>NC_081413.1:391460136-391806386 GCF_030272615.1 Cryptomeria japonica
AAATGAGTACAAAGATAATTTCAAGGTTAGTTATTCTAAGCTTGATGAATTATTGAAGGATCAAAGGGCCACTGGAGACACTAGCGGTCTTGGATTTGAGCATGGATAAAACTTTGATACTGCAAATCAAGATGATACATCTAGTCAGAAGGTCAACTGGAATAAAAAATCATCAGTAAGACAACCCAATGCACATAAATTTATGGTAGATTCTTTGTTTGCAATAATTTTGGTCATAGAGCAAGTCAATGCAAGAATAAAGCAAATTAGAATAATAATTCAGTTCTCGGTCAGTGTTCAAATTGTAAGAAGTTTTCTCATAGGACAAAAGATTGTAGAATGAATGTGAGATGTCATGCATGTGGAAAGTTTGGAAATATGGATAATTAAGGTAAGTCAAGGAATGGTCAAGGTTACAGTAAGGCAATTTAGAAGAATAATGTCACTTGTTATGCATGCAACAAAGTAGGACATATTGCTAAATTTTATAGAAGCAAGAACCTACTGATAGAAAGTGATAAATCTAATGAGAAGGGAAATCAGAAGGTTGATGATGTTTAGAAGGAGTATGAGAAGTGGGTTATGAAGTCTGAGGGTAAACCTGCATAATCAAATGCTCCAGATGTTCATTTGGCTGAAGTATATACCCTGGTTACTCAAATGACATAGAAGAATGTTCCTGCACCTGCAGGAAACTCATTCAGTAACTAAGGCATTCACCTTAGGGGAGGAAAATTGATGACAAATCTTGCATTGGCCCTGTTAGTGGTGTGAAAGATTGTTTCAGCCTTTAGAGAAGTCAGTTTGAAGGTTAACCGATGAAGATTTGTTGGATCTTGGATCTGGTTTGGTTTATTGATAAGTCACTTCATGAGTTATGGTTTGGTCATACATCTATAGTTAAGTACTTCAAAACCTTTGGTAGTGAATTGGAAGGGATATTTTTTGGTTATTCAAATGAAAGCAAAACATATAGATGTTATAACAAGAGATTGCAGAGAATTGTGGAGAGCACTAATGTCAAGATGGATGAGCAGACAAAGATCAAATCAGAACTTATGAGAGAGAACCGAAAGTGGAAATGGTTACAATTGAACTAGTAACACCTATACCAGAACAAAATGTTGAAACAGTTACTCTGACAGTATCAAAAAATTCAATAGTAACTCAAGATTTGAGCAGAGGAACAAAAAGTTAGAAGACTCCTAGGTCTGTAAGGTTGAACCATTTTGAAGATCAGATAATTGGACAAGAAGAAGGTTGGCAGCTAATGAGGTATGTTTTAATTCCTTTAATTGTACTAACATCAGTGGATGAAGCATGTAAGGATGAATGTTGGATGTAAGATATGGAAGAGGAATTGGATCGATTAGAAAAGGAAAAACCATGTACTTGGATGTTATTGGAACTAGGATTGATTGGTTTACAAAGGATATTCTCAAAAGAAAGGAATTGATTATGTTGAATCCTTGCTCTGGTAGCTAGGATTTTTAGATATTTTCAAGGATTTTCAGGTATGGCTTATAGTTTATGATGAATTTACACTATGAGCATATTCAAATGCAGATTGGGATAGAGATATAGGTAACTAGATAGGCACATCTGGTGAAGTTTTCTTTCTTGGAAATAAACTTGTTTCATGGATCAACAAGAACAATCATGTACTTCTTTATCTATTGCTGAACCTGAGTATGTTGCTGCTGCTACTAACTGTACACAGGTTCTATGGATGAAGAAAATATTGAAGGATATAAGGGTATATTGTAATGAACCAATAGTTATTCATTGTGATAAATCTACTGCTATTGACATATCAAAGAATTCGGTATTTCATTCTAAGACAAAACACATTTCTATCAAGTATAATTTTCTGAAGGAGAAGGTGGAAGCAAATGAAGTTAGACTAGTTTATGTGAGCACTAAAGAGTATATTGCAAACTTCTTCACTAAAACTTTGCCTAAGGAATAATTTGAATACTTCAGAGATAGATTGGGGGTTTCTACCCCTCTAGTAGAGACTTGAGTGATGTTGATTGGCATAAGTCCGGTATGCATTTATTAGAGCTATTATTCATACCAGATTGATGTTTTGGTGCTACTACTTAGGGGGAGTATTCAACTGTGTGGTTCAAATGATTTATGATTTTTCTTTGATGTTTATGTCAGATTTATGGAATTGATGTGAAAGGGGGAGATTATGTGAAAAACAAAGAGATCAAAGCTTAACAGGGATATCATTCACAGGGGGAGTTTGGTCTATTGGTTCAGAACTTCATTGTTATATCATTTTAGAGAGATTGTTGGATTTCTTCCTTTGGGGGAGACTTGTTTGGCATTTATTGGCACTTGGATGTTTTTCACTTCTAGTGTTGCCATAAATTCCAAAGGGGGAGATTGTTGGCAATTTGGAGGAATTGATTATGTGTTGCATTGATGTTTTGTCATTGATGTCAACACTAACTGTTTTACTGTCTACCGGGTTTCGGTAGAGTGGTTGGTTTATGATTTGATTTGGAGATCTTCTCCAATATGTTCTGGCTATTGGAATTGGTTTGGTTGGTTATTCATGTGTTCCTAATGCGTATCATATTCAGTTGGTTTAAGATTTGATGATTCGGAAGCTATCATTAGTTCTAGTAAGCCTTTTGGTTATCGGTAAGGGTTTTACTGACAAAGCTTTGTTGAAGATCTTTTGATGAATTCGATAAGTGGTATTGGTGTGGCTTCTAGAAGGTTACTGGGATGCTGATGATTATCATGTTCATGTTCCAGTTGATCGGTGGTGTTGCATTTAGAATTGGACCTAATGCTATTCTATTCTGTTAGGTTATGGATTGATTTATGTAATCTATTGGTTGATGTTTCTGATGGGTTACATGTTGGATTTATTGATTGGTTTATGTTGTTTCGGTCTTAGGCCGATGTTATCATTGGTTTGCGGGATTATGTAATGGATTTATTGTATTATCTTTTAAGAGGCCGACCTAATTGTTTAGGTCTCGGGTTGGTATAAATATGATGTAAGATCTCTTTGTAGATTGTGGTATGTGGGTTATGGGATTATTTATGTACGAATAAGGTTGTAATCATATGCAAAGGTTTTGGTTGATCATAGGTGATTGAATTGGGTTTGTGTAAGAGGTTGAAGACCTCTAGTATTGAGCTTAACTGGAACTCTACTCGGGCATAGGAGATGCTATTCTTGCAGTTCATTCATCTTTCTAGCTTGTAGTGTAGATTTCTTTTGTAGTCAGTGAGGCTTATTTTGTGATGAGCAGTGCACTCTAGGCTATTGGCCTTCTTGCATGTGGAGGCTCCTTATTGTAATATTTATTCATCTAATCAATGGATAGATATTGTGGGTCTTAAATCCCACCGTGGTTTTTCCTCATTGAGGTTTTTCATGTATAAATCTGTGGTGTTATGGTGTTCATCTTTGTAGTTGCATTGTTACTTATTGTTATATTCTTTTATGTTTACTAGTTGCTGAGTTGTTGTGTTAATAAGGTTAAAATTCATCATTTCGGTAGAACACTGATTCACACCCCCTCCTCTCAGTGTTCTTAGATCCCAACAATATATATATCAATACTATTTAGTTTAATTTAAATTTATATATGTATATAAAAATATCAAATACACACACACACACACAGATATATATATATGTGTGTGTGTGTGTGTGTGTGTGTGTGTGTGTGTGTGTGTGTGTGTGTGTGTGTGTGTGTGTGTATAAATTCATACTTCAATGATGAAATATGATGGGGTTTCTTTAGCTTGCTCATGCTTCACCTAGTTGGTGTTGCTCAATTCCACCAACCTCACTGGGTCTAGCTATGCTCCAAGACCTCCAAGTCCTTCCTAATCTCTACTAGGACTTTCTCCTTACCAATCTCAAGGTGTTTTCAACAAGTTTTTGACTAAGAACCCTACCATTTCAATGTGTTTCCCATATGCTCAATCTTGCTATCTTGACAACAACTTGTCAATTTCTCACTTTTCATGCCCCCATACTATTGTGAGTCATTGCAGAGGTGTGGAGGTGGTGTTTAACATGGAATAAATCCAACTAGGTCCATTTGAGGTTGTGCAATCTTCATCTCCCTTACCGATTTCATGAAATTGCCTAGAAATAGGGCTACAAGGATGAGCCCCAATTAGGCCTCCTAAATCCGGTTTTTGAGGGTTTTTGGTTTTACGGTCCAAAAGAACTTGCAACAAGTTTTAATTTTCTTCAATAAATCACCTATCCCCAAGATATTTTGGTGGTTTTGGCTTCCCAACTTGCCGTACAGTAGCCTAACCCAAAAATGAGGGTTTGGTAGGGTTTCTAGGCCTTTAACCGGTAGTGACTGTTCAATTTTGTGGAATGGGCATCTAAATGTCTTTTCAAGACTTATCCTTTTAGTTTAAAATCTGTATGGACCTCATGAACCTCTCCAAATTATTTGGATAAGGTTTTGTATTCACCCCTATAGTATGCACTCAATTTACACCCTGTTTCCTCTAGCCGAGTTGCTCTTGGACTCGCCTAGAACAAGGTGGTAACCATGATGAACTCCACTTCCAGAACTCCTCCCTGCATATTTACACTGTACATAGGGTTTCCTTCCATGTCCCAATAGTCCGTGATGGTAGCACATAGGGATTTTATGGGGTAGCCATTTTACAAGAATTTACTATTTACAAGCCAAAACTGGCTATTTGGAAACAAAATAACGAAAGTATTAACATGCCCTATCTACAAAGAATAAAATGAGACAAATAGTACTAGAACACACCAAATAACTACAATCCAAAATTGGATCAATGGATTCAATCCATTAGTGTCCACATTTTATGCAAAAGAAGTCCAAAATAGTGATAACAGTCTGAAAATGAGTAGTTTCAGATTGCCAATCATACAAAATCAAACTTACAACCTTGGTAACCATACAAGAGGAGGTTTAAATAGTCTTCCCCACATGTGGAGGAATCCTAGGTCAAAGTTCTAACCCTAACTCCACTGCTAAGCTCTTTTAGGACCAAAGTTGTCATGACAACTTTTACAACTTTTCACATTTTGTCTTTTCAACTTAACAAACCTATTAAAAGTCATTACTCATGACTTTTTAAACATTCCTAAGTCTATTCTAAACCTCTCTAATTCTCACACCAAGTTATGCCTCTTTTGACCAACAAGAAGGTCAGTTACCTACTCAAGCTACCACCTACTCACAAAGATGGAAGCCTAGAAAGAAAACTAACTTAATTAGGCCTACAATTGACTCAAATAAAACATACACACATACCTTGGACACTCCTGGAGTCCTTATTAGAAACCTGACTTGGCTAAGGTCAGTACAAGCCAAAATTGTTGAAGAACTATGAGCCTAAGTCCTAGGTGCTCTTGCACAAAAATATAAGCATTCTATTTATCTATTTTATTACGAATATATATATATATATATATATATATATATATATATATATATATATATATATATATATATTCGTAATAAAATAGATATATATATATGCATAAACAATATAGATAACAATCATCAAAATACATGCTTAATCATTTGAAATCATTCAAATCAATCTTTCATAAAATCAATAACATCAATTTTGAGCACTCCATATAAGAATTCATCATTCAAATTTAAACAAACTCCATTTAGAGCCATTTTAAATGTCTATTTATGCAAGATGCATTTATTGAAATCTAGTGTGGTGTGTGAGATTCCATCTTCATACTGAATTCTAAAATCTAAAACAACTCTACTTGAACCAAGTTCTTGCCTTCATCCACGCTCACCTATTCCTGCATTCACTTGCACTCGATTGTTCATTAGCAATGACAATCCCCAATTTTCACAATAAAATAATTTAAATCATTCATTTGCATTTAAATTTCCATTTAAATTTCATTTCATTTCATTATCCATCTAGTTCAATTTCAATTTCATTTTCATCCATACAACATATAAAATAAATAATTTTCCTAATTTAATAATTGCAATAAATATAGATAAAAATGATATATGATATATAGGTCCATCTGGGGTAGCAATAGGTGTAGCTAGGCCTACCACTTCAGGAGGGAGCACATCTTAGACTTATGTTGTCTCATTATTTTGATGTATACACATTCTTTAGAGACATTTGAAGAGTCCTGCCATTTTTTTGATGTATCTCTCATTTATGTGATATCATTGTACACTAGATATTGATCACTTATTGAGTATATGAGATAAAACAGAGACTTGATGACCTATATGTTTTATGATGTGATTATGCATTAATTACATGATGGGTGCATTTACTTTTACATTCTTTATTTGACTTATATGATGGATGCATGCTTTTATTTACTTGATTAGATGGTTCGATGATGCAATGTTTATATTTATGATACGTAATGATGCTTTATATGACCTATGATGCTAGTTGATGTTTACTTAATTATGAGATGCATAATGATGATTTTTTATTTATGTTGTAGTTGATCTATGTTATGATTAGTGTGCACATAAAATGATGCAATGGTGATGATCTAATATGTGACAAATGATTATATTGATATATAATATGAGATGTTTATTGACACCTAATGTTTGATGCTCATGTATGTATGATTTCATTTATGTACAATGAACATGATACAAAATGAATTGAGATATGATACAATGTAATATGATGAGATGTGAAATGATATGTATGATGCAATAATGAAATGCAATTTTTTTACAAAAATGTGATGATGGAATGAAATAATTTGCAATGCATGAATTAAATATATGAATGACATAATATACAATGGGGAGATAATATGAATTACAATGCCATAGAATACAATTATATATATAAAAATGATCAATGCTTATGCTTAATTAAATACAAATATATGAAAAGAGAAGAAAATCTAATGAAATGATGAAAGCAAATGATAATTATTGAAATGAAACACTTATCAATGAATAATTACAATGATGATATGCAACCTAATAAATGCAATAAAGATGAACAAGTTGTTTTTGTTAATGTCCAATGAACTCAATCCCTTAATAAGAGAGATAAAATCATCTAAAATCCTTCAATCTTGGAAATAAATGCAAGATATGAAATGCTTATGTACAATGAATGCAATCTATTCTAAATATGCAAATGCTAATTAATGCAATATTGTCATTGGATCAGTCGCTCTTTCATGGTTTTTATCATCATTGAGCCTTTAAAATGTTATAAGTTAGTACAAACATCAATGGTATAAACAAACCATGATGACTTGAGTACTTCTTACATGAATTTTGATATTGCAAGTTAATACAAGCATCGAGGTATAATTGAACCAGGATGACTTGAGTATTTCTTGCATAAAAAGGACAACAATTAATCATTAGCCTATGCAAATCCGAAATGTCATCGATGATGTTTTTCTGATCACATCCTGCGAGAACTTTGCATAGTACTAATGATTAACTTACAAACAACAGACAAACAAAATATCATGCTCCTTCCTTTCTTCTCTATTTCAAGAGATCCTTGAGTCACTCAGGAGGCATGATAGAAAAATCAAGATACAACAATTGAACATTCCTGCTAAAGTGACCAGACCATAATTCAGAGGATATCATCCATTAATTTTTGTTTTTGTTCTCATTGTTGATTTGGTTTAATGTTTTTCTAAATTTTGATTGATGTTCAATGTTGAATTTTTGTGATCTTTGTTTTTTGATTGTTGTCTCGTTATTGCTTGTCTATTGTTTTAAGCTCAATGCGGATTGCCCCAACTAGGTTTAGGATTTTACCCCCAGTCCAGAAACAAACCTTTATTATGGGTATATACAATGATCCAAACCATGGTGGGAATTTACATATGATTCCTGAATATGTACAAAAGACTTTATTATGAATATATATAATGGTGGTGGAAATGCAGAAAGATGCATGCACTAATATAGGGAAGAGCTAGTTCACAAATAGAGTCTGCTTCCAGGTTTTCACTATTTGTTTTTATTGCACTTTTTCTCATATTTGATTTTTTTTTGTATTTTTGCTTTTTTTTTTAATTGTATTTTTGCTTTTTAAGATTTTTTTTGTATTTTTTGTATTTTTGATTTTTTTTTTTGTATTTTTTCTTTTTCTCTTTTTTTTTTTGTATTTTTTCTTTTTCTCAGACATAAATTTTTTTGAGGTGTGAGTTGTTGAAAGTCTCCTCGAGAAAATCCCCTTCTAGTGTTGATAATTGGTAAGCACCGGACCCATATGCAACTACAATGACAAAGGGAACCAACCAATTTGGTTCAAACTTCCCTTTCTTCTCATGATCCTGCTAATTATGTGGATTCTCCTTTAGTACTAGATCTCTTACTTGAAATACCCTAAGCCTGACCCTATGATTGTAGCTCTGTGACATTCTCTATTGGTATTATTTTAAGTGGTCAAAAGCATTCTATCGACATTCTTGCAATAGTTCCAACTCTTGTAGTCGGGATACTCATCGTTCTTCATCTGGAAAGATTGCTTTAGATCCATAGACAAGGGAATATGGCATAGCTCCTGTGGGTGTGCAGATGCTGGTACGGTAGGCCCATAAAGTAGGATTTAACTGAACATGCCAATCTCTACCAACTTCTTTGACTGTCTTTTTTAGGATTTTCAAGAAAGTTTTATTAGAAGCTTTGGCTTGACCATTTCCCTGGGGATAATAGGGTGTGAAAAATCTATGCTGAATCTGAAATCTATCACAAAGTTCTTGTACATCTCGATTCTTGAAAGGTTACTCATTATTAGTGATAATGGAAATAGGATTACCATAGTGACAGATGATATAATTCAGGATAAAGGAGGCAATTTGTTTCCTGTGACATTGGCTAGCGACACAACTTCAATCCGTTTTGTGAAGTATTCCATGGTTGCGATGATGAACTTGTGACCATTGGAAGAATGAAGATGAATTTTTCCCATGCAGTCAAGATCCCATTGACAAAAAGACCAAGAAGTTTTTAGAGTGTGCAGGTCTTGATCTGGTGCATGTTGAGATTTCTATGAATTTGATATTGTTTATATTGCTTGGCAAACTGAAAAGAATCCTTCTCCATAGTTGGCTAGTAATAGCCCAATCGTATGAGTTTCTTCACAAGAGTAAGATCACTTGAATGAGTGCCACAAATACCTTCATGAATTTCTTTCAAGGTCTTCTCAGATTCTTCACATTCAAGGCACCTGAGGAGAGTACCATCCAGACCTTGTCAATAAAGTGTATCAGTGATGATAGTATAACAAGCGGATTTCGGATGAAGTTTCATTTTTTATTTTTTGATAGGTTAGGAGGAAGGTTATTGTCTTTCAAATAAGTATAAATTTTACCACAATGAGAGGAATCAAGTCCCACTAGGTGGCAAATGATTTGGGTATCAAGATAGCCATAGGATGGTCGATAAAATAGTTCTTCCACCAAGAATTTGTAATGAGATTGATGTTCCTGGCTTTGTAGGAGAGAAACAATTATAGTCATTGCATCTATTGCTTTGTTGTCAGTCCTTGGGATTTGTGTAAAAGTCATCTCAACAAAATACTTTTTGAAGTCATCAGCCATTCTTTTGAAAGGCATTAGTTTATCATCTTTTTTTTGACAATCATCATTGACTTGATTGATTACCAGCTAGAAATCTTCATAAACATCTAGCTCTGTGATGTTCGATTCTATGGCCATTTTGATTCCGATGACTAATGATTCATATTCTTCCATATTATTGGTGCAAGGAAAGTTCAATCTGTATGACTTTGGAATGGTATGACCTTGAGGTGTTATGAATAGTATGCCAGTTCTTGATCCATGTTATGTATAAGAACCATTGAAATATAATTTCCAAGTTTGTTTTATGACTATGAGGACATTTGCATCTAGAAATTCAATGTACAAAGGATTTTCATCATGCAAGGGTGCTTCAGCTAGTTGATTTGCAATCACCTGACCCTTTATAGCTTTCTTGTCAACATACTCAATATCGAATTCATACAAGATCATAACCCACTTTGCTAATCTCCCTGTTAGTGTTGCTTTATTGAGGAGATATTTCAATGGATCTATCTTAGCTATCAACTTGATTGAATGTGTCAACATATAGTGTCATAGTTTTTGAGATGCAAACACTACAACTAAACATAATTTTTCAATATATGTATAGTTGAGCTCATATCCAACTAAGGTTCTATTAATATAATATATAGATTTTTCTTTTCTTTCATGGTCTTGTTGCACTAGAAGAGCTCCCAATGATACTTTTGTAGTTGATATGTAGAGAAATGATGGTTTGCCTTCGATTGGTGACATTAACACAAGTGGATTCATCAAATATTATTTTATTTTGTTGAAATATTCTTCACACCTATCATCCAATATGAATGGAACATTCTTGTGTAGATGATGAGTAAATGGATGACACTTATCTGCCAATTGAGCAATGAATCTTCTGATAGATTGAAGTCTCCCTTGAAGAGAACGTAGCTAATTGATATTCTTGGGTGATTCCATTTCCATAATTTCTTTTACCTTAGGTGGAACCACTTCTATGCCTCAAGTTGAAATAATGTACCCCAAAAGTTTTCTAGTTGTGGCTCCAAAAGCGCATTTCTTTGGATTTAGCCATAACTTGAATTATTCTAGCTGTTGAAAGATCTTATCCAAGATCTAAAGATGTGCTTCTCTAGTGTATGATTTTGCTAATAAGTCATCTATATAATCTTCCATGAATGTATGCATCATGTCATGGGAATTGTTGTCATTGCTCTTTGATATGTAGCACTTGCATTCTTCCATCTGAAAGGCCTGGCATTCCAGCATAAAGTACCCCAAAGACATGTGAAAGCTATCTTCTCCTAATTTTCAGGTTCTATTTTGATTTGATTACACCTCGAAAAACCATCCATTAGAGAAAAAATGGCATGTCCGACTGTTAAATCTACAATGATGTCTATGTCTGGTAAAGGAAAGTGATCCTTTGGACACACTTTGTTTCTAAAATCTATGCAGACCCTAATACTTTTATCCGGCTTGGAAATAGGTACAATGTTTGACATCCATTCTATATAGGCAACTGGTCTTATGAACCCCACATCTAACAATTTATTCAATTATGCTTTTATAAGGAGAGGTATGCGAGGATGCATTTTTCTCAATTTTTTAAAACTAGTTTAGCTCCTGAAGATACATTTAAATGATGCATTATGAGATCAGGATCCAACCTTGGAATGTCTCCATATGACCAGACGAAGTTTATTTGTCTCTTCTTGAAGAATTCAATGTAATCCTTCTTCTCCTATTCTAATAGTGATGCTTCTCGATGTATAATTTTTGGATTGTCTAATGTGTCAATGTTGACTACTTATGTTGGTTCAATCAAGATTGAGGACCTCTTTTGATAATACTCAGGAAGAGTGTCAAATCTCCCATCCTCTGCCGCCTTGAGGAGGTTTTAACCATTGGATCCATCCTTTCTTTTTATTTTTCCTTGATCTAATGTTTCCATTAAATGGTTTTCAGCATTAACTTGATATTTTATTTATTTATTTTACTTTTGCGATTGAGAGATTTGGTACCCCTCGACTAGAAGCTGCATCATTGAATTCACCAGTGGAAGGTGTTTTGGGTTCTACAACATTGAGATATTGGGTAATGACATAGAATTAGGAAAGGTATCTATCTCAATGGGTCCATTGTTTTCCCAATTGATAAGCTCTAGATTGACCAAAGGTAAAGGGTCACTTGATTCTTTAAGGGTCATAATGGAATTGTCAAAGGTTTCAGCGATTACTTCTAGGTCCAAAATGTTACTCTCCTCAAAATGACCTATCTCAATTAGTATCTAATTGTCCTCGCTATAGTCAGAATCAATAGATTGTGATTCTAATTCAAGTGGTATATATTCTGATGTTTGTCATGTATACGAGTGAACCACATTGACATTGGCATCTTTTGCATAACAGGATCCTTTAGAGGATTCCTCAGAATGATATGAATCCCATTCCTACTCATTAGAGTCTATTTCACTAGAAGCTTGTAATTTGCAAATTCGTTCATAAAGGTTATGGGTAGCTTCTTCTCTTTTAATGGCAAGATCTTCTTGTCTTTGATCATTTTCCTCTTCTTGTTGCTTGCAGGCTGCTTCTTCTTCTTCTTGATGCTTGCAGGCCTCTTCTTCCTATTGTTTGTGAGCTGCTTGTTCTTGTTGTTGTTGTTCTTGTTTGTTATGTCCAAAACCTAGTCTTGTCTTGTCCTTGACATGTTGATAAGGAGGTTGTATGGGTTCTAGAATGCCTTCTTTTCTTTTTCCTATAGGACCCTTGCCGTCATATCCCATTTTCCGCATGATGTGAAATCTTTTTCCATATTTTTTCTATTGGTATGCTAACATTGTTAACTTCTTGTTGAGATTATTCACCTTTGTATAGCCACTGTAAAGTATATTTTTCTTCAATTTCTTCAAATAGAGTCCCTGCTTTGACAAACGATCCATCAAATATTTTGAGTGGTTTAGACACTAGTTGGTTCTTTGAATCTGATGGTTTTCTATACGATCTAGGAGAAAGTGGCAAATCTAGTAGAGAATATTCTCCCATTCCTTTATCTTTTAGTTGTAGCTTCTTTTGAAAATTTTCCAAAGTAGATGTGAATGAACTCTTCTTAGATGATGAAGTAGAAGAAGATTCTTCCTTGTTATGCGAAACAATGACATCTTGAACTAGTTCTAGATTTCTGCAATACTAGAATAGATTTGAGTCTACTGGAATTGTGATTTCTTGTCCATTATAGAGGAACTTCAAACATTGGTGGTAATTTGATGGAACAACTTGCATATCATGGATCCATGGTCTTCTTAGAAGTATGTTATAAGATAGATTCAAGTTCAAAACTTGGCATATTATATCTTTTTGTATGGTTCCTACTCTGATTGGAAACACCACTATTCCTTTGGAAGAGCATTCTTCTTCTTTTTCCAAGGATCAACTGCATATTCAAAAAAACCTAAAGCACTAACAAGACTTAATGAGCAAATGTTTAAACCAGATCCTCCATCTATAGGGACACATTTGACTCATGTTTTATGAATGAGGACTTCGATATGAAGAAGAGTATTATGTGGATGTTGTAAGGACATGTCATCATCTTCCGTAAAAGATAAATAATGAGGTGATATTAAATGTCCCACCATGGCTTGGAATTGATCCACACCCAAATCATTAGGGACAGTAGTATCTAATAGAGCTATTTCTAAAATTTCTTTGTGTCAGTGAAAGTTTTAAAAGCTTTAATATGGATATTTGGGTAGACATCTTTTGTAATTGATCCACAATGTTGTATTGTTTAGACGTGGATGGTACATTAGTTGTTGGGCCTAGCAAAGTTACCTTAGCTTTACTTCTCGTGATTGCATTTGCAAGTTCAGATGATTGTTTCTCTTTGACCATAATAACATTGACCACATTGTCATAAATATGATCACAATTGAATTTTTCTTTTCTTTTGTTATCCTTTGATGTTGGTGTTTCACCCTTTTCATAATTTGGGAGGAGTTTTAAAGGCAGTATGCGATTCATTTGTTTTATGTCCATCCACAATTATTACCTCGTTATCTATCAAGTCTTGAATGACATGTTTAAATATTTGACAATCATTTGTTGTATGTCCTTTTCTTTGATTGTAATCACATTAATTATTATCATTCCACCATGCTGGTTTAACTTTAGGCTTTAAAATCTATTGCTCCTGGTAATGTTATCAATTTATTTCCAAGAAGTGTTTTCAAAGACGATTCAAGTGGTTCACCAATAGGTGTAAAATTTGTATGAAAATTGGTGGAAGATGATTTAGGCTTATTGTTGTCTTGATTAACCACCATTGTATGACTTGATAGATTAAAGATGGGTTGCTTTGGTTTGAAGTTATTAGGATTAACCACTCCATCATTGACAATGTTTCTATTTCTTGTCCAAAACTTTGGTTTATCGTTGTTGTTATTGTTGTTGGAAGAATTTTCTCCTTCTTTAGAAAGTTTAATTACTCCTCTTTTAACCAAAGCATCTTCAATCTTGATTCCATTTTTTATCATTTTTTCGAAACTTGATGGACATTGTTATTTGAGTCTATAATTCATTTCATTGTTCATATTATCAATGAAAATGTCCATCTTTTCATTATCAGGTACAATGCAAGGATATCTAGAAAACAATCATCTCCATCTTTGCAAAAATGCCATGAATGATTCTCCATTTTTTTGTTTTGTGTTACATAGATCAAGCATGGTTATTTCATGTTGAATGTTATATGAATACTAAGAAACAAATTTATCCACCAACTCTTCAAATGAGCAGATACCAAGTGGAAGTTTTGAAAACCACTCCATAGCTTGTCCACCTAATCTCCTTGGAAATAACCTCATTAGATAGGTCTCATTATGTGCAAATTCCATACTCATTGTACAAAAACTTCTCACATGATCTTGTGGATCAGTTTTTCCATCGTATTTATCATTTTTAGGAATTTCACAATTTGGTGGAAAAGATATCATGTTTAAAATTTTGTAAATGGATATGGACAAATATCTTCGAATGAGTATTTCTTGGTGGTTCCCCTTTGCATATCTTAGATTTGTTGATGAAGTGCTTGTATTTGTTGTGTGAGAGTCAAGAGGGGATTATCCATGTTATTTCTTGCTTCGCTATTTCTATTATCTTTGTTTCTATCATCATGTGCTCGAGTGTCATTAGTTCAATTTGTATTGTTTTGTGCTTCACTTTTTGCTTCAGTTTGTCTTAATCGTGTCACATCAAAGTCATGAGGAAATTTCACATCGAGGTTTTCCAACATTAGAAAGTATTTCTCTTTATCAGATTCTAATACCTTTTCCATGAATTTTCCAAATCTGGGATCTTGTTGTGCTTCTTTGATTGTTTCCTCAGATATTTCTTATTCATCATCATCTTGATTACGTGATCTAAAAGGAATTTCTTCTTCCATTGTAGATTTTTTATTTTTCTTCTATTGTTTAAGTCTTTTCCTCTGATATCTATTCAAAACTGGCATACGAGTGATTAAGATTTTTAAGGTTTGATCTTTGTTTTGAGTGCTATTTTAATGTGATTCAACCAAGTCATAGGAAAGGTCCTACTGATGAGACTAGGTTGATTTGATTTAACACCCTTGTTTCATGATTAAGGATGATAGATCCTGAAAAACAAACTATACTGAGAAATAAGAGATCAAATGCACTTAGATCTAACCTTTACTAAAGAGGTTTCACTTATAAGTCCAGTTTTTTCCAGTTTTGAAATTGCTTTGGTGATGATGAAATTGAAGTCTACTTTGAAAAGGGTATCTAAATTTGAGTTTTACTTTCAGTGAAATGTTGGATTTTACTCTTTGTCTAGTCTATGAAAAGATCTATGCACTAAAATAGACTGTGTATGCACTGAATTGTTCTGTCTATGCGTTGATATGTGACTCTAATACGCTACTTTGTTAACTCTGTGCTGAAATATTCTTTCTATGTGCTACTAGGTTTAATCTATGCGTTCTTATGTGAGTTCTATGCCTGATGTTTTCAATGGATGCGTTAATCTTTTTAGTTAATGTGCTAAAATTCTTTGATTGTTCAATGTTTTGATAGTTTGATCTCATTTTAGATTAAATTTTGTATGTTTCAATGGATGATTTTATGATTAATGCTGCAAATATAGAAGCAGGTATTCAAACAATTGTTTTTCCCTAAGATCTAAACATTGAGTGTATGTTCGAGGCTCAAAGAAAGCCCAAATTTCCATGGGTATAACACATTGAAGACAATCTAGACAATTATATCCTAAGGGATTGGATGCAATGCGATAACTCAACCCACAACTTAGAATCTCCGTGAGGAAAGTGTAAGAACCCTAAGAGGGCATACCCACTTTTATTATTGTAGAGAGGTGGTAGGTAGGAGCCTCCAGGACTGGAAGGATGACCCAATCACCCTCTCCTTGAAAGGCTACAAGTAGCCTATGCAAAGTCGAGGATTTTTGTCTTTCCACCAAGGAGACTGATGGTGAGTGTCTTGGTGGGAAAACCTGCTATCCCCTTGCACTGATAAGTATCACACCATAGCTTAAAAGGGTGGATTCTATTCTAATGGTTCTAGTAATGGCATCCATTCAAAGTATCGTGATATAAACTCCATTAAGGGGTCTCCCAGCCTTGAGAACCAAGGTTTGATATACCCAAAGGTACGAAGGAGAGCTATTCCCAAACACTTCCATTGATCTCGATTTTCATTAAGACCACTTTGATTTTATAGTGGGTTGGATGAACTTGGATTTAGCCATTCTCACTTAGATCGTTCCCCTCTCACTCGACCTTATGGGCTACTCAGAAGGGCAGGCCTTCTAAGGTATTGCACTACTAAAAATGAAAAGATGACGAGTCTGGTTTTTTGATCACCCAATGAAGGGGAGAACATAATCACCTATCATCTCAGACATAGAAGACATGGCATTCTTGTAATTGCCCAATTAAATTAGATTCCTAATTTAAAAAATCAAAACAACTCCAATCCCTGTAGACATTGTTAGTAGTTTTATATTTGAGTCTTTCACAACGTATTTAGCACCTGCAAAACATAAAGATGTTGATCAATCTTGGAATTTTAAAATTATGCAAATAAACACATATGCTAAAGCAAAGAGTCTATGCACTAAAGTTTGCATTCTATGTGCTACTTAAACTTATCTATGTGCTAAAATAAGACTCCTATGTGCTAATCTGCTACTTAAATGTGCTAAAAAAATATTAAAAGATAAATAGAATCAAATCCTGTGGATGCACATAAATGTGAGTTTGATGCGCTAATTTGGACCGCGTATACGCTGAAACAAAGATTTGATGTGCTAGTATTTGCAGTGTATGCGCTGATATTTGTAGTAAATGCGATTAACTGTTTCTCTGAGCTAACCTACAAGAAAATATTAAAAATAGGGCAAGGGCCCCATAATGGGTGCTAAAAAAATGTGTACAAAAATATGTGAATCAAACCATAAAGGCATAAACACACATGAATGAGACATTATTGAGGAAACTAATTAATAAACAAAACAAAGCAAATACTCCCCAATGGTGTCCTATTGTCCTCTATCTCCAAGGACCTTGTAGGTTTGTTGATTTGTCGCTCAACAATATAGACCATCCAAGATGACAACCTGAAGAATGAGTAGCTACATGATCTAAATGAAATGCAAGATTTCTATGCCATGATTAAATGAACAAGATGCTAAAGTTATCCTAAATGCCAATATACTAATGGATGCTAATATTGGTGCTAAATTGCAGAATCAAAGATGCAATATTAAAAGCTAAGAGAGAGATTCCTGAATGAAAATTGAGTGTGTTTATAGATTTTCCAAGGCAAGATCTTAGGTGAAAGGATTCAACGGTCAAGATTCATCTTGGAGAGATGAATGGTGAGAGATGAAGAAGTTAGAGAGGGGGTTAGGAGACATGACACTTGTTATCCTTGGAAAGACAAGTGGCAAATAATCTCCAGCAAATGCCAACAATAGGGCAAGTGGCAAAGAATCTCCAGCAAATGCCAACAATAGGGCAAGTGGAAAGAAGGGGAAGGACATGTGGAAAGGATACCATGTGTCTTCAAGAGAGAAGGGACACTCCAGAGGAGATTAGGATAAGGAAGCTGGAGGGGATAGGTTTAGTTGAACCCAAGGTTAAATGACAAGTTAGGCTAGAAGAGGGTTAGGTTAGGTGTTTTAGGATTAGGAGTCATGTGACAATTTGAATTTAAAAATTCAAATAGAAAGGGATAATTAAATAAAACAAATTAATTGAATTTGTTTATTTTAATTAGGAAAATGGAAGAAATGAACTATGATAGGAAGAATTATGTAAAAGTGAACTCTATAAATAAAATTGTCAATTAATAAGTAGAAGAATAAAGGCTTATTAATTAAATAAATCGTATTTAATTAATTCTCTCCAAACTAATTTTTAGTGTATACAAGTAGTATTATCTTCTCAAAATGGACAACATGACAGTTGACAGAGGCACCATATAAAGGCATGATATAGAAAAAATGAAGCTCATCAAGAAAATGAAGTCATTTCAAGCAACAATAATGCAGCCCTTCAATTAGTGATTACACTCAAATAATCAGACATTCCATAGCCATGTCTTAAGGTAGTAAAAGGGCAAGGAGGTATGAAAATTTATTAAAGGATGAGATGAAGATAAATAAAGAACAATGAGAAAAGAATACCACACAAGTGAATAGCAAATTATTACATGCATTCAAAGAAATAGAATCAAAAACCAATGACATATAAAGGAACCAAAGGATAGTGAATGAATATTGTTGTTATCACCAAGAAGATTGAAGACACTCAAAATGTAAAGACTACCTAGCTAATATTAAAGACAAATAATTCATCACCCTAAGATCAGTATTAATAGCAATATATGGAAATATATTGCTATTAATGGACAGTGAAAATAGACAAGACCAAAGTTTATTATAACAAAGAGCCAAATTCAGTCTATGGTATCTTAGAACAAGTTTGTGGTGCAACAATGATATCAAGATCACAACCTCAATGCTAAAATGTAGTCATAAAAGATTAACGATTTCAGAGGATATAGTGAAAGTGTTGGCATGATGATGATTTTTGTATTTGATGACTTTATGTGTTGTCATTGATGACACACATATGTTTTGATTGTCATAGTCATCTTAGTTAAGGTTAAGCCAATACTATTAAGTCATTGTATTATTAACCAGTATCATATGTATAAAAAAGTCTAACCGGTATGAAGGTGTCTAAACCGGTATATGTAGACAACTGATATATACTGTTACGACAATCAGTTTTGGTTAGATCCACTGATTACAAGTTTTGAGATGCAGCGGAGAGAGATAAGGAGGTGCATGGACACAACCGGTTTATGAGTTTGATGCAGTCAACACTCAACTGATATCAGTGTTCCAACTAGTTTTCCAGTTTGTGTGATGAGTTATCACCGGTTGTGATGTGTTACTACCAACTGACACTATGGCGGTAATTTGTGTCATGTTAAGGAAGATTGTCTAGATTCACTGAACCTACGAAATTGTGTCAAGGTTCAGGAACTGACATGAGATCTAATGTCTATAAAAAGACATTATGATGAGTTATTTCATATAGAAGATACAAGTGATGTTATGAGTTGAAGTAGATGCAATTTGTTAAAGGAGTTGCAGAGTATGTCGATGATGCAGTAATGTGTGAGCAGAAAAGGATCTAAACAAGCAAAATGTGCTATTCTTAAATCATACCACCTGTTGTTTTCTAATCACTACAACAGTTAAATCCCTTAACCGGGTAAGCTCTAACAAGCTTCATTGTAGAAATCCTCTAAAAAGGTGATTCATTAACTTGGATCTAAATCCTCCACTGAGGTTACCTTTCACCAAGTATAGCTCCTAACAGGGCTTGGGATGTTTAATAGGATCTCCTCCTAACAAAGCATTTGTAGACCTTAACCGGCCAGTTACCTATTCTGTAGATAGTTAACTTGTGAGTTCCATCTCACCATGGTTTTTCCCAGTTGGGTTTTCCATATATAAATATTTGTGTTATGGTGAATGTTTTGCTTACAGTGAATGATTTTATAACACTTTGGATTATATGCAAAGTCATTGGTAAATTGATTAAGTGTTTTTACTGGTATGCAATTAAAGTGTTATTGTTTTGCTATCACTGATTCACCCACCTCTTGGTGCTTTATAAGTTTATCAGAAAGGACTTTGTAATAATATACTACAAATTAAAGGACAATCATAGTTCTAAGAAACAATAAGATTTCATAGTCAAGAAATAGTAAAGAGAACAAAGATAAAGAAGCAATATGTCAATCAAGTTAAAATGTGAGAATCAACTAGCATGTATAAAGAGAAGAATGGGTTGCAGGATTGTCAAATATAGATTAAAATGTGTTGATTTGAGCACAAATTTGATATCCCTAGAATCCTACACCTCATAAAGCATAAGTAAAATTTACTTCTAGTTGAAGACTATTTCATCATGCACTTGAGGAGGTCATCAATCAGTTAATGCATCATACAAATAGTCCCAATTAGTTGACAAAAGAGAAGTGGAGTCTCAAATTCATACAATAGTTGGGCCTTGAGAAAGGGGATTTTTGAAGCAGTTACAAGTAGTTCTACATCAATTTGAACCACACGTGGGTTTCACATGACTTGAGACTTCTTTTGCAACAATAATACTTCAGTTTGTAGCATATCCATATCCTTTTTTGCATGCTTTTCAACTATATTCGACCCCAAGTAGCTGATCATGCAAACTTGAACATGGAAATAAGAAGCAATGAGTTTGAGCTCAAGTCAAGGAGGCACACATAGTTCATCTTCCAGCTATTCCTCAGTTAATTTTGAGGACTTCTATAAGTCTTTTATTCTTCTTTTCTAAGTAGGTTCTTTCTTCTTTCTTGCATACACAACAAAGCAAAAAGTAACTGTAGCACACATTTTCAGTCTTAGAAACATTTTTTTGTTTTAATAGTAGAATTTATTTCAGAGTTAAGAAAAGAGTAGTTTTTCATTCTCAAATGTTGGGTGTTTTGGTATTGTGAACAAATAATTTAATGTATTTCACTATGTTTCTTTCTTGTAAACCTTTGAATATGTCTTATTTATGCATTATTAAAACAAAAGATATCATATTAGTGTAGGTTATAGTTTGTGTTTGTTAGTTTTAGGAAAGTTGAGGTTGTGAAACATTGTTTCCTTCCATGCAAATGTTGAAACAAAACCTTTCTATGAAACATTTATGCATTACATGTTTAAATTTGAGTTGTGAACATTAAACCCTCTTTGTTTAAGGCTAATTGTAGGTTCAAGACATCGATCATAATCCTTAGTATTGGTAAAACACTTCCTGTTAGAGTAGATTTTTAGTTTCAACAATCTGTTATCCCTTTTAAGATCAAGTTAGTAGTTCTTAGGAGGTAATCATCAAGAGAACCAACTCACTCTAGAGGTTGATCTTCATTATAGACATTCCACAGGCCTGAAGATCATCCCATGTTTCACAGGATTGCTGAATGTTCAAACTTATCATTTAGAGTGCAATCCTTATGAAAACAAGAATTCAATATCCCCTTAAACTAATAGAACTAGGGGCAAATCTCCAGAAACCATAAGTCAAAAAGCATACTTGTTGATCCTGAATCTTCATCACATCATCAAATTCTCACTTGTTTCCATACTCATCAACCTCTATCTGACATCCATCCATCACATTTTTCCATCTCCCTTGGAAATATATCACATCAATGGAACTTCCTTGAAGTACATTGATCCCAAAGTTCCTCAAAATATTCTAGGTGACTCACAAATGAGAATATATAGTTCACACACACACAATTCTACCTTAGCTCCATCATCAAACAAGACAACAAAGGAAGATACACATCATTATGTCAAGAATTGTTGGCCTTGAACTCATTATCATACCATGGGTATCCCTCTTGTGAAAAAAAATTTAAAATAAATAATAAAGAAAAATAAACCATCCAATGGTGAAAACCATTTCTTGTGGCACCTGGGATAATTACAATGGTGAAACCTAACAAATAAGCATCATGTGCAATCCATGATCTTCTTGCACTCTACACTTGGGGGAAAGTTTTATCCATGCTATCTTAACTACTACATCCTCCATTACCCATCATCCCATATCCATCATCCTATCTACATCTATCTTCCCTTTTCCACCTTTTATCTTGAAAAGGCTAAGGATCTCCATAAGCACCATATATCCTATCTACTTCACCTTATTCACACTATCCCATATCCCTTATCTTATCCATTTATTACTTTAATAATGTATTCCCACCTTTAATTTTTCCTACCCATATCCTATGTTCATCTTTTTTGACTTCATCCCTTGATCTTGATTAAAACCTAGGTGTATATACTATCAAAACATTTTTTTTTGGCAAACTCTTGACATGTCCGCTTCTTTGGACCACATATCCTTTCATGGACCATTTTCTTACCCATATAACCATATTGTATAATACTTTATCCTAGATAAAGAATGTTATCCCATTGTGAGATAGTCCTTGGAAACCAAAAAATCCAAAAAAAAATTAATTTAAAAAAAAAAATAGTAATCAAATATTCCAAAAAATCCCTAGAGGGACTTTTATTTTGACCTTGTTTGAGGTTGGATCCTTGTTTGTCACCATCTTGGGAAGAGAGTTACATCACACCATTTGATGTTCAAAACAAGCAAAATAAAGATCAAAACTATGCCTATCATGAGACAAGAACATTTGAGCTTTCATAAAAGTCTTAAGAAAAAGACTAATGCTGATCTAAGCCCACTTATTGCATATCTTTCTTGTCTAATCTATCACATATCCATCATTATCTATCAATACATCTTTTCCTTGACAGGATGTATCCTTCTTATATCAGACCTTGTCTAGCTATCTACGCCTTGATGGATGTATCTTTCTTATACACGTGCTATTTATCTACACTAAGCTTATTCTTTTGGAAAGAGATGTGTCGGTTGTTTGGCTTTTTTGTCATTTGGTCTTTTTGCTTGCAAATTTATCTTTTGATCTATTATACTGATTGTTTTATCTTGCTTCTTCATCTTTGATATTTGATCTTTATCTTTTTTTTCCCATTTTTTGTGCTTTCTTGAGACCATCTAGATCTTTCATAGTTTGGTGCAATTGGACGAGCATAGAGTGGGGCATGTTCTTTGCATTTTTGCTTGGTGTTTTTTTGGCTCCTCTTGCAATAGTACTTAGGTCTTCTCTTTCCTTATGTGTGCTGGGATAGCTTATGGCATGAGTTCTATCCTTTTCATACTAGTTCTTTCATTACCCTTTGTGTACTAGGCCTATCATGTTTTAAGTCTCTCTTCCTCACATATTCCAACAGGGTCTTGTGGTGTCTAGGATGATCAAGAGTACCCTTTCTATTTGTAGAGTCCTAGTCCATACAAGAGATGCAATGTCATCTTGGTTCTTTATACCTTGATACATAATATTGTTGCTATATCAAAATAGGATTGGTCTTCATACCTATTTAGCACAACCAAATCATAATATCCAGTCCATCCATTTCATTATCCTTTTATATGATTTACCTTACATTTGATCAAAGGGCTAACTTGCATATAGTTCCATGTAGTTGCATCCATACACATCTTCTGAACACACTTTTCTTTCACATCTCTTTTCGAGAGTATGACCCAAAGTCACTTTCTGGCCAATCTCTTGAAGGGGCATCCATCCATCCCTCAATCCTTCTTTTAGTCCTATCGCTAGGGTATAATCATTAGTATCATTTACCTTTGAAACGATGCCATTAAAAAAAGTCTCAAAGAGGGGAAACATGTAGACATCTAAAAATGACCAATGCATTTTCATCATGTCACCCCTAATATTATCCTTCTAGCCTTTATTAATTTTATTATTTTTAATTATATAATTAGGCTAATTTTTCTCTAATAATTAAATAGTTTTTAATTATTTAATTATTTCATTAGCCTTTTCTATCCATGATTAATTAAATTTTTAAGTTTAATTAATTTTAACATTTCTCCTAATATTAATTAAATAATTTTATTATTTAATTAATTCCCCACCTTGAACAAATAAAATTAATATTTTGTTTATTTTCTTTATGCATTTACACTTCATCTTTTCCTTCCACCTTATCAATTCATGTGCATTTTAGATTCCACTCTGCATAAAATTTAACACTTTCCTCTCAAATTAAATAAATTCAAACAATTTATTTAATTTCCCACCTTGAATATATAAAATTAATATTTTATTCATTCTCTATGTGCAGTTAGACCTCATCTTATCCCTACACCTTGTCAACTCATATGCATTTTAGATCCCACTTCCATTCTCAAATTAAATAATTTCATTAATTTATTTAATTTTCTACCTCAAATTTAATAAATATAATTAACACTTTATTTATTTTCTCTATGCATTTACACCTCACCTTATCCTTCCACGTTAGCAATCCACATGTATCATAGGTCATACCCTCTATCAACATTTCTCAACCATTGATTTTGCCTATTAATCCCTACCATTGATGAAATGTATGTGAATTGTATAAATAAAACTTTCACCTCATTTTATATCTAGCATTTTGGAGCACCTACACTATAGTCAAATTATCAAGCATTCTCAATCAAAAGTTAGCATCAATTAGACATCTATCCTTCATAGTGCAATCATGGTTATGCTATTTTGAAGAGCAACTCACATATCAAAGAATTCAAGCAAGTCTCAATCAACAAATAGAGTATCATAAGGTCTTCATGATGCTATTATTATTTATCATTTGATTATATGCATATATGACTTACTTTAGGGTTTATGCGGATTTGTGAGTTTGGATTTTGCATTGCATTGTTTCCATTATTTTGATTCACATTTTCACATCATTCATAGGGATACTTGACACTCCTATAATAGTTGTATAAACATGACAAATGACACCACCCTTGAAAGAGTATATAAATCAATTATGAGTTTGAAATTATAGAAATTAGGCATGAAAAAAGAAGATTCAGATTTGTAGAAGTGTGAGAAGTAGATGGAAGGTATGGAACCTAATGCTAGAAAATATATCTTTTTAAAAAAATATCTAATGGTGCAAATCATCACATTTCCAATACAAAGCATTTAACCTTGATTTTGTAACATTGAATGGTTTATTCTTTTATTCCCCAATAATAAAAAATCATACTTAACTTCAGTAAGGAGGAAAAAGTTAAGCATTTTCATCATTCTTAGGAGCAGAATTTAAAATCTAAAGGAGACAATATTAGTACAAGTGCACTTGACATTATTTCTTTCTATCAACCTTGTCATTGAACAATGTACTCTAAGTATGGGAAAGAAATTATGAGCACCACCTGCAATAAATAATGCATACATCATTTTAATCAAATGTAGAATTGGCTATGCACCAAATAATTAGATCCTAGTAGCCAAGGCATTCCCACAACTCATCTTGGTAGAGTACACAATGCAATATTGCCATCTAGTTGTTGATGATGACAATCAAGAATATGCATTTATTTCTTAGGGTATATGGTGAGTATGTAATAGGAAAATAGAAGATTGTGGAATTGAATGATCTCATTAAGTTTGACCAAGCTAATTTTTCCTATCCTTTAATGGAGATCTAACCAATTAAAGAGTACAGTTTCAAAATCATGTATTTGCATAATGTCACATTATGTGTCAAACTCACCTTTTCCCGTGCGTTAATAATAATTTTAATATTTCTATAAGAAATATTTTGCTTTAGATTTGAAGGGTATAATGTATTTTGAGCACGTGTGTGAAATCTAAGTATAATTATTTTGGATGGTAGTGTAATGTGTTGGAATTCCAAAAATTATCAAGATTCAAAAGAACACTTTCCACATGGCTTATTTACAACATGTGTCATAATTCCCAAATGAGAAAGAAACATCTCTTTCCTTCTCATTCAAGCAAAAACAAAACTCAAGGCTTCTCCATTTTCAAAGGACTTTTTTTTGACAATTTCTAGATGCAAGCTCTCTACCTCATACCCTTGGGGAAACTCTATCAAAATAATCCTAACTCTCTCAAGTATTTCTAGCCATCTTATTTAGTATCTATTCATTGTTTTAGTAGCTCCTTTTCTCTAGTAGCTTAGACTTCCCAAAAGAGGCATTAATTGTAATATCTATCACCTTCATTATAAATATCTTCTATTGTTGGTAATAATATTACTATTATTTTATTTATTCAAGTATTTACTATTGGCATTGTGTTGTCATTGATGTCAATCGGTATAGAAGGACATGCATGACCCTCGACAATCTCTATCGAAATCAACCAACACTATTTGATGAAAAATTTGTTAAGTAGCGGACACTCATAGATTTGAACGATCCTGATAAATTTTTACAAATCAGTGCAAATGGGGAGGTATGTGCCAATGTACGGGGAGTTGAGATACCAATGCACTTCTATACCACAGTTGACCCCGAGGAACCAGGAAAGTGTCCCAAGAAGCAACTAGAAAGAGTTACAAGGGAAGATTTCAACAAGATTGTTGAGTCTATAACTACTTCTGTGAAGAAAATTGCCTATGATATTTCCTCACAAATTAGAAGCATATTCCCTCCTGACAACCTACTCGAAGCCATGTCTATTGTGTTTCCTTAATATCGGAGCCTCAACAGTGCAGCTGATTTTCAAAGTAAGCTACTGACTTTGATAAAACAATTTTGCATATCTAGAGAATTGAATGGAGTAACTATAAATGGAATATTAGATGAAAATCATCTTAGAGAGAAATAATCTCATTTTTCATACACTATGGGGGAACAATATGGCACAATGGAGAACCCCGTGAAGAGGGATCAGTAAAAAGGCTTTGGAAATATATAGCTGAGAACGCAGTGTTGCATGATTCAATGCTAGAATATTTGAAGCTTGCTGATTTATGTCTTACCATGATATTGGGTTCGGTAGAAGATGAGAGAGTTTTTAGTGCTTTGGGGTTCCTAAAATCAAAGCTAAGAAACAAACTAGACAAAAATTTGGAAAATTGCTTGAGGCTCTATACATCTAGGTATGATGTCCACACTTTTCCTTACGATAGGGCACTCCAAATCTGGAGGTCCAAATGTGAAAGAAGAGGTTTGGGCAAGACTTCAAACCAAAGTGTCAGTGGGATTATTGACTCATGTACTAGACCTATTAGTAGCATTGAGATGCAGTTCAATGAAGGTATGCAGACTCAGAGTGAAGAAAACGCAGACAAGAATCAAGAAAGCTCTTAATTTGATGAGGATGAATGGCAACTGTAAGAGATTGGCATTTATTAATCTTATTACTGTATCTCATCATTTATATTACAAAAGCATATTATTATGGTTGATAACTTGATGATATTTTATGACTCAACTTTTTGCAATTAGAATTTAATATTAATTTGTAATTGTATTTTTCAACTTTCTATTTCCAGATTTAAAATAGCATAATAAAAGACCATAATGTGTTTATTGATACAAATATCTTTATTTAGACATGTTTGAGAACTTATATTTTCATTAATTCTTTCAAAATATAGTCATATGATACAAATCATTCAATACACCACTCTATGTGATTCTCCATGCAAAAGTCAATACAAAGTTTCAGAACCCTTTGTAAATGACCCTGAATTCCCTTTTATAGAAACGACAACAACTTCAGGTCGATTTGCAACATGTGAAGACTCAACATCAAAATCAAAAACTTAGGCTTCAACACAAATTTAGTTTTACATGGCCATCACAGGCCGGATTAGGAATTCAACAACTGCTACATGTCAGATGTCTCCTGTTAAAAAAATAGAGTTCAAAATTAAATATTAATTCAAGCCATGACAAATTAAATATAGATAATAGTAGTACCCAAAACCTAGTAATTAGAAATAGAGAAAGGCAGAAATGTTAAAACTTGGGAGAATTTGAGAATACAAATTTACAGGTTGAAGGTTTGCACTGTGCATCATAGATTCATAGGCTGGATTAGCAATAGCAAGTGCTGGTTTTTTCCTGTTTATAAAATAGAGTTATTTCAAGCGATGCCAAATTCTAAATAGAAAAAACATAAAACCTTGAAATTAAGAGTAAAAGAAGAAAACTGTGCAATACATACTATGATTCTTAAGATTTATGTGGTAGTTTTTGTAGGGTGCTCCACTCTTCGTTTGATGGAAGGTCAATATTATTTAAACTATGGAAAGTCAACTGCAACTTCATCAACAATCCATATTTAGAAGATTGACTTGACATCACTGTTTCACCAAATACCGCATTCAGATTTGCAAATGGTTTGATGAATTCCAAAAAGCTTTGGGGAGTTGTGTTCTTAGGAAGCAAGTCTAAATCAGACTTCATTTTTATCTCCATGTTTTTTTTGTATGCTTCTTTTCCAATGAATTTATTTGATGGGTCAACGGTCTTAGGCAAATCATGTTTAATCAAAGTAGTTGTCTTTTCTTGTAGCTTCAATATCTTATTGCCACATTTATCCATAACTTCTAATGTTTCCCTTAGTTTCTGGCATTTTTGAAGGATAGATGATGTCTTAACTGTGGCATCAATGCGGCTCTTAATTCCCTTGGATGCCAAATAGCTATCACTGGTACTGTAGACTACTTGCAAAATCTATTTTGCCATATCCTCTATATAATAAACATGTATGCTCTTCTTAATGTGCCCTTTGATTTTCATATAAATTATTCTCAGAATTTGATTCAATTCAAACCATTCACACAACTTATCACTCCTCTACATTATTTGCGCCCAAATATTTTCTTGTATATGCTTCGTTGTATTTTTCATATTATCTTTCAATCTATCCTCTGAAGTTTTAATTTTAACATTTGCATTGTGTAGGTCTTCTTTCATTTGTGCACATTTTTTTTTTCTTCCTCTACTTCCTCTTCCAAATGTTTTGCTTTTTTCTTCTCATGATCCAATAGGTCCTGTATTTTTCTTATTTCAGTAGCAGCAAACTCATAACTTTTGTATAATTTTTGAAAACTGCCTCTTTCCTCATCAATTTTTTTACTACTTTTAGCCAGTTTCTCTCTCAGGTCCTTCAATTCTGCATCCATCTTTTCCCGCTTTGCAATTTCTACCGCAAAGCCCAAATTTTTTATCCTTTTCTACAAATCATTGCACTTGTTATCTGCTACTTTCCTCTTTGAATTTTTGTTTGCCAGTTTTGCCTGTAACTTTTCTATTTGTTTCTCTGGTTTATTTTTTTCTCTCTCCACCTTTAGCAGTGAAGTGTAGACCACTTTGTTAGTCATTTTTGACACACTAATTTTGTCCACATTATGTACGTTGGAAAAATCCATTTGGAGGGTGCTAACTTAAAATTCAGAGGGATCTATCTGATTGTGTGGTGGAATTTTATCTTTAGTTGGTGGCATAACAACCATGAACTCCATCATATCTTTGTGTGGATCATATGTTGGAAATACTCTGTTCCTTGCAGGTTGTTCGTCTAAAACTTCAGTCAGGGCAACCCTATGAAATGCTCTCTTTTTTTCTTTATTTGCATTTGTTGTGTGTTCAAATTTATCATAGTAATCATGAAATTGAAAATTTGGGCTTTCTTAAGCAATTGAATGTTTGAAAGGTAAAATAGGAATAGAATTGGCTCCAGTTCCACCTATATCTATGGTTTTAACTAATGCATTGCTAGGATTACCAACAACCATTCCTAATCCTATCCCACTGTCACTTTCATATGTAGTTTTTATAATCTTTTTAGGGGTCTGATCTGAAGCTGCAAATGACAGATTTGTAGTGCCAGTGGCACTTGATATAGGATTCTGAATAGTATGAGTATCTACCACTAGTGGCCTCTTGTGAGAGATATTTTATTATTGCCCTTTTCCAACACCATGACAACTAGTATCAGTGTAGTACCCATGCCAACCCCACCAATCACAGTGGCACTTGATTGAACACTAATAGGAATACTATCCCCAGATCCCCCACTAGTGGTAGTGGCACTTGATTCACCACCAATGGGAATACCATGATGTGGTGGTAGTTGTGGATTTGAACTTGAAACAAATGCAAGTGGACCTTGAGGGTAATGAGTAGTACCTTTCCATGATGAATCCAAAGAATCAAGTCCAATGACTGGTTTAACATGAGCTTTTGATTTTGAATTTGATGGAAGTTGTACTTCAAGTGGACACCAAATGCCTTCTCCTCTACAACCTAGACCACCACCTTCAAAAACCATTATTTCCACAATGTTTGCCCCTTTGCTATATTTTTCTTTCATATACTCATTGAATCCACCTAATTGTTTAGGGATAGTAGTAGTTGTTGGAGTGGGCTCAACCTCATCCCCATTATCATCTTCACTCCTGTCATATGCTATTGTGGGATGCTCCATATTCCAAAATTTGCTAAACTCTTCATCATCGTCGATGGACTCAAATTTTGCATTGGTCTTTGGTTCACCAAGATTCTTCCTCATAGTCCAAAAATTATTTATTTTGGTTTGAGTCCAATAAATTTGTATACATTTTTGCATAATTGTTTTGGGAATATATTTGTTAGATGGATTAGCATATTTGTGGTAGAAATTGTAGGACCTCCTATTTTGGATGCCTTGACCCTCCTCTATTGTCCTCTGTGTGTGCAATGCCACAATTTGTGATGACATTTCTTCTGTTGAAATGTTATTGTCAGCGGCAATTTTCTCCATCTCTTTTTTTACCTCATTCCAGGAGTCCATGTTTCTAATATTTTCTAGCAATGGTTTACTTTCATGTTGACATAATGCTGAAGAGTTCCCATTTTTCTTAAGCCTTGCTTGAACTACACCGATTGGATCATACTGCTAGAGACCCTCATCACCAAAGCTAAAAACTGTCAAAAAATCATGTGCCACATTGAATGCTTTTCTCTCAAATGTGAACCCTCCACACGAGAAAGGCAAGGAAGGAAATATGCTCTTCTTTTGCTGACCATGGAAGTGCCTATCTATGCTCTCCAATTGTCATACATATTCTAATGCAAATACCCTCTTTGTCACATGTATTATAAGTCTTTATAGTTTTATTGCTGATCGATAAAACCTTACCACAATGTATTCTTCCATGAAGAACCAGTTAGCCAATTGTATTTGACTTCCAAGTTGAATCCAGTCTCTACAAGACACATGCAATCTAGGCATTGGAGTGCTGGTAATTTCATTATACATTGGTGCCAAAAAGAAGTCTACAAAATGGTTGCAGTTCTTTTTGTTATCATGCATCCTTATCTTTGGTGTCCATTCATGTATTGGACACCCTGTTCTATTCTGAGTCTTCTCATCAATCTTATAGTTCACAATTTGAAGATTGTTGGTCTCGAGTATTGCATGATACTTGGATAGAAGGAGATAGCACAAGTAGGATGAGAACCTAAATGTCTTACAAGAAACTTTTTTGATCATTAGTAATTGTTTTTGCATGGATTGAACAACATGCTCAACAAAATTATATCTTACTGGCTGAGTTACACAATGGATATTAAAAATCATTTCAAGAAGGCTAGCACCCATTTTCCTATCATTTTCCAATCCCAGGCAAAATGTCAGCAAGGAAATAGTATCCCGAACCCATGGAACAAAAATATTAGAATCATAAGGAGGCTTATGATTCTGATCCAATGAAGTACCACATATTATTAGAGCTTTGATAAATGAATCTCTGTGACTTGGATTGAGACTCTCATAATTCTCTGCCAGCTTTCCTAGGTCAATGTGGACATTTGAGTTTTGTGCTTCAAACCCTAGGTTCAACAAATGAGTGAATTCTCCCATGTTTATGGATAGAATTTCCTCTTTTGTATTTTTATTGACAATTACTTTTTTATCTTCATCATAATTTTTGGTGCTGATCATGACAAAATCAGGGCAAGGGAATACTTTAGGTAAAACCATGCTTCCTAATCCAACATCCCACGATGCGATTTTTTTTGTTCTTTGTTTTAACATTGTGTTGAAAACATTAAATTTTGCCCTAGTTTTGATCTGCCACCATACTAGACAATGCATATCTAATATCTATGATATGCTTTTCACCATGGATAGTAGGGTCATAAATATCATGGTATTCATCAGTAAAACCTGATGTTTTAACTAGTTCAGTTAGGTACATTTTTTTTCACTTGGCTTCCTGTTGAACTACTGCTTCCCATTTTCCCCATCACTGTTGTTGTTAATAATTCAAAATAATGCTAGATATAAGCCCGAAAATGCTAACCCTCAAATTGAACCACGAGATTAAAAAAAAGTAAAAAAGGTGGGATGTAGGTGTTCTAGATCTTACCCGAAATTTCTATTTCACTAGATTGGCACAGACAGTCTCTGTTGCAACTTGCATTCTTCAATCTAGTATCCATTTCTGAATCTCCCTCGATTTACTGGTTTGTCCATGAAATGAAATATGATTATGATTTATGAGTCACTTATTTTGAAAACATTGAAAAGTACAAAAGTAATACCTAAAGGGCAAAATATCTAGAAACCTGTTGTAATTTAATTAATTATTATTAATATCTATTCGTTGTCGAAGGAAAAAACATCCATTGCTTCAGTATAAATTCTGAGGACATTAAATATAAAATGTTCAATTCTAGTCGAAGTTCTCACAAATGTGTTCACTTCCCACATTCAGGCCAAAATCCACCCTAAGCCATTGATCTGTGCTCATCCAACAGATGATGGCATCTATTGTCAGTTGTCATGGGTCCCATGATTTTTGCCATTTTTTGGGTACATCACCAAACTCAAGTCACTTTTCTGGATTTTTTAAGTCTTTTTAATCCTTCAACTTCTACCAGAAATAGAGCTTTATCAACTTAATTATATTTAATTAAATGTAAGACATTAATTCTGGGCGAAGTTCTCACAAATGTGTTCACTTCCCACATTCGGGTCAAAATCTACCTTAAGCCGTTAATCTGTGCTCATCCAACGGACGATGGCATCTGTTGTTAGTTGTCGTGGGTCCCATGACTTTTGCCATTTTTTGGGCACGTCACCACACTCGAGTCACTTTTCCAGACTATTTTCAAAGTCTTTTTAATCATTTTCTACTTCCACTTGAAATAGAGCTTTATAGACTTAATTATATTTAATTAAATGTAAAACATTCAATTCTGGGGGGAATTTCTCACAAATGTGTTTACTTCCCACATTCGGGCCGAAATCCACCCTAAGCCGTTGATCTGTGCTAATCTAGTGGACGATGGTATCTATTGTCAGTTGTCGTGGGTCCCATGACTTTTGCCATTTTTTGGGCATGCCACAACAATAGAGTCACTTTTCTGGACTATTTTTAAAGTCTTTTTAATCATTTTCTACTTCCACCCTAAATAGAGCTTTATAGACTTAAAAATATTTAATTAAATGTAAAACGTTCAATTCCGGGGGAAGTTCTCACAAATGTGTTTACTTCCCACATTCGGGCTGAAACCTACCCTAAGTCATTGATCTGTGCTCATCCAACAAACGATGGTATTTGTTGTCAGTTGTTGTGGGTCCCATGACTTTTGCCATTTTTCGGGCACATCACCACACTGGAGTCACTTTTCTAGACTATTTTTTAAGTCTATTTAATCATTTTCAACTTTGGCCCAAAATAGAGCTTTATAGACTTAATTACATTTAATTAAATGTAAAACATTCAATTCTGAGTGAAGTTCTCACAAATGTGTTTACTTCCCACATTCGGGCCGAAATCCACCCTAAGTCATTGATCTAATTGAGTCTAATCCTATTCTCTAATTGAGTCTGAGAATATTGAATTATCTTCTAATGACCTTGGCCTTGAGTCTAATAATGTGGTGAATCTTATTGATAAACCTGCACCTCCTAAAGACCTATGAAATATGCATTACCTTTGATCCTAGTGAGACTATTGAAACACCTGATGACCCACTATATATCACTGCAAAGATCAAAGACATACTCTCACGATTCGTTCCAATATATATATGTATGATATATTGATCAGATTCATAAAATTTTGTCATTTTGAATATAAAAAAAAAAAGAAAAAGTATTGTAATTGTTGGAAAAAACAAGCCCACCAAAGGGACTAAAAAAGAGGGTAAGCTGTCAATTATCATATCAAAGTTGATTATCATATCAAAATTATATTGAATAGTCTTTTTTTTCTATTACAAAGATAGATTATAAGATCAAATGAGTGATAGGACCAAATAAGCGGACATGCCTTTCTTCGTAAATTACCTAATTCATTGGGTGTTTTGTAAAGTAATTAATTACTTTAATTTGTTTGATACAAAACAAATGGGACCAATTACCACATTGTATATTGATAGATATAAATTATAAAATATAGTCGCTTCTCAATTCTATTTTTTGAAGTTGTTCTAATAATATATTCACATCCTTGGTTCTCTTCTATGAAAGCGATCCCATCTACCATTCATAAATGTCTCAAATTTCTTCATAATGACAAAATCTTAACTATAAACCATAGCATGTACCAACCCACACATGCACTAGTTCAAAACTTCAACAAGAAGTAAGATGGACTTTTAATTCACTTGTTTTTCTTGAGATAAACATCTTTTTTTTATATATTTATAAAATTATAATCAACCATAATCAATGTACAAATAATTAATGGAATGAACTGGATTTTTTCTATATATATTAAATATAGAGGAAGAAGCATTACATAAAAAAGATCATAGTATTAAATTTATTTCCATTGTTTAACAAAATATTGAAATAACGTAGCTCATAGACAAAAAGCATTTGCAAAACTATCATTAATAAAATGAAATGGAAAGTATTTTTATATCCATAAGAGGCAAATTGAAATGAACTGGAATTTGCAAAATTATCATTAATATTTATGTTTCATAAATTTACAATTTTAACATGTCTGAGACTGAATCCCTCAAAAAATTTAAAGCCAAAATGAGTGAGCCACTGAGCTTGTGAGGTTTAGGTTACGAGGACATAGACAAAAAAAGAAAACTACTAGGGGATCAGGGCTAGGGAATAGGTAGTGGATGGGCTACCCTAAGAATCTGGCCCTCCCTCCATGTAGAATTCTTGAGATAACATAAGCTGAGAGAATTCTTCAAGCCAACTGTAGTTTAGAAAGTCGTCCAGGAGAAACCATTTCCGGAGAAAGTCCCTGCCAATCCGCGCCCATTTCCTTTGATGCGTCAACTGCTCTGCATTCAAGTTCAAAAGAAATGGTTGCTTGGCCAATGGAACTATTTGGTTAGGGAGGAGAAGCTTGGTTAATTCACTTTCCCAAGGGATCCCCACCCCTACTTTTGCAAGGATGAAAATAGTAACGCCATCTCCAAGGAAGTCTTCCTAAAATACCTTCCTTATCAACATCAGCATATCCACCTTATCTCCTTAGAGGTCCAAAAGAGACACCAAGAACTGGGATGTAATGTCCGTGTTAACATGGTATCTATTTTTGTTACGTAGAAAGTCTCTACCCAACACCATCCTCACAGCCTCATTGGTGAACATCCCAACCTCCTTGCAGACTGATTGGAGGGTTCAGTCTTTAAGGGAGCCCAAAAAGGCCCTCTGGTCCTCCGCATAAATGCTTCTCAAGTAGATAGGAGTGTCCATCTTGACAAATCAGATTACTAAATTAAACAACCTAAACCTATAGACGTAAACTAGAGACATAATTTAAATACCGCAAGCTCCGACGATTTATCTACCAAATGGCAAAGGCTAATTGAAGATGAAAGAAGAAGAGATCATATATAAATAGCTGAAGCTCTTGATTGTAATAATACCTTCTCTAAATATATTAATTGCTTTAAATTTTTTCAAATCTTTCGTATATCTCTGAAAATCTTTCCCATAAATGCACTAGTGTGCGAAATTGGAAACAACTATAAACCAATACAAAGTTGGCAAGTACCACATTGGAAGTCGTTGGGACAAAGTGGATTGCAGTTAGTGACTAGACATATATTAAATGAACAACATTATCGATCGTGACATTTGATACGTGTCTATTGAATCCAATTCCATTCCGGGCACTTTCAGGTGAACTATGTCCTCTTCAAAAAATTGGGGCAAAATAAAACTTCAGCCATTGATCTACGATCATCGAACGGTTTAAAATCATTGATGGATTTTAGGTACGTGTCAAAGAGGCCGTGCTTTTTGATACATCGTGCAGAGTCTGAACTCAATGTGATGTAATGATGTGATGTGATGTGCCTTGTTTATTAATGGCAATGAATTCATGAAATTGCCAATAAAATATATATTTTTCCATAAATAACAAAATATTAGCCAAACAAATTAAATAATTTTCAAGTAGTGGATAAAAATTGCCAATATGTTTAAATAATTTTTCCTTCGGATAAAAAATTTTCACCCATACAATTATATATTTGTTCCTTTAAATGAAAAATATTTGCCTCCTACAATATATATTTTCCCCTCAGAACAAGGTATTATTCAGCATAATTTTATGGAATTTTTATACCCTAGAAAAAAATTGCCAATACAAAATAGTTTTTTCCTATTTTGAAAAAAATTTGGCCATCAATATGAAAATTTCCCCCCAAAAATAATGTTTGATTCGCCAAGATTTTACACTTTTGCTCGGGGGCTAGTTTCTTAAAGTTATCCTTGACCGAAGTTGAAGTATGCATAGGTCACCGGTATGTTGCGTGGATGTCAAACAACAGGACTCCCACCGGATGAAGAGATGACTGACAGTGAATGTGCCCCACACCGAATCACATGTTCTTGTTTGAAGATATGTTTCTCAAACAGGGAAGCCAAATTGGTGCATTGCAGGATATAGATGACAAGGATCCACTCCCATGGGTAAGTGGAGCTTGTCTCCTATTATGCATGAAATGCATCTTAGTTCCTGGAGATAAGACAAAAGGTTAAAGGAAGTTGATTGAAGGCTCACACTGAATCTACCGGTGAAACAAAAGAATGCCTTAGGTGCATGAGATCAGTGATGTGCAATGGTTTAGCATGTGAAGACATGATGTGCTACCGGGACAGAGAAGGAAGAGTAAAGGAGTGATGGGTTTGTCTTTTTGACAAACCGGTTGAGATATGGTCTGAGTCGATGATGAAGAAGGAAAAGTTGAGGAGCAACAGATAGAGAGTGCAACCGGTATGAAGATTCCTTAGATGGAAATAGTTGAAGGTCAATGACATGGTGTCATCAAGGGTGCCTATCGGTAAGTATGAGAACTGGTAAGAGAGAAAAGAGGCTAAGTTATTTTCTCCTTCCTAATGAAGATGAGCATAAGGTGGCAACTGGAAAAGGTGCTCCACTACAAGAGATTCCAAGTGCAAGGTGATGGCAGATTGGTTAGGGTATAACCGATAGGGTTAGTAAGTCGATAGATGAAGCACCGATATTATGTGCTGGTTGGCAACCAACATGGTGACCAAGCTAAGGTGCATGTTGACAATGATGACACATAGGACATAGGTGTCATGTATGTGGTGGTCGGTGAAGTGCGGGTCGGTGAGGTAGTTGCTGAGTGAGTCTACATTTATGGTTGACCCCAAAAATCATGGAAGTGTTGTAGGGGATTGTGGCTCGAGGTTAGATGAACAAAAAAGATCCAACATAGGCTATTTGACCAGATTGGGGTAGGTGAAGGGAACCACAAAACTATTCTTGGTGATCGACCAAGAAATCAGCTGACAGGTTAAAAACAGATTGCTAAATATAGAAGGCATTTTCTTGAAGGCATGACAATGGCGAGATTGATTGATGAGTTGCAATTCATCGATCAAGGTGATCAGATCAGATGAGATATGATTGGATTTGGTTTGCCTCAATGTCAGTGAGGAAACCCTAACCACCTGAAGTTTGAATTGGTTTTTGGTGGGAAAACTAGCTTATAAAAATGCAAGCCAAAATCAATGAAGGTTGTCGCTGAATGAGAGGGTGTTGCTATTGAAGAAGTGAATTCGGTCAAGTGCTCAACAAAAAGAAAAAGAAGAAACTAAGTGTGTGAGAGAAAAGGGTTGAAGGGTTCAACCAACAACAATGAGAGAACTGACAATCAACCTTTGAGTCTGTCAGAGGAGTAAACTGGTAGTGACCAAACCGACAGGTAGCATAACCGATAGAGAAGAGTTGTAGAAGATTGCATAGAAGGCAAGAAAAGAACCAACAAGAGTATAGTACTGATGGAGAGCAGTAGTGTGGCAGGGAGAAGAGAGAAATGACAGAGAGAAAAACCTGTAGACAACAGAACTGACAAAGAAGAAGAAGAGACTGAACCGGTGAAGGTGCAACAAAGAGTAAGTTGTATCAAGAGATAGGTTACAGTTGAGAGGTAAGAAGTGAACCAATAGTGAATTGGGTAGAGGATTTGGTAGAGAGATTTGCAGAAGAGTTACAAAGTTCATTTGTAACAAGGCTACTACTTTTGTAATAGATTATTTTTATTTGAAGACCACTAAGTTGGAGCTTGGTGTAGGGGTTGTAGCTCCTTGGGTTGGTGCCCTAAATTAGGGGTTTGTGCTCCTTGGTTTGGTGCCCTAAATAAGGGGTTGGTGCTCCTTGGTTTGGTGCCCTAAATCAAGGGTTGGTGCTCCTTGAGTTGGTTCCCTAAACATTATAATCAGTTACATTATGAGGCTGGATTGGAGCAATAGACTCCAAAAACATTTCTCACTGAGGTTTTTCCCATCTTCGGTTTTCCTCGTATATGTTGGTGTTATGTGATGTCCCTTTGTATGTGTGATTGGATTTGTGATAGTCTCCCATCTTACCAGTAAGTCTACTTTCTGTTAGATTTGATAACCGATATGCACACATAGGATAGATAAAGGGAAAAGTTTGTAAACCATTGATTCACCTCCCTCTTAGTGGCACATTGTGTCTAACATTTACTCTTCAAACTAAAATAATATTTTTGGTATAGAATTTCTCGTAGGTAAACTTGGAAAACTTGCAAAGAATCATTAGCAACCACAAAACCAAGTTCTATGCCAAATAACCTAAATAATTAATGAAAGATGAATTCATAATACATTCAAATTAAAACCAATGATTATACCTAGCATCTAATCCATGACCTCCATTGTTATTCTAAATCCTCTTGTAAGTATGCTCTCAAAAATATTGTGCATAAAGCTAATTCGAAAGTGCAATGATGATTTGATAGCATGAAGATATCAAAGGTGTGGTTGGTGAAAATGAGAGAGTGATTCACTATTTATAGATTTCAAGGATTGATTGGATGGATATGATTGAATTTTTTTTCAAGAAATGAATGGATAGGATTGCACGAGAGAGTGAGTGAAGTGGAGGAGGAAACATGTAAGTGGAGAGAGAGAGAGAGAGAGAGAGAGAGAGAGAGAGAGAGAGAGAGAGAGAGAGAGAGAGAGAGAGAGAGAGAGAGAGAGAGAGAGAGAGAGAGAGAGAGAGAGAGAGAGAGAGAGAGAGAGAGAGAGAGAGAGAGAGAGAGAGGAGTGAAGATAGAAGGCATAAGAGACAAGTGGAGAGTGAGATAGAGGAAGTTTAGAGTTGAGGGATAGTTAGGAATAGAAAGTTAGGAAGTGCAAATAAATAAATATTTATTTATTTCACTCATAAAAGAGAGATAATTAACTAAAAATACATTTAATTCGTTATATTAGAAATTGATGACATATTAAATAATTGAAGAAATATTTAATTTTAGAAGAAAAGCTTAGTTAAGTGATTAGATAATTAATAAATTATTTAATCTAGGAAAAGATGTTAATTAATATGAATGATTAATTGGATGGAAAGAAGAATGATTAGGGAAAATTGATTAGAGAAGCGATGACATAGAAGAAATATCAATTAAATAATTAAAATTATTAAATTGAAAGAGGAGAAGAGAGACACAGATGTTAACTGAATGATGAAAATCAGTCAATCGAAATAGATGAGAAATTAATACAAAAGTGGATGCAAGCGATAAACAATTTTTTAGTGTCTACACTTTGCCCTTCTTTGAGACAATGCAAATTTGAGTGTCATTTCAAAGAAAAACTTGAAACAAAATCATGCCCCAATAGACCGAGGGATGGAAGTAGGATGTCCCCTCAAGAGATTGTTTATGTATGAAATACATGAATGATCTCTCAGAAGAAAAAATAAGAATGCTAGAAAGAGGAAATGGGATGAAAGAGAAGAATGTTAGTTAATTATAGTTAAGGGTTAATTAATATCTGATGAAGGAATTTGTGATTGATCAAATAGAATATAGATAACATGATATAATTTGTAGATTGACTAATTGATTGATTGACAAAAGAAAGGTTAGCGAGAGGTGAAGAATGATTAGTATGATGAAATGTGATTTCATTTGTGTACTTTATCACCATTAAGCAATATTATGTGGCAAATGGATATCTTTGTAGCAAGGCATAAAAACCCAAGGTGATGATGCTATCCCTTTGTATTGATACACACATTGCAGAAAATGAATGTTCTCATCCATCTTGAAACTTGTATGTTAAGGGTCAAGGTATGTGCGACAATCACAAGCATATTCATCCATGACCATAGGTTTTCATAGGATCTTTTCTAAATGAACATGCCAAAAAGACACCTAAAACATAGTTGTTCCTTCATGAAAATATCCCATAAACAAAAAATAAAAACAAGATCATGAAACATCATCACTCCTTTGATCACTTGTGGATATAATCCAGTAGCATAGGAACATGATCAAAGACAAATCAAACAAAGATAAGATTCACTTGACCAAACAAGTCAACAACCATATTGATCTTTTTGTTAATGTTGATTGTTTATTTGATAATCATGAGTTTTGGCTATAGAAATGAATTACCTCATATAAGACAAATCATTTGGTTTTGAGCATAGTGCACCCTCTATAAGAAAAATTATAGTTGATAAAGGATTGAAATCATTTGAGTGGACAATTGGATCAGTTTGATTGTGAACTATTTTGGATAGTTTGTTTGTTGTTGCATGATTCATTGAGCCTAGTGTTTTGTGCGTTGTCATGTTTATGTCTGCTCAAATGTTTGCCTTTACAAGAGATAATTTATTATGGACAATTGAATGATGGATATTTTTGGGTTTTTATTATTTTTCAATTTTTAGGGCTTTTAAGGTTATTCATTTTTTTGGTTTTTTAGGGTTTTTCAATAATTTAAGATTTTTTCAAGACTTTTTTCTTTTAGGGATTTTTTTTAGGCCATATGTGTTTGTATGCCCTTGGTGTCTAGCAAGGAAAGGAACATTATGAATGGATGAATGAATGGATGAGATGGAGATGGATAAGATAATGATGGAGTTATTTTATTATGGAATCGGATATGAGTTGGTTTGCAAGGACTATCTCACGATGGGATAACATGTTGATCCAAGCTAAGGAAATAGATATAGCATTGTAAGGTGATGGATGGTGCATTGAGTGGCATGTGGTCCATAGGATTGCACATGTCAAGAGGTTTAAAAAAAATTATTTTGCATTTTATATCCTTGGTTTTGATCAAGATCAAGGGATGAAGTTTGGATAGGATGGAGATAGCGTAAACTGGATAGGATAAGCAAGATCAAAGATGATAATGGATTATTGAAGGAATGGATAGGCTAAGTGATATAGACTCAAGGGTATGGATAAGGTGTGTTGCAAATATGGTTGTGTTGTCATTGATGCCAAAGTTGTTTGGTGTTTTCATTGATGTCACAAATGAAGATGAGTTTATGTTGTCTATGATTGTGTGTAGTGGTGACAAAGGTGAAGAATAAGTTATAGTTGTTCATTTGTATGGTTGTGGTATGTAGTTTGGAAATGAGTGTTCATATGTTATTATGTTATTTGGAGGTGATGTTGAGTGAGTATGATGCAGCCATAATTGGTAAAAACCCTCAAAAGAGTCAACCGACTTATGCAGTAAGGGAGACACAACAAAAGCAACAAGAAAACATAACAAATTCACATAAACAAATCATATTGAAGCCATATAACTTTTGGAAATCATCTGGCAATCATTATATTATCATTGAAGAACATCCGATAATTAATCGGTTACATATAGGCTTCAAGCCAAATACTATCCAACCAGGACTCTAAGAATCAACCAGATCACCACATGCAAATCTCAATCATTATTTTGAGTTCTACTTCTCCTACCCCTACAAATGATTACCTAAAATCATATTTATACCCGTCAGAATACATCCGGGTCGACCTCATAAGATTACATTCACCAATCCAAGAAAATGAAATGTGTAATTAGGTTGGACCTAAGAATTAGATAAATCTTTCCAGAAAATGACGACCAAGTGATGCAGTTCAGCAGGAAGGTCAGCCAAACACCAAAGAACATCGGATAAGACCCAACATGAATCCACATGCCAAGAATTGCACAAGTAATGAATTAAAACCAACTGGTAAGCACACAAACTTTTCTAGGAACCTAGAAAGAGCCAACCGGAAGTGATAACTAATCGGAAAAGAACCCAAATGAAGTAGAAATCTGGAATCAACCACATGAAATCACCAGGAAACCAAAAAAAAGATCTTCCATGAAGAACAAGAAACTACCAGTGTCAACTGACAAGAACATATAAAACTACACTAAGAAAAAAACAAAAACAAAACTGAAAGGAAATATTTTTGGTTGATGCAAGATTGCCCATCAACCGGGGATGCTCCTGCATCAGACAACCCAGGAACAAAAATATGTTCCATGAGAGGCAACTCATGAACATCTAAAAGGATTCAGAGTGAAGATCCCATGCTCATTTCTGATCTAGACATCTTCTTTGTCTGCCAACCTCTGCTTTGGCTCTTTTGGTGCCTCAAACAACTCCTCTAACCCCTGGCCCCCATTGTTTCTCTTTCCTTGCTTTTGATCAACACATTGTCTGTGTTTCCACAACTCTGATTTGGTTCTGCCATAATAATTTATCTAGTTAGTTACCGTCAGCTCTCTGTCATCCGGTTCCACCTGTCTATTAGGCTCAACTGTCAAATCATTCTACAAACTCATGTCACCCTCCAATATAACCTCTGCAACTGGTTCTATTAGATATTTCTTCAAATCCTCTGGTGTAACCCCTATCACTGATTTCTCAGTAGTGCAACTTCTCTCAGGACTCAGTTTCTTCACCTCCTCTTTCTCCTTTAAAGAAATCAATGTTAACTTCTGCCCATCTTTTTCAATAGTAACTGAGTTTCTTCTATAGTCATAAATAGCTCCTCTATCATATTGCCAAGGTTTTCCCAATAAGACATGACAAACACTCATTGACACAATATCACATAAAACTTCATCTTTGAAAGGCCCAATATTGAAACTCACCAAACACTGCTCCTAAATCTCTATCTTTTGATCATCTTGTAACCAACTCACCTCATAAGGACAAGGATGCTTAAGCCTCTTCAACCCAAGCTTCACAACCATCTCCTCAAATGCTAAATTATCAGTGCTTCCACTATCTACAATGACCTTGCAACACTTACCACCTGATTTACACAGTCCAAAAAAGACTCCTCCTCTGAGTAGATCTGATATCCTTTCTTCTAAACATAAGGGATTCTCCTTGCTCTGATGCACAGTCATATCCAATACCATCACCTTCTAGATCCTCACTTGCCACACAACTTCTTGTCATTCCTTGCTTACATTCATAGGATCTATGTCTGGTTTCTCCACACTTGAAGCATTTTCCAGGAAATTCTCTACCGGTACTGTTGCTACCTTTCCTCGATGTCTTCTGCTCTGGTTCTTTACTCCACTTAGGTTTTGATTCCTCTTCTTCAACCAGTTTTCTTCATATTATCAGTCATCTTGAAAATCTCCTTTCCCTTATTTGGTTGTCTTCTCCTCACTTTCTCCTCAGCCTTCAAATCATACTGGTAACCTTCTTCAACTATGGAAATCTTTAACATACTCATCTCATCTTGAATGTCAAAAGCAATTTCATTGATGTACCTTGCCACCTTTTCTCTGTCCACCTCTCTATGTCCAGATCTGATAACCACCTTGTATAATTCGTCAGTATATTCCTTCACAGTCATGTTTCTCTGTTTCAAGTTTTGCAAATTTTTGAACAACTCCTATTCATAGTCTCCTAGTATGAACTTGGCCTTCAATCTTGCAACCATTTGCCTCCACCGGGTGATCTTCAATTCACCATTCTCCACTCTGTCTTTCTACAATTCTTTTCCATCATAAGGCAATATGCCCTTTCAACTTGGTCTATGCCAACCAGACTCTCTGTGGGTCCTTGACATCCTCAAACTCAAAGTTGTCCTCCAACTCTCCGATCTAATCGATCAGATCCAATGGGTTCAATGTTTCAGAAAAGTTAGAAACCTCAACTTTATGCACTTTACTTGCTTGCGCCACTGCTTTAGTAATCTTTCCTCTCTCATTTTTTGGTACTTCAGCTTCCTCAATCTCTTCATTGACTTCCTCATATTCATCCTCAAAATTAGGGTTTCTTAGTAAACTAGCCAAAGCATTCCAGATTTCATTCCTCACTTTATTCTTGAAGTCTTCCATCATCTGTTCTACCCTCTAGGGGATTGTTCTCCTCAGTGACATCTCTTCTTCCACTCTGGTGAACTGCCTCAACTCAGCGACCTAAGTACCGATTTCAATTGTCTCCCCTCGGTGATCTATTGAATACACACGCAGCCTACCTACAATCGGAGATCTGTCCACCTCAAGGAATGCCTCAATGTTTGCAAATGATTCTTCCACCATCCGGTCCATAACCAGCTCTGATACCACTTGATGCAACCATAACCGGTTAAAACCCTCAAAAGAGTCAATCGACTTATGCAGCGAGTGAGACACAATGAAAGTAGCAACAAAACATAACAAATTCACATACAGACATAATATTAAAGCCATATAACTTCTGATAATCATCTTGAAATTATTATATTATCATCAAAGAACATCCGGTAATTAACCGGTTACATGCAGGCTTCAAGCCAGATACAATCCAACCGGGACTCTAAGAATCAACCGGATCACCACATGTGAATCTGAATCCTTATTCTAAGTTCTACTTCCTATGCCCCTAAAAATGATTACCTAACATCATATTTATACTCACCGGAACACATCCGGGTCAGCCTCATAAGATTACATTCACCAATGCATGAAAATGAAATGTTTAATTAGGTTGGCCCTAAGAATTAGATAAATCTTTCCTAAAAATGACAACCAAGTGATGTGGTTCTGAAGGAAGGTTGGCCACATGTGAAATAATGTCAGACAAGACCCAAAATGAATCCACATGCCAAGAATCATGCTGGTAATGAAGGAACACCAACCGGTAAGCACAAGAACTGCCCCAGGAACCCAAAAACAGCAAACCAGAAGTGATAATTGACCGAAAAAGAACCCAAATGAACTATAAATTTGGAATCAACCACATAAAACCACTAGAAAATTGAAAACAATATTTGACATGAAGAAAAAGAAACTACTAGTGCCAACTGACAAGAACACAGAAAAATGCACAAAGAACAAAACAAGAACAAAATTGAAAGGAAATTTTTTTGGTTGATGCAAGATTGCCCATCAACCGGGGATGCTCCTGCATCAGAGTATGATGCATTTTGAAAAGTATTGGAAGTTAGAATATTTAGGAAATATTATTTAAAGTCCTTATGGAAGAATGCTCCACATTCCTCCAGTTTTTGAAGATGATGGCTTGCGGTTATGAAATTAAAGTCTATGTTCTATGGATGTCGCACTATCATGTTTTCAGGTCCAAAATTGCTTATATGTTGAAGTTTGTTATTATTGTTTGCTGATAGTGAGGTTGTTTACTAGGACTAGTCTAAATAATTACCCGCATTTCTTTCTAGTATTGGTTATTATGTTTCATCTTGGAGGATATATTCATATAGTTCATGCAATGTTCCAATTCAGATTTCATGTGTTGGTTTTTTCGACAGGTGAAGTAATGTTGTTTTATTGTTCATTGTGGTCAATTTTGTTGGTTTCTGATCGACTTAATTGGTTTATCTTATTTGGATCATACTCTTTTGGTCTAGATATACATTAGAGGTTGAGTTAGAGTGTTGTTATGGGTATTATCATGGCGTGTTAAGATATGCATTAAGTAATTTGCATTGGGCATGATGTTTTTGGGTTGGCTAGTTAACATTCTTTATTGGTTATCTACAAGTTATGTTTGATGCCAATTTTTGAGTAAGTGTTAGTGTGTGTGGCTCATTAAAATACACTTTGGAAGACTTTTTGTGATGTATTTGGATCCCCTTTATCTCCTAGGGTGGACTGTATTTGGCGTAGTTGCTCTCTTGGTGGTTGACCTTGTGTAATTTATGTATCTTTTGTCTGTGGCCGACCTAGTTGAGGGTTTCAATGAATAAGATTGTATATAAAGATGCGTGGATGTGTAAATTGATGCATGAATTGATTTTGAATGATTTGAAATCACATGTGGATAGTTATAAGTTTTAATTTCAATTTGTGAAATGCTTTGATGATCACATCCTTTAATGTGACAGAGTTTTGAGATAATGAATGTGTGAGCTGTGTTTGCCATGATATTGTTCACTTGACATAATGGTTAAAGGTTATTTTCATGATCATGAGATCTTGTTCATTTCAATTCATCGTTCCCCATGCATGTTGGAAGATAGTATGTCATTTTGGCAGCTTGTATAGATTTGTATCTTGCCCTAGAGAAGTGAGCTTTAATAATGCAAGTCCATTATATCTTGCCTTGGGATTATGCATCTCAGTAAGGTAAGTCCATTGTATTTTTCCCTAAGTTTGTGTTCCTTAGTATTGCAAGTCCAAATCAAGAGCATTGAGATTCCTTGGCCTTGAGCCTAAAACATTATAATCAATTATTAATATTGTGAGTGTGATTCTCACAGTGGTTTTTTCCTTGCTTAGGGTTTTCCACATAAATCTAGTGTTCTATTGTGTATTGTGTTTTTTGGTTTCATTCTTCATTATTGTAAAGATAATATAATTGTGATTTAAAGTTTAAGGGCTTAAAGATTAATGGGTTTAAGGTCTGGACTGATTCACTGCCCTCCCTCTCAATCATGTGGTGTGTTCAACAATTCATATTAGAGTGAGGTTCCTCTAAGACAATCTTAACTACTTGAGGAAGGTTTAGGATGGTGTAGTAGATTAGTTTCAAAGCACCAAAGTTTGATGGCACAAATTATTCTTCTTGGAAGGAACAAATGGAATATCATTTGTATTCTCTATTGCTTGAAATATGGGATATTATTAAGATTGGTTATACTAATCTAACTGGTGGTCCTTCTACTTCAAATAAGGTCAAGAATCATGAAAAATAATGCCAAGGCAATTAATATAATTGTTATTATTTTGAGTGACTCAAATTTCTTGAATGTCATTGGATGCAAAAGTGCAAAGGAAATTTGGGATACAAAAGTGCAAAGGAAATTAAGTACAAAGGAAATTTGGGATGTAAAAGTACAAAAGATTAATGGGTTTAAGGTCTAGATTGATTCATTACCCTCCCTCTCAACCATGTGGTGTGTTCAAAAATTGGTATTTGAGTGAGGTTCCTATAATATAATCTTAACTACTTGGGGAAGGTTTAGAATGGTGCATGAGATTAGTTTCAAAGCACCAAAGTTTGATGGCACAAATTATTCTTCTTGGAAGGTGTGGATGGAATATCATTTGTATTCTCTATTGCTTGGAATATGGGATATTGTAATTTCCATTTCTGTAATTTTATATCAGATCTAAAACTAAAACTTCTTTTCAACTCAAATTTGCAAAATACACATAAATGGTGAAATTGGGTATACTAGAAACCCCTCCAAAATACAACCAAAAAAAACTAGAACTCAATGAAACCAATGTAGAATGTATATTAATTCTTTTTCCATGGTTTTAACATCAAATTTTCTGCTAAATACATCAGATATCAATAATATGTTTCTGATGCAAATTACATCAAATAGAACCCCAAATTTGGAGCTCAAACATTGCGATAAATCACTGCGACTATCAAATAAACTCCCCAGTTTCTTAATAAATGTTATTAACAACAAAACACATGAGAAATGATTAAATAACAATAATACCCATATCCTCAATGTTGCAAAGGGTTTAAACACACTCATAAAATAAGTCACACAAACCCTCAAATAGAATTCCCTACAAAATGTTGAAATAAACTATGAAGCTGATATCAAATATGCACAATGATAATCTCTGAGTGAGATTATTCTATGGTAATCCTCGACTCCCATCTTAGACTACTAGGTAATCCTTTTACTCTTGTCCTTAGATCACCTGGAAACCTTCAAACATCTCATTCTATAGTCTGCTTCTCTATTGGTTTATCAGCCACTAAAGAAATAAGCATAAGCTTTGATTAAATATGTAACATGAATCATGCCAAATGAAACCCAAATTCATGTTTTATTGAGAAATATTAACATTCTAATTTGGGAACCCATAACTCATGAACAAGAGAGAAGATTATTTATATATCCAATAATATAACTCCTCCTCCACTTTCCTGTCACCTCCTTCCTTTACTAGTTGCAACTTGCCACATGCCCATTTTGTCAAAAGTTACCAAATGCCACTTATCATTCCAAAAATGTGCTTTCTAATTTTTCAAAGCCATATTTTCCCTCCAAAATAATATCAAATGTTATCTATTAATTTAATAATAAATATTTATTGATCATTTAACCGTGAAGGACAATATTCATCGATTTATTTGGAGGTCCCGATTTACTATTTTTGGAACTATTGACTTACTATTTTTATAAATTTTGATAAAGGGACATGACAAGTCCTCCCTTCCCAAAATTGCTTGTCCTCAAGCAATTGCAACAATGATGCTCTAAAATCTTGCTGCACAAAATAACCAAACATTGCATACTACTTTTAAGGTGTGACCTTGGAACTGATGTCTAATAGAATTCCTTTCATCTTTTCTAACCAATAACTTGTTCTTTTCAACTTCTTTCCAGAATTGAGTATGTGCACTTGTAGTGGTGGAGACAATCCTTACAATAATCAACACTAAGTACTCCAAACTTTATTTCTGCATAAAGGATGATAGATGCATCTTTAGGATCAGATTTGGAATAGAAATGGTACATTTGATGGCTAAAAAAATATGTCATATCACAACATTCCAAACCCCACTAGAAACTAAAAATCAATTTTTCAATATGTAAGGTCTTCTGATGGCAATTAATGTACTCCCTAAATTCTCCAGCCACCACATATTTTTCACCCAATAAATTTTTTAAAATGTTAGTAGAAAATATTTTGATGAAATCTTCTACTAAATCAAGTTCTTTACTGATATGCCTGCAAGTTACCAAATTGAAACACTTCCAAAGAAAACTCATTCTGCATGTTAGATAGTGTCTAGGTTCTCTAGCTAGAAGTACACTGACATTGGGCAACTTGTATTTAACTCTTTGGTTTCATTTGATGATGTTATTGTGTGGGGGAAAAAGTGACACTAAGCAAACATGCCCTAATCTCACTTTCAATCACACACTTGTGGAATACGAAAGAGCCTAGAGGTATCACACAATTGGCTACTTCTTTTTGTGGAAGAGAGAGCCATGGGCTACCTATTAGGATTTCTATTCCTTTGTTGCAAATGATAGATAAAATGATGCAAGTTCAACTACTAACCCTAAAGTGTGAGTATAAACTAGTAACAAGATTACAAGATTGAGATTAAGTGATGAAAAGCTGTAAACACAAGGATAAAAGGAGAATGCAGATGTGTACCTGGGGTTAAAATCTGAGTGGAAATGTTTGGGATGGGGGCGCATGCGCCACTGACCTGATTCTGCACCTGAAACTGCTCCTTTTGGCAACCTGAAAGCTGTCGAAAAGTGCTGAAAAGTGCTATTGTCTGAGGGACCAGGGCGCCTAGCGCCCCTGTCCCAGGGACCGGGGCACCTAGCGCCCCTATCCTGTCAGGACCAGGGCACCCCACGCCCCTGTCCTAGGTTTTTTCTCTGCAATTTGGTGTGTTGTCCCATCTTAGTCTGCTTCCGTCGGATTTGCAACTTGCGACGTCCTTCGAATTCAGAAATCTGCACTTATATTTGAAAAGGGGTTGTAGGTGGCTATATAGGGTTTTGCCTTAGTCAAACCCCCACTTTGGTGATTTCCACCTCCACGAATAGCCAAGTTGTATAGTAAAAGTTGTGTGTGCAGACCTTGTGTGTGTGCAAGATCCTAAAATGAAAGTAAGCAAACTAGAGCAACCTAGAAAGTAAACCCTAATTGCTTGTAAATGATAATGTAAATGCTCCAAATCAAGATGCAAAGTGATCTAAAGCATGAATACAAATGATACAATGAGGCTTATGCAATGACATGAAAACAACATGAAATCATACCCAACCCCAAGGGAGGGGTACAAGCCAATCTTCAGTCGGTAATCCCCTATTTCTCTTCAATGTCTTCAAAGCCCTAAATGGATGAATGAAATTGATGAATGCTTGATGGATGGATGTTGAATGTTGTTGAACTCTTCAAAGATATGCTCTTTCGCTACATAGAAGGTCCCTTAAACCAAAAATTCGGATCCTTTCCAATGAAGAAAGAGAGCTCTTATATATGAAACCCTAGGTTTTAATTTCAACTTTAGGCCAACTTAGAGATTGAATCTCCTGCCAATTTCTTGGGGTTAAGCTTTATTTTATGATTGGATTGCGCTCCTAAAATTTTGGGAGAAATGTCCGGGACCGTGTGCACTCCGGGTGCCATGGTCCTCTCCGGGCGCCATGGTCCCGACAACTTTTCACCAAATTTTCAGGGCCGTCGGATATGATGATTTTAGAGAGAATCCCGAAGTTACAGCTGATTTCGAGATGTTTTGACCCCCGAAATCAAGCCCCCAAGTTCAAAATAGGACCTAATTAGGGTTTTTGATTAAATGATGTATTAGAGGAATAAAATGAAAGGGACACACTTTAATGAAAGGGCCCAACTGGAGGATGATGAAATAGGACCTTAGACCTAATTAATTTGATTAATTAAGTGCTAAAGGGGAAATGCAATGCAAAATGCAAAATGCACCAAGGTGGGTGCTAAACTAGGTGTGAAATTGTACCACCCTAGCAAGTGCGTACAATTTACGACGCTACAGTTATGATTTTGATTTTTTCTATTATTAGGATTGTTATAAAATCCTTTACAATCCATACCACAACCATTACATATTTTGCAAAAAGTAATTTTACTCGCCACTTTAATGTTGAGATACATATCATGGAAATGTATAAAAATAAACCCATACAGTACCTCAACTTGTAAGATTATTTTCATTCTCACATATTGGTATATAGGATTCAAAATGTAGTAGTAGAATGATCATATAGCAACAACATGCACTCCATGGTGCTTTGGTCTCCATAACGGAGAACAACAACATTTTTTTATAGGAAGATGATGAACTCCTTAGAATCATCCTTTGGCATATACTTGATAACCTCCTCTATTCCACATAAAGAGTTAGTGAAAAAAAATCAACAAAACATTCTAACATGATGAAAATAATTTCACCTCTTTGGAAAGTAAGAAAATACCAATGAGAAATCATTGTGAAATAATCATCTACCACCATCCTTTGTATTGTCAATTTTTGTGAGCCATTACTCCCATGGTATCAAACCAAAAAGAGTCTTATTTCAAAGTGATCTATCTCCATCACAAGTCTTCCATGAATAATAGGATATATGAATTCTCTCAAAGCATAATTAATAGGAAATTTCTCATCATACCTTCTAAATCCATCTTTGAAAACTTTGGGCTCGATGAAATCAAATTTATTAGGTTCCCACATTTGCACTGAATTCCAAACCATCTCTTTCCTTGAAGAAATGAACTCTAAAGACAATGCACATGAGAAATATAGAATGTTAAATATATAACATGTGATGATTACAATAACAAATCCCTTCAATGCTTCTAGTGGTGCAACCTCTTGTACATCTTGAACACTTATGAATTGACCCAATATAATAGAGTCAAACTTTCTTGATATTAATAAGTTTTATAGCTCATGCTACTGATATACACTTATAACATTTCCCAAGCATTCCAAAATATCAACCCAAGTTTTGAAACATAACATACTTTAAAAAGGATCATTTCAAAATGAAATACCTGGTTCGCTCTAAATTGAAAAGTTAAACTATGAGGCATAACCTTGAACTTTGTACACTCCTTGTAGATTAATATCAACATGTATCTTGATACTAACTCAAAATATGAAGCAATATAGGTGCATCCTCTATCAATAACATGGTAAAATCTCCAAACAAAAAATAATCCTAGTAGCACATAACATAAAAACTCTCCTTTGTTTTGGATTAAGGCAAAAATAGGTTTTGAAGGGGCCCCAAAACCCTTTAAAAAATGATTCTAAGAGGTATAGAATCGGATAGCATCATCCAAAACAAAACGGGCTGCAAGGATAGGCATACAAAACAACAGCCAAAGAGAAAGCAAAAGCCCAGTCGGGCACAAAAAGACAATAGGAAGACCAAACCCAGATACAAAAAGAACCAGCAATAGAAAAAAACCCAATTACATTAGGCTTCTGAGGGTCTCAACAAACTTAGCCTCAAGGGCATTCATAGTGTTAGCAGCAACCTTCATAGCTTTATGATCCAAATTCTAAAAGGTCATCTTTTTCTTCATGTTCCCTCAGGTCCTTTTGTAGGGTCCATCACCACTTTGAGCCACCTCAGCTTCATCACCAATAACAATAACATCCTTATCTCGTTGTTCCAAACTATTCACCATGGTATTCATGACCATTGTGGATTGTTTGACAATTTTGTGACTGCTAACCATAATAGTCTTGAGGGTGTCCTGGATCTTGTTATATCCTTCCTCAACACGGGTTATGTGTTCTTCCATCCTTTTCTTTAGCTGATCAACCCCTTCCCCTATTTTATTGATACATTACATGACCGACTTCTTCTCAGGCTCAGTCCAATTCCCTTCATTATTCAGATTACCATGAGAAGAACCAGCAGGGTAAGAATCCATTTTGCTTCCCAGGGCTTTTTGGTTAATCTAGATCTCTTTAAGTTCATGAAATAGCCACTTGAATAGACTAAAAGTGTCAATAGCATGATCACAAACCATACCCAACACATTTTCATAATCCTCCCTCTTATCATTTAGCTCATCACTTTTAGGATGAAGGTTTGCAATACCACCCACACCCACATTACAAGTCTCCTTATAGGAAGGAGGAGAGGTCAGGACATTAGGGTTATCGGGGTTCTTAACATCATTTTCTTTCTCACTCGAAGAGGGGGAGCCCTGCTAAGCCGAAGTAGAGGAGGAAGACATAACAATGTTCTTATGACCTTTGGAACCCTTCCTCATCTTGGGTTTAGAGCTCGAAGGAATTTCCATTTTAGCTTTTTTCAGGGGAGGTGGAGTCTCAGACCCAGACCCAGAAGCTTCATTATCAGAATCTCCCGTACTAGTCTCATCAATCTTAGAAGAAATGTTGATAAAATCATCAGGGGGGGAAGAGCACGAAAATGGGCATCAATAAGGACCAACATGCCTTCATGCACGATGGGAAACTTAGCAGGGTTCTCTCGGTTGTCACTAAAATTATCCCTAAGAGCATATATAAGGTAGAAAGGGAAAGACATCTTAACACCATGGCGGAAGTGATTGAGGATAACAAAATGGTGACCATACACCCTAGTATACCGACCATCCAAAGTAAGGTAATTCATAATTACCTTGAGAAGCTTCTACCAGAAAGACTTAATGACTGCAATATCATAGTAGGTGGACATCTTCTTAATGATTTTAGCCCACTCTACCTCCTTCTTAGGGAAATTTTGCACAACTTTCTCCATATACACTCTCTCTATAATACTTCATGCCATCCATAGATAACCTAGTAACTTGAGCAATAAGGGCTTCATCAACTAGGACCCTCTGACCATGAAGAACAATCATTCCATCCTTCTAGTTTTTAGCAAAATAGCTCGTGACATCTTGATTTCTCCCTTGAAGCCTCTCAATGTATGGAGTAAGCCCACCTTTCTCTAGAATATGCCAAAGCTTCTTCTCATTCTTCAGCTGCACACAACTAGGCAGCTCAATTCTTTTTCTCGCACCACCCATTTTATCGAGCTCTTTGTAATACTCTCTACGAAGAATTTCTAGAGTTAAAGCAAGCCTCTAGAAAATGTATAAAATCGCCCACAAAGCATGCCAAATAAATTTGCATCGATTCTTATGTCCTCTTTGGCCACCTGTCTCAGAATGGAAGGTATTCACAATTCTAGAAACACTCAAAGTCATTATGGCACTAGTAATCATTAAATTTACTCCCCTAACTTCGCTCGTGGAGTAGATGCATAGCAAATTCTGAGTCCAACCTGTCACCATGGGTCCAACAAAGCTGGGCTTTACACGTCACTCCCTTGTTGGAAAGGAAGTTAGCAATCACATTGGCTTGTCTATAAACATGGACAAAAGTGCATTTATCAAAGTTTTTAATAATATCTTTATATTTTTTCCTCCAAATATCAACATTCCAAGCTGGAGTAGAATCGCCCGTTAGGTAGTTGATAATGCTCTTTGAGTCCCCCTCGACCCAAACAAGCTTACAGTTGTTCTGTTTTGAAAGTTTTAAATTGTAATAAGCTCCTATGGCTTCAAAAACATTATTGGTATACATACCAAGAGGGAGAGCAATAGCACAAATGAAGTTGCCATAGTGATCCCGTATCACCCCACCACAACTAGCTTGACCAGGGTTCCCTCTTGTTTCTCCATCAAAATTGATTTTAACCCATCCTTGGGGTGGAAATTTCCAACTAATGTTGTCCCTGGGGTTGACCTTAGGTGTAACCATATGATGATCAAAATCCCAGTTCTTGACAACATTGGCTTCATACTCCTTAAGGATACCACTGTGAGAGAGAACATTGGGGCCAATAGCCTAAAGGTTATCAGAGATGGCTCTACAAATTATCTTGGAAACAATATCAGAAGGGAGATGGATATCCCTAAAGATGCAATTATTATGTTCTTTCCATAAACCCCATGCCATATGAGGAAACAAAAAAGACCAGAGCTTCTTTATGAAGGGATTTCTTGAGGGCGAGTTCCATTGGTGAACGAACTCCTTAACAGTTCCTGGTAAAGTCTAGCAAAGATCCCATTTCTGAAGCACCAGACTCCAAACCTCAGAAGTGTAAGAGCAATGTAAAAATAGATGGTCCACAGATTCAGACTCCTGCAAGAACAAGTAGCATCTATTTGGGATAGAAAAGCCCCTCTTAATGAGATTTTCAGTGGTTAAGATTTTATTAAGAAAGAGGAGCCAAAAAAACATATTAACCTTAGGAGAAAGGTCCTTAATCCAAAATTTAGAACACCAGGACACATGGGGTTCATTAAAGAAATCCGCAGAAGCCACAAAAAAATTCCCATTGGGATTGAATTTCCAAATTATTTCATCTTCCACACTTTCCTCCACACCAAAAGAATTTATGGAAATTTTTAGATGGGTGAAAGAGTGATTAATAACAAGAAGATTTACCCACTTACCCTCCTTCCAATAGTTAGCCACCATAGAGCCAAAAGAAGCCACACAAAGATCCCTTAAAGATCCCAGAGTAGGATCAACAACAAGTGAGTGATTCCCAATCCAATAATCATCCCAAAACTGGATTTTTCTACCATTCCCCAGTTTCCAATAGGCTTCCCAACTAGCCACATCCCTAGCCTTGAGGATATTCTTCCAAAGATGAGATCTAACAGGGATGTGAGAAGAATTCAAAAAATATTGCAAATAATGAACATTAGAGAGATATTTATTGTGCCATAAGGTGTTCCATTCCCTTCTATAGTCATAAGACCTCCAAACTTGTTTATCCAGAAGAAAATTATTAAAGGTTTTGATACTTTCTAATTCCCAATCCACCATATCTCCTTGGCTTGCAAAAATTCTCCCAAGCAACCAGAGGGATTCTTCTCTTATCCTCAACCCCTGACCAAAGGAATCTTTTTTGAATTTTGTCAATAATTTCAGAAAATTTAGAGGGAATCTTGAACAAACTGAGAGAATACACTGGAAGGTTCTGAAGAGTAGCTTTCAATAGTTGAATTTTACCAGCCTAACTCAAAAGGGCACCTTTCCACCTAGCCAGCTTCCTATTAAATCAATCAATTAAAGATTACCAAAAGGACTCAAAAGGTTTAGATCCTAGAGGGAGACCTAGATAAGTAGAGGGGAACTTACCAATGAGGCAATCAAGAATGTTAGCAATCTTCATTTGGTGCTGCTCAGGAGTGTTGATGAAATAGATAAAACTTTTGGTTCTATTAACCATCTATCTAGAGGATTTTTCATAGATGTTAAGATTCAATTTGATGACTCTGGCTTCCCCAAAAAAGGAGCTACCCATTAAAATGGTATCATCAATAAATTGTTGGTGAGAGAAAATCAAATTGGCAGAGGATGACTTGAGACCTTTCAGGGATCCTTCCACAACTTTATTATGAATGAATCTGCCCAAAATTTCTGCCATTATAGTAAAAAGAATAGGCGATATAGGATCACCCTATCTAAGACCCCTCGAGGTTCTAAAGAAGTGGGACTTAGATCCATTGACAATAAATACAGAAGAGGAGGTGGCAATGAGCTACCAAATCAAATTGATAACCTTGTTCGAGAAACCAAAAGCCTGAAGAACTTTTATTAAGAAGCACCAATCCACCCTATCATAAGCTTTAGTAATGTCCAATTTCAAAAGAAATCCTTGAGACTTAGCCTCCAAAAGTCAATGAATGTTTTCATGAACAATGATGATGGAATCAAGAATCTGTCTGCTTGGCACAAAGCCATTTTGTTGAGGGGAGATCAGAAGCAGAAGAACACTCAACAACCTCAACAAAAGGACTTTGGAGATAATTTTGTAGAAATAATTTCACAAGATGATAGGCCTAAAAGCATCCAAAGAATCACCCTCTGGCTTCTTAGGAATGAGGACAATGAAAGTAGCATTCAGTTCCTTGAGTAGAGATCTAGCTCCAAAAAATTCTTTAGCAAAATTGGACACATCTTCCCCCGCCACATCCCAAAAGAAAAACATAGGAAAGCCTTCTAGGCCTAGAGCTTTACTACCATCAAAAGAGAAGACAACACTCCTAATCTCCTCCTTTGAAGGAATGGTAGCAAGATTATGATTTTGGCTCTTAGATAGGATTTTAGGTATAGTATCAACCAACATATTTTGAGCCTCCAAGTCTAATAACATATCTTTCCTCAGAAGATCAACAAAGAACTCGACAACAACTCCACTTATTTCATCCTCATTATCAATTATTCCCCCATTATTCACAAGGCAGTCAATTCTATTTGTTGCCCTATGTTTAAGGGTAAAGATGTGGAAGAATCTGGTGTTTTTATCACCATCCTTGATCCATAATGCTCGAGATCTCTGCCTCCAAAAGGTCTCTTCTTGGGCTATAATATTGTGATATTTGGACAGAACTTCACTTTTCTTAGCAAAATTATCATTCACATATCCTTCATTTTTTACTTTATCCTAGATCAGGGTCAACTCCTCTTGAATAGCAGATTTATGAATGAAGATGTCCCCAAAGACTTCTCTATTCCACTTTTTAATCCTCTCCTTGACATTCCTTAACTTTTTAGCAAATTAGAACATAGTTGAACCATCCACTTGAACATTCAAGCAATCCTTCATGTCGTTGGAAAGGTTTGGGTGGGAGAGACACATTTTCTCAAATCTAATTGAAAACCTCCTTCACGAACCATTTTTAGGCTCAACCATCAAGCATATAGGAAGGTGGTCAGTTTTGATTATAATCATATAATTCAGAGAATAAATATAATGTTGGATCCACTCAATAGAAATCAAGGCCCTATAAAGTCTAGCTTGAATCAATTCAATCCCACCACAATGATTGGACAAAGTGAAAGAAGCTCCAGATAAATCCAAGTCAACTAGACCTTGACCACTGTTGAAGTCAGCTAAGCCCAGTTTGCTATCAATCTGTATCTAGGATCCCCCAAATTTCTTAGCTTCTGTGAGAGGGGTATTAAAATCTCCCATAATCAGCCAGGGAGTATTGGGATAACAACTACGAAAAGAAGATAGAATTTATCCAAAATTTTCTCCTACAAACTTTATTATTGGGAGCATACACATTGGATAGGATCCATGAGAACCCATTCCTTGAATGTTTATACAAAGTTCCACATGGTTACTACCATGATAGATAGGAGTACCATGAAAAAACTTAGTATTCCAGAGAGTAGCAACTCCCCCAGAAGCCCCATCAGAGCTTCTCCCTTGAGATTCACAAAATTTAGAAAACTTAATTTTCTCCACCTTATCTTTCGACATTTTAGTTTCTTGAATAAGTAAAATATCTGGTTTATGATCCCTAACAATATTACGGACAATGCCATGTTTATGACTACAAATAAGACCTCTAATATTCCAAGAAAGGATCTTCATTTCTTACAAGGGGGATTAAATAGACTATCATGGATCATTTTCTGTGATCCATCCACTGTGTTCTGGATGCACTCCTACTCTCTTTTCCACCTATTATATTTTCTCCCTGCGCTTCAAGGTGGTCTGCCATAGTCTGCCTTCCCTCTATTGTGAGTTGTAACTCTAGGCTTCTGCTGGGATTTCTTTTTCTTTGACACCACCTTAGTTTAACTCATTTCATCATCAAATTCAAATCCCTCTAAACTAGTAGAATTATCAACCTTAGGGGACTATAGTTTGTCTAGAATAGAAATATTTAGATCAAAGTCAGGGAACTTACAGGTGGAATGTTGCAAAGAAGAGTCATCCTCAGGGTCATCTTCAAATCATTGAGCTTAGGAATACTAAGCAATGATCCAAGAACCAGAGAATATTTTTGATATTTAAAAAAACATTCTTCCATATCCTTGAATCTTTGGTGGTTCAGGGGTGAGAGTTCTCTCTCCTCCAAATCCTCAACCAAAACCTGTTCTTCTCCCTTTTCAACGATCACTTTCTCCTTAGTTATCTCCTCTACAACCTAATTAGGATCCTCCTTAGACGTGATCTTCATATCTATATCCTTGGCCTCAAGGTTTTGATCACCATGAATACTTTCTCTGTTATCTTCCTCCTGGCCCGTTTCTTTCACCTCACTATTCTGGCAAGATTGAATAATTTTTTTCTTATTGGTTTTGTTTCTCCCATCAAGCCCTTTCTGGTACCCAAAATCACTCTTCTTATTATGGTTATTTGTGTCCACAGGTTTGGGTTTCCAGACAATAGGTCCTTTATTAGAATCTCTTAGTATTCTAAGGACATTTCTTTGCCCAGTGGCCCACTTTTTTACACAAGAAGCAAAGAAAAGGTAACAATTCAAACTCAATAGTTTGAACTAGCATTCCCAAATTTGACACCAGCTCCATCGATGAAGGAAGATCCTTAGATCTAGACAACCCCACATAAATCCTGACATAGACCATTCTTTTCCTAGCAGCCGTCATAGGATCAATGGATAGAATTTCACCAAACACTCCAGCAATGCCCGTAAAAATATCTTCATGGAAATTTTCCAGAGGAGGCCCTGGTAGCTTAACCCAGATAGGATTGGTTTCAAAAAAGGTATCAGACATATGCATGTTTAGACTCCACTTCTTAAGGTTTAAGGAGGACCTCTCCATAATCCATGGGCCACCACAAAGAATAGTCATAATATCCCTAGTGCATGAACACACAGAGGAGAAAAACCTCTAGGGAGAGCTAAAACCTCAACTTGCCCTTTGATTTTCCACCTTCTACTAACAAAGATCCTCACTGAGTCAATGTTGGGTCTAGGCCTAGTGAACTTTCCAATAAGGGTGAGTGCCATAATAGAAATTTTGTGGTCAATCACCTAGTCAGGGATAGAAAAAGCAACCTTATGGCTAGCCTTGTCACAAGCAACAAAGATAGGTGGAAACAAAGACTTTCTAGTCGGCTTAACCCCAAATAAAGAAGCCCAATGATTATTCGTGGCTCCTGTTAAAAAATCCCATTCTGTGGCCCCCATGATAGGAACCCAAGAATCAAGTGATGAGGACAAGTCACAAGGAGCATCCATTGGAGAAACCCCCAATGAATCCCCATCCCTTGGGTCCACTTGAAAACCCATTTTTGGGTCCCCACCATCTTCAGAATCTAGATCACCTTGGTTTTCCTTAGTGCCAGCAACACCTGGGGATCTCGAGCTAGCTCCCTCTGAACCTGGAAGGGATCCACCATTCTAAAAACTCTCCTGAGTGCCATTCTGAAAAATATGCTTTGTTGATTTGATGCAAGATAAAAGATACATTGAGGTTCACCTAAGAAAACCATAGCTTGCATACTCTTCAATACCAAACAACTTGCTCTCTAATTAAAATCCCCTAAAACACTATGCTCTTTCACAAAATGATGAGATAATTTAGAAATGTAAAACCCAAAGCATGAATTGATTACCTCCATAAACATGTCAAGAATATGGTTGACATAAGACATTTATTCTTCTAAGCTCATGATATAGACCCTTTTACAAACAATTTGTTCATTCCCAGGGATAAATAATATCCTTCCCTTCAATATTCTATAAATTTGAAGGAACTCCCTAATCACGAATCCTCCATTTTGAGAGTTATTTGAAATTCAAAGCACTAAAGAACATTTAGTCTGAAAATATTGAATATCAAAATGATTCCAACTTTTCTTACCAAGACCTTACTTTAAGCAACTCAAGTTGGTCACCTCATCTTGGGTATACCTTATAATTTTGTCTTAAAAAGTGGTACCCAACTTTCATGAGTAATTTATGTACCATAAACATTGTCTCATTGTAAAATAGTTATAATTCTCAACAAATCCCTCACGATTCCATATTCTAGAATGATTTGAAACATGAAACCAAAATACCATATCCTCTAAACTACAACTTGAGCCCCTTCCTCTATCATTTAATTTTGTAAGTGTTTCTTGATGATAATATTTTTGTATGTGTATGGAAAGAGGTAATAAATATGAAAGATGAAAATATTTTTTATACCTTGTGCTACCAAATAAGAGTTCATCCTTCTCTTTGGAATTGATTTATGTGAAGACATCACCATATTTCAAATGTGCAACACTAAAGATGAAAACATGTTTATCAATTTGCATTATAATTATGTTCAAGTCCCTTGGATCCCACATCACTATCCATGAGAAATTTGACAATGGGGAAGAATGATTTCCCTTCCACCATGTATCTCTTATTGCTGATTTGTACACTTTTGGAAGATTTACAAAAAAATCTCAAAATAAAATTCATTAACAAGTAAAGATTTGTCTAAATCTCCTTTTATTATAACATGCTCATTTATATGGATCTCTTTTGGGACATCCTCACATACTTGATATACTTCTTTGGAGATATGGGGCTTCCTTATTTATTTTTCTTTCCCCTTAAGTGTCAAGTCTTTCTTTACCATACTTGTATTCTCCTTCTTTTGTAAATTCATCTTTGTTGTACCCGTCATCATTTTAGGTTCCTCTACCTCTTTTACTTCCTCCTTTCAAAAATATTTTATTGACATTCGCCAACTTGATTTGTTAATAAAGTATGATCTTGAATGATCAAATAGTTTTTACCTTCTGGGTTTAATGTGCATTCTCTTTGTTTTGCCTCATCTTTCTCAAAGACGTCCTGTAACTCCACTTTCATCTTTTATTCATGATTTTTAGTGTTTTTAGATTTTTCCATACTAAATCCTTCTTTCCTTCTTCTCTTGAAGTAATCTTCAAATGAAACTTCAAATTTTCCCTCTAAAAGGTACTCAAGAATTCTGAAAACAACTCCTTCTCTAAGAAAATCTCTCCCGCTGACCTCTACATATTCATAAAAAGTGAGGGTTTCCTTTGAAATTGAGAATTTTATAAAATATTCATCAAACCACCTAGATATTTTGGAAGCCAATATATCATTTTCCAAATCCTTGAAAATAGATCTATAGAAGCCTCCCATGACTACTAACTCGGAACCATGCAGGATGGCAAAATCTTAGCTCTAATACCACTGTAATGTCCCTTTCTATGATTTTATATCAGATCTAAAACTAAAACTTATTTTCAACTTAGATTTGCAAAATACACATAAAAGGTGAAATTGGGTATTACCGAAAACCCCTCCAAAATACAACCAAACAAAACTAGAACTCAATGAAACCAATATAGAATGTATATTAATGATTTTTCCATGTTTTTAACATCACATTTTGTGCTAAATACATCATATATCAATAATATATTTCTGCTTCAAATTACATCAAATAGAATCCCAAATCCGGAGCTCAAACATTGAGATAAATCACTGTGACTATCAAATAAACTCCTCAATTTCTTAATAAATATTTTTAACAACAAAACACATGAGAAATGATCAAATAATAGTAATACCCATAGCCTAAATTCTACAAAGGGTTTAAACACACTCATAAATACAAATCACACAAACCCTCAAATAGAATCCCCTACAAAATGTTGAATAAACTATGAGCTGATATGAAATATGCATAATGCTAATCTCTGAGTGAGATTATTCTATGGTAATCCTCAACTCCCATCTTAGAATACTTGGTAATCCTCTAGCTCCCATCCTTAGATCACCTAGAAACCTTCAAAAATCTTGTTCTATAGTCTCCTTCTCCACTGGTTTATCAGCCACTGAAGAAACAATCATAAGCTTTGATAAAATCTGCAACATGAATCATGCCAAATGAAACCCAAATTTGTGTTTAATTGAGAAATCTTAACTTTTTAATTTGGGAACCCATAACTCATGACCAAGAGAAAATATTCTTTATATTTCCAAGAATATAACTTCTCCTCTACTTGCATGTCGCCTCCTACCTTTACTAGTTGCAACTTACCACGTGCCCATTTTGTCAAAAGTTACCAAATGCCACTTATCATTCCAAAATGTGCTTTCTAATTTTTCTAAGCCATATTTTCCCTCCAAAATAATATCAAATGTTTTCTATTATTTTTAAAATAAATCTTATTTGATCATTTAACCTTGAAGGACAATATTCATTGATTTATTTGGAGGTCCTGATTTACTATTTTTGGAATTGCTGACTTACTATTTTTAGTAAATTTCTATTTTTAGAAATTTTGAAAAAGGGACATGACAAATATTATTAAGATTGGTTATATTGATCTAACTGGTGGTCCTTCTACTTCAAATAAGGTCAAGAATTATGAAAATAATTCCAAGGCAAGTAATATAATTGTTATTATTTTGAGTGACTCAAAGTTCTTGATGGTCATTGGATGCAGAAGTGCAAAGAAAATTTGGGATAAGTTGAGTAACATTTATGAAGGAGATTAGAAGACTAAGAAAGTCAAGATGAATAATCTAAAGTATAGATTTGACACATTGAAGAAGTTTGAAGATGAGAATATTGAAGATTACCTACACCGAATGAATGAGATAGTAAATGCAATCAGAGGTATTGGTGGAGAATTGAAAGAAAATGAAGTTGTGAGAAAATTAATGAGGACACTACCTAGATCTTATAAACCTAAGTCATATGATATTGAAGAAAGCCATAATATGGATACATATACCTTGGATAAGCTCTATGGATCACCCCTTGCCTTTGAGATATTAGAGTTTGAGGAGCTACAAAATTTTAAGAAATAAGTTGCATTCAAAGCCACCAAGAAGATTGAAGATATACTTGAAACAAGCAATGATCCAGATGATATTGAAATGAACTTTGTGAGGAGACTAAATAAAGGATTTGAAAAATAGAAAGGTAAGTTTCCATTGTTTTAATTTTTGATGAATTGGTCATTATGCTACTAGACGTACTTTGAGGGAAGATAACTATAAGAGATCAGATGATGATAACAAGAGAAAGGATAAGTATACGAGATGACAAAAACAAAAGAATAGATGACATAGATAATCCTAAAAAGAGTTTTTGTTCAATGGAGACCTATTCCTCTGAAGAAGAATATTGTGATGACTCAAATGATGAATCATTATTTTTGGCCTATAATGTATGGAAAATTTGGGTTTCACAAGTTAAGCCTTGTAAACTACGAAATAACCTAACTTTCCACACAAGATATTAAAGGAAGGGAGAACTCAATTGATGCAATGCAAGAGGACTAAATGTAGATCAATTTCTTTTTCTTTTATCTATTTTAAATTTTTTTGAATGTATTTGAATGCTAGATATAGGGTGAATGATGAATAATTGACATGAAACAATAGAAACAAAAAGATATAGATGAGATATAGAGGCACAAAGAAAAGTTTGAACAAGAGAATTAGAAAAGCACTGGTGACAACAAGTTTGGCCTAAAAATCTAGCACTGTGTGGCAATTTGTGTCCCCACTATTGACGTCTGATGTAGACAATCTAGAATATTTTGGAATCAAGATGTCACACATAATTTATTTCTAGAAGATCATTGGAAATTTTTGGGACCATGATAGTCTTCATCTTGGTCCTCTGATTTTCACCTTTGCAAAAGTCAGATTTGATTCTTCATTATCTCCTCTACCAAAATCTCTATTTGTGGCTCCTCGATCTATCACCTACACATAGAAAGAAGAGAAATGATGTTATTGATAGGGGTTTCCCTTAGGTCAAACCATGGGCTTAGAATTAACTCTAATTGAATTAAAAATTGAAATTGTACTTATGAAGTAAATATTGAATGATATACCTCAGATCTACTGCAATTGATAATGGATGATGATGCAATGCTCTTTAGATGTGATCACAAGTGTTGATGCAATAATATGAAAATGAATTACCTAATCAAATACACATGCTTGCATGAAGATTGATGTGAATTTGCTTCTCCATGATGCTTGAAGGGTATGGTGGGATGAAATTCTACCTTTAATGCTTAAGAATGCTTGATAATGAATTATGATAGGAATTCTTAGAGTCTTTAGATTGTTAGATAAAAATGAATATGAAGAATTCTCTTATATAGGGTTCCCAAGGTATTTTACTAATTAGGCCGACCTCCTATAGTCAAATTGAGACCTTGAGATTCAAAATCACCGAGGAGGAGAAGTGAACTAACGAATTTAAATTAGGTCCTATTTAAGGAGGACCAAGACATCCCAAGCACCATGGTACACCAAAAATATGACAAACTAGCAGGAAACTAGAGTGCACAACCTGAGACACAAGTTCAGTTCTTCGTGTAGATAATGACATCAAATTTGAGGTGAAAAGGCTAGAAATGAACCCGAGAGAGAGGTAAGATAATACACACTAAAGTAGGAGCACAAAAGGTGGTATAAATTATGTAGGAATATAATTTATAATTCTATATTTATCCCCCACTTTAGTAGAAGTATGAGCCTATGTGTATACTCATGGTAAAGTACAGGAAGGAGAGAGAGATAAATGAGCAATTGGGAGCAAGATCACAAAGAGGTAAGACATCACTAAATTCAAGGAATGAGCCCCTAAACCTAGGGTATTAACTCATACAATCATATGTAATGACACACAAAAAAAAAAAAAGTAAAATAAAACAATAGGGTTTGGCACTAAAAATAAAGTATCCAAGTCAACTAGTTGAAGAGACCTTAGTAATCAAAATGTCTCAACTACTAATATCATTCTCAAAATGCTATTACAAGAGAACAAGTGGTTACATGGAAAGAGAAAGAGCCCACATCAGGAGATGAACCATGATCCAACAACTAGCAAGTTATGTTATGCTCATGGGTTCATGGGGGAGGCAGAAAGGAAAGAATGGATTCCATGAGCTAGCAAGTTCTGTTATGCTAGGTGATCCATGAGAGGAAAAGAAAGAGGTAACATGGATACAAAAGAATAGGAAGTTGTGCTATGATAAGTGATCCACAAAGACATGAATTCTCATGGGACAACAAGTTGTGTTATGTTGTGCAATCCATGTAGGAAGGAAGAGTCAAGTAGCAAGTTGCATTATGATAGATCTGCTCATCCTAAAAAAGAGAGAAAGAGGAATTGAAAGGTATAGAAAGTTGTGTTATGCTAGTCATCTTACCCCAATGAAATGAAAAAGGAAAGGTTGAAAGGTCTAGCAAGTTGTGTTATGCTAGTCAACCTATCTAAAAGGAAGAGTTGAAAGGTCTAGAAAATTGTGTTATGTTAGTCAAGTCACCCTGCTAAAATGTCATCTAGTTTCAAGAGTTGAGTTTCTTGTCTAAGAATTTGATATGGTTTCAATCATGAAACAACCTATATAATACATGTAATAAGGATAATAAAACAAAGCATGTTGTTTGTAAGGAAATCCATAAACTTGAATTTGAAAAAAGGATAACCAAGCAAGGCATTATGCAAGGAAATTTACAACTTGAATTGAACATATGCTACAAGAAGGAAACCTATATGAGCCCCCTTAAGATGTCAAAATAGCCCTATGTCAATACCTAAAGAAAAAAATAGAAATAACGATACACACCTTCATCAACAAAGAGATATTCTTTAGGCAACAATGTACAAAAATCCAAGCTAAAGAGGCACAACTCTTAAGAGAAAGGAAAAGATAGTTGTAAAGGAGATATCTTGCAACAAGTGTAAAGTGATCCTTTTGAGTGATGTACAAAGGAAGAGATATTAATGTAAAGATATTGCAAGGTGGAAAAAATTAGGGTTTCCACCCCAGGAGGATGAAAACCACTAATTTTTCACTTGGGAAACATTACATTCAAAAGAGGAAAGGGAATCCACTAGATTCATTCACAAATCAGACAAGGACTGAATACTTAATGGATTTGAGTTAATTGTGGGATAATTTTATTCCTCTTTTGTAAGTTGAATTACTGAAATTAGGTAAGTGTTGAAAAATAGAGGTAAAAACATGCAAACAATAAGTTACATATGTGAGATTGATCTGGGTACCTGGAAATGAGCAATGTAATCTGAGTTGGATTTGATCTTCGAAAGAGCTTCTAAAATTTCAAGACCATAGTGGTGGTTGCCCTGGTCCTCCGCACTTTTCGCTCACCAAAGAGGGTTGATTTGTCTCTGCAAATAATGCTTATTCTAAAGATTACATCGCCATACCTATTTCCTATACACATAAAGAAGGGAAATATGTTGGGAATAGGGGCTTACCTTAGGTCAAACCCTAGTTTTGGAATTAACCATGAAATTGAATTGATTCTAATAAAAGATTATCCTTTTGAGGGAGATGTTGAATTATGACTGAAAATTGAATTATGATACCTCCTTGTGAATTTTTTCTTGCCTCCACATGGAATTAGGGTTTATGAAGTATTCAATAAAAATAGGATGAATGATGTCTACTTCAATGCTTGAATCTTGTTTTTATTGTTGCACCAAGGCTTGAAGGAAGACTAATTAACACTCAATTGCTCTTGAATTTTTGAATGATTGATCTCAAAATCTCCTTGTTGTGAATGTATGTGTTCCTCAAATAAGAGGGGAAATCCTCTTTATATACTTGAAAAATTGACTAATTTTATAACATGAGTCGACACAGAGAGGGGAATCTTGCTTAATTTTGAATTGCAAAAATGGGTTTAAAGGGGGCATGATTTAGGGAGGACCATGGCATGGCACCATGCTCCCAACAAGGACCAGGGTGCCATGCCTTGGCCCTACCCTATTTTTGGTTAGGATCAAGGTGCCCAAGGGGGGTGATCAATTCTTATGACATTTATGAGGGTGTGAGAATAATCAGGTTTTCAAATAGGCCAAGGGGCACAAACACTAAGGTGAAGACCCAAATGCAGTCAAAATTGCAAAGGGGTGCAATTTTATGATGTCACATTTAGCCACCACTTTAGTTGGAGTATGAAGCCAATCATACTCTTAGTAAAGTACAAAGGGTTCACATTGAAATTTTTTCACCAAGTCATCAAGGAGGCAAGATACACCAAGCCCCTAGTGGACTTTAGGATCTCACAACTTTGATAACAAGATAAAATGGACATCGTGAGAGAAAGAGAGAGATAATCATGACTAAAAACTAGTAAGGTTCTCTTACGATGAGTCATGAAGGAAAAATACCAAAAATTACAAAGCAAAAGACAAAGTTTTCTAAGTAACTTAAGTATCAAGATATGCAAGAGAGAGAATCATTGAGTGGAGTGTATGCCCCCGTGTTAAAGCGATTGCATACACCTTATCATGAGCAATTTATTTAAGGTAGGATACACCCAAAAAGACAAGCATGTTATCATAATAATAAGCCACCAAGAGAGGAAAAAACAAAGGATAATGAACATAAAACACAAAGCACAGGGTGGTTTGTCTTAACCTTGGAGTCAGTATGCTTTTTATGATAACTGATATATATCATGTGTGTATATATGTATAGAACTATCCTCATCCTCCAAAGAAAGGAAAACCACCATGGAAGAAGGGCACATGTGTCTTTTGAGTCAACATGGGAGAGACCAAAAGAGATCTCAATGCTTTGTATTGTCCTCAAATACACAACACTAGGGACAACAAATAGAAGAATTGAGAGACACATAGAAGAAGATCACAAACAATCAAGAGAGGAGAGATAGAGAATCTATAGTGACAATTAAGCTAATCAAGTACATCATCCACCCCCTGATATTTCTCATCATTGTTTTGGGAAGGTGGACAACACACAAGAGGAGAAACATCAAGCACAATAGATGGGGCTATCACAAATTCCAACAAGGACCATGCTCTAATGATGAGTCACTTTGTTTGTTACTTGGAGCTAGGATTAATTCTTTTGAAAACTGTTTAGATAAATTATTGTCAACATCAACATATTCATATTCATCATTTGAAATATTAGGATCAATATTTTCATCATTAACAACATTCTCACTCATTTCTTCATCAAGATTAACAAAAATAGGAGCTCTAATAGGAATATAACTTGAACCATCATTTGTCTTAATAATTTTGCGCCTTGGAGAATTAATTTGAACCTCTTAATTAGGAGAAGGTTGAACAAATGGTATTATGTCAAGAGTTGGTATCTTGGGAGAAGAAATAGTTTGGGAAGCAAGTTCATGAGCTCTAGAACTACATCTCCATTGGTGTTCTCTCACACAATGGTTTCTTTTAGTTTTAGCTAAAGGTTGTGAAGGTTTAGGTTCATCACACATAGGCTTAATTTCTCCTTTGAAGGAAGGATACATAAGGGAAGGTCTTTTAGGTTGAACAATAGGAGAGGCCGATCACTTCCCTTTTTAAGACGTAGGAGGTGGAACCACACCATAAATAGGAGGAATAAGAGGTGTGAGAAGGAGATCGGGTCCATCATGAGAAGGAGGAATAGGTATATCCTTAGGAGGAATAATGTAATTATCCTTAGAAGGAGGAATAGATTAACACTTAGGAGGAAGAGTTTTCTATCCTTCGAAGGAAAAATATACTCATCCTTAGGAAAAGGAATAAATTCTTCCTTAGGAAAAATAATATCTCTATCCTTAGGAAGAAAAATAGACTTATCCATAAGAAGAGGCATATGATCATTAGCAGGAGGAAGACTAAGTGTTGGATTTCTTGGTTTACTCAAGGATAAAATCATCTTGTTTTTTCGATTTTTGATATGATTTAAAGAGAGCATCAATTCTAGGTTGAAGAGGTTGGAATTGTTCAGACCAAAAATAATCAAGGGAAACATCTTCATGTCTCACCATAGGTTGATATATGCTATGATTAACAATTATGATTTTATCATCATGAGAAAATTTCAAACACTTATGAATAGTAGAAGTGACCGCTTTCATGGAAGAGATCCAAGGATGTCCCAACTTCACATGAAATTTATCAAATGTAGGTATGATAGCAAAGACAATATTTAAGCATTTAGTACCAGCCTCAACGGGAAGAGAAATAGAAACAATGGTGGGACAAGAGAAACCCTCAAATATTTTAATCACAACATCAAATTTATCATATTTCACTTGATGCAATTGTAAGGTTTAGATAAATTCTTCAGTTATCACATTAACCATGCAAATTGGATCAATGAGCACCCCTCGAGAGGGTATGCCTTTGATTTTTGTAGTGATGTAGAGTGGGCCATCGGGTGCTTTGATAGTCTCACTAGGATCAAATTTAATGCATAAGTCATTAGGAGGTTCAATTTAATCTATAAGGTTCACCACATTATTAGGATCAAGGCCAACATCATTGGGAGAGAAGGCAAGACAACTGGTCTCAATCACATTAGTGGAATGGGAAGATAAAGGGTCAGTGAAAATTTGAAGGTTTTGATTAGGAGGAGCTACAGATTTTTTTCCTTTATCATTCACACCAATCACATATATGGTATTATTATCAATCAATTCTTGAATTTTATTCCTTAAGGAATAACACTTTTCAGTGTCATGACTAGGTTGATGATGGTATTGGCAGAAATATTTGGCATCATAAGAAGGAGGCAAAGAATTATTTGTGTGAATTGGTTTAATAGGGGGAAGCTTCAACACATTCCTTTGTAACAATTGCAACATAATACTATGCAAAGTTTTATTAAGAGGAGTGAATTATTTTCTAAAGTATTTGGACAAAGGAGGCACACTTGTTGCGGCTTCTACTTGAGTGTTGTTGCTGTCATTTAATTTGATGAATCCTTATTCGGTTTGAAATTCTCATAAGGTTTTTGAACACTTTCAATTTGACCATTCAAGTCTATTGAAGAAGATTGTTCCAATTGACTCACGGTAAGATGATAATTGTGAAGTATTGCGCACAACTGCATAAAGGAAGTAAACTCAGAAAATAGAAGTTTATCCCTAATATATTTTTGGGAATTAGAAATAAAAATTATTTGAATATATTGATCAGGCATAGGAAAAGAAATTTGAGAATACAAATGCTTATATATACCAATAAAATCAGTCACTTTTTCTTTAACACCTTGCTTACAATGCATAAAATCAGTCAAAGTAATCTTAGGACCAATATTATTATGAAATTATTGAATAAAATCATTAGCCAATTATTGAAATCAAGTAATAGAATAAGGATGAAAAGAACAATACCATTGCAAAGCTTTATACCTTAGTGTTCTAGTAAACAATTTAGCCAACAATCTTTGGTCATGAGCAAAGTCATTACACAAAATTTGGAACATTTTAACATGAGTCAAATGATCACCTTTTCCATTATAAAGTTCCAATTGAGGGTCTTCCATAGGTTTAGGAGGGACAACATAGACAATATCATTGGATAATGGGCTTGCTACATCAAATGTGGGCACATTGTACTTAGATTGATTCATAGAAGTTGTTTGTTATTGCAAGGAAGACACTGTTTGAGCTAGACTATTGATGGTAGGTTAAATAGAAGGATTGAAATTGGATATGTTGAATTGAGGAGGGGTAACATTGTTGAATGAAGGAAGAGGTTTAGAATAAGGAGGGATATTGTTATAGGAAGATGAGGGTTGAGAATAAGGAGGTAGAAAACTATGATAGGTAGGTATGGGAGATGACTGGGTAACAAATGCAAGACTCATAGTAGGAGGAATGAAGGAATTATTATTAGAGGAGTTTCCCCTTGGACTAACATTTGTAGGTATGAAATTTTGTGTAGAGGTAGCCATGATTATGGATATAAAGGTGGGAACACTAGCCATAGGGGTAGTCAAAAGAATGGAATGATTAACTTGAATAGGAGGTTGTGTGTAACCAAGGACTTCAACATAACTTTTCATAGCCATAATATTAGTAGTAACAATATGAGAAATACCACGTAAGATATCAACACCAAGTTTATCACTTTGGACCATTCTTTTCAATCCTTCAATCAATGGGAGAGCTTCACTTTCTGGGCATTGTTGACTTATCCATTGTTGAATATTATCAAATTGATTGTCAATCTTCTACAATTGGTCAACGGAAACCCTAGTTAGTGATTCATCCACATCATGAGAATTATGAAAAGAATGAGGATAAATGGGCACATTTGTAGGATTGGAAGAACCACCAACATCCTCATGGAACAAGTTATCCAAATTAGCCTCCATTTCCTCGGTAATTAAATATTGGGAAGCCTTAATTCTACAAATTCTTCTCATAGGGATATTATAGGTTGGACTAATAGTCATAAAAATCATGCACTAAGGGAGAGAAGTTGGAAATTTGAATTTTGTAGTTTAAAATTTGAAATTTACAAAATAATTGAATAATGCAAAATTTTAGAAAATTGATTATTCAATTAAATAAGCAAATTGATTGAAAGAACTATAAAGTAACCCTATAGGGAATTTAAAATTTAAAATTAGGGTTTTTTTTAAAATAACCTCTTAATTTAAAATTTAAAATTGCCAACTAGAAAATTTAAAATCATCCACATATATACCATTGAAGAGAGAGCGCTCTGCAACTAGGGCACATCTTCCGAGGGTGCCATTGGTTGTAGACCGCCACCGCATGCGAGGGCTCCCTAGCTTCGCTGGGCAGCCCTCGAACATTAATTGTAGACCTACCATAATTAATGGAGGCGAATAAAGGAGTCCAAGGCAATGATACATGACACACTCTTCATGCTGCCGAGAACGAGCGCTCGAAATGGAAGACTTTCAGCCAGGTGGTGGAGGGAAATCAAATTCTTTTCCCAGTTGATGCAAGATTTGAGGCCGCGTCTTAGAATGAATATGCAACCCATATAGTGTGAGAAGAAGGTGAGGTTTCCCCCTCTAATCACATCATCATTAAACCCAATGGTTCAATGCTTTCTGCTATTTCTTCTGAGATTTCTAGGCTTAGGGTGTAAATAAGGTACCATCTCGTCAGTATATGAACAAATGGTTGCAAGATGTTTGGGTCAATAAACTAGGGTTTTACTATTCATTTTGTAGAATGATTCAAAAGGGGTCGTTCTTAATTTTTTTTGATAATAAGGAAAGCCAAAGAAAAATTGTTAATAAATAGTATTGGTCGGTGGGGAATTCGACCTTTAGGGCAGTTTGTTGGGACCCTAAGTCTTGTAACGATGAAATTTTGGCCCTCTATAGTCCAAAATGGATAAATATAAACAATATTCCGCCTTTTCTCTGGTCTTGTATAGATAGGATAGTCGAAACCTTGGGCAAAATTGCAAAAATTGATTCCTCCCCCTCAGTTCTTCCACATCTCGATGTTAGGTTACTCATAGCCTTAAAATCGGGTCTTGTATACCAAGATGAAATTGATATTTGCTTTGATAATAAAACCTTCTATTTCCCAATTGAGTACATGGGTGGTATAGATGCCTGTCATTATTGTAAAGTGAATGATCACTTTAGAAGCAAATGCCCATTACTGACTAAGAAAAATATCAAGGCCAAAAACCCCTCCTTCGATCCTCCGCCCGTCGAGCCCCCAACTTCTCCCTTCCAACCTCCTCTGACTACCTCTTCTCACTCTCATCCCCCCACTCCTCCCCCATCAAACATCTTCCCCCCATCTTTGGATATCCCCCACCCTCCCGATCCCCCCCCTTCCTCTTCGACTCCCTCGATGGCTGCTTCTATCTTGAACTACAGTAATGCTATTAAAGATGCTCTTTTTGTTGCTCAATCCACCCCCTTTGAACCCTCTATGCCTGCTAATAACCTCAAGTCTCACTTGGGCTCAAGATCCCAGAATGCACAACAATTTGTGTTGGAAAAATTGAGAAGAGCTGCTGAAGCTAGAAAGATTCTTGAGAAAAACCTTCACAAGCAGAAATTGGAAAGTGAAGCCTCCTCATAGCAGATGCTTGGCCTTGAGAGCTTGGATAGGGGTGCATCACCTATAATAGATACCCCTAGCAGTGCCTCTGGATAGGGCCTTGAATTGGCTGCATGTAGGGGACCTACTGAAGAAATTAAAATAGATGAGATTAATCCTCCTACCCTAGATTTGAAGGATTATGAATGTGATCCCACTGTGGGTGAAATCTTGGTAGATCCCCTAGGTGCATCCAATGGGTCAGAGGCCTCTGTGAGAGACCCTAGTGTGTGTGTGAAAAAGTGAAAAAAGTTTGATAGCTGTAAGACACAACACTTCAATTAAGTCATTACATGTATGGTTAGACAAATATAAGCGTGAATATGAAAACCATAACAAATCGACCCATTGCCTTCTAATAGATGCAAGTATAAGATTGCTCTCAGATTAGTATAAGCAATACCAGTGACTAGACTACACCAAGATGAAGGATTTAATCTATATGAGTATGAGATTAAGCTAAATGGATGTAAGATGGATGAAAGATTCAAGCAACATGGATTCAAGCAATAATGGATTCAAGCAATCATGAAAAAACTAAATATGCAAAAAAACTAAACTAAGATGCAATAATCTCAAAAAGAAAGCACAAGATATTCAATGACTCCAGAGTGAAAAGTGTGTAATAACAAATCTCTAGGATGTTTTGAATGAGAGATGAAGGTTGAATTTATAGAGAATTACAAGAGAGATCAAGAAAAAGCACAATTTAGGATTAATTGAAATAATTGAGAAATTAGATTCAGTTAACCTTGAGATAGATTCCAATTATAGTTTAATTGAAATGCATTTAGAAAAGAAGTTTGAGTTGCATTAGAAATAAGATTTAATTAATTCCATGCATTTGTGATAAAAATAGGTAATTCTTTGATTTATTCAAGAAAAGAGTCTTTTAAATGCAACTGAACTTCTTTTTCTCAAAAGCTTTGAGTTCCAATTTTAGAGAATAATTAAATTCCTTTTAATTGTTTTTCTGATTTCAAGTTCTCAATTTAGAACAAAGAAATAATATCTCAAGTTTGATTTCTCTCTCAATTAAATTATTTTATTTTATTTTCAATTTAACTCTTGCTTTGTGATTAATTCCTCTTTTGTGATAAATTAATTCCTTTTTTATGATTAAATGGCAAATTTATTAATTAATTAAATATGCTAGGGTATTTAATAAATTAAAATAGGATAACAAATCAAAATGATTTTCTTGAAATGATTTAATTAATTAAATAAATATTTAATTAATATTGAGTTATTTGATTTGCCATGTGACATTTGATGATTGAAGAATTAATTATGTGCTCAAGATTGATTTAATTGCCTTTGGTTAGGACCTTGGTGATGTTGTCAAGATTAGGGGCCCATGGTTTAGATGACCATTTTTAGGGTATTACATTTGCCCCTCTTTGAATTAATATGCGAGCAACACGTTGGTTCAAAGAATAGTTGATGTCTAGGAGATACCAATCCCAAACTTGATTGAACTAGGACCGATAAAGAGAAAAGATACTGAACTTGAACTTGATTGATCAAGAACCGGATCTTACTAATCTAGAACTTGATTGAACTAGACATAGTGAGTGAAGATAAAATCAATCTTGAACTTGATGGATCAAGACATGATGAGTGAAGATAAACTATCCAGCTTGATTTGATGTGATGAAAATGAACACCTGCTTAGATTGAGTTTGTGATCAAAGATACTCTTTAAACTTTTAATTGAGTTTAAAGAAATAATTAGCTTTATGAAAAGTGATGAAACTGATTAACATTAAGAGACTGATTCAGATGAAGACAAATATCAGCTTGATTTGAAGCAATGAAACTGATATGCCCCTAGTGATTGATTCGATTCAAATGATCGAGAGATCTCAACTTGATATGAAGCGATGAAGCTAAGATGCCCCTTAGTAATAAGAATTTGTTTAATTTTCTTTAGTTGAAAATATTTTTGCTTGACTTTTGATGAAGATTTGAATTTTTTCTCGACTTTGAAGATGTGAGGTCATGAGGTCATCAGTATGCCCCCTTGGGAGTGAAATCAAAACATAGCGAGGGTACATGATTTTAGGCAAGTGTTGGCCATGATAATTATTTGAGCACAAATGATTCAAATTTTTTTTTGAAAATTTGGCATTGATGGATGAGAAATTGAGCGCAAAGTTGATTTGCAAAATAAAAGTGAGATTTAGTGTTGATTACTAAGAAAATGAGCGCAATTTGAAGAAAGAATGAGCTTTTACTAAAAAGCACTAAGTGGTCCAAATTTTGTGAAATTGACTAGCAGAATGATCTCAAATTTTGATTTTGATCTCGAAAATGGAATCAAGACAGGCAAATTAGCTAAGGGTACAATTTCATGTCCATCAGAGCAATTTGAAAAATTAGGGTTTTGGCTATATACAGGTGTCATTTTCAATTCATTTTAACCCTCCAAGTTTGAAAATTAAAAAATCCTTCTGTGAAGAAAAATGGTGGTTCCCACTCAAGTGCATCGACTCGAGTGCCATAGATGACATAATCAACCTTGGAACTATGAGCCAGTGGTAAGTGATCAATCTTAAGCCTGTTATTCATTTCAATTTTGAATTTTTTTGTTGAATTTTTTAATTTTTTGGCATGTTGAAGTCAGGCTTTCTCGTTTTGTTGTGTGAGATAGGATCCTATCTTGTACGACAAACTGATTAAGTTTGTTTTATCGTTTAAAGTTACTACTTTTGTCATACTGAATATACCCTTCTGTCATACGAATACCTTCAAAAGATCCCATTTTATCGTTCTAGGGCTAGTCATGTGTCGTATCAGACTATTTTATCATACGAGATCAATTCCTAACTCGTACAAGTTACTGTCTCTGTAGTGTTTTGTCGTTTGAAAAATAGTAAGCCTTTTTGAAGGTGCAAACTTGAAATTTTGATTTTGCAATTGATGTAGTTGGATTTGCATGATGTTTTTCTTCTCTTATAGGCTAATTTGAAATGTTTCCTGATGCGTCATTTGATTTTTGCAAGTTCGATTGCCTCCTGTATTATTTAGATGTGTATATCCACTGACTATGACATTAGTTCATCAGTTATTTGATGTTGACTGGGCTCATATTGATTTGTGTGGATTGACTCATCTTCTTGAGTTGCTTGATATCCATGTGAATCATGGTATGCTCACTGCGTTAGTTGAGAGGTTTCATTCAGACAATAACATGTTTCATTTACCAGTTGGGGACATGATGATCACTCCCGAGGACATATACAGGATTCTCTGTATCCCTTTTAATGGGGGTAAGGTAGATTATGATGCAACATAACATCCTGGGCTACTAGCTATGAGACAGGTATTTCACGATGTAGACATTTTGACACGTTCTATCAGTTGGGATGTTATGATGACAAGGAACAATGAGAACTTTCCACTGGCTTGTGTCTTGGCAGGTTTCATCGACTACTTTCTTATGCCGGACAGGGGATAGCAGGGGTTTTTATGTGGATGGGGCAGGATGTTGGAGAGACTTGTGGAGAGACCCCAGAGGTTAGAATGGGGTTCTCATATATTGGCACATATGTATCACGAAATGCATAAGATTGTCTATAGGGAGGGGAAGAGTATGGTTGCAGGAGTTTTGATTCTACAGATATGGGCTTGGGAGCACCTCCCAGTATGCAGACCGATCGTGGATGATGCTAGAGATCCATAGTAGCCTATTGTTTACCAATATTTTGGATATATTACGCATCCCCATCTGGGCAAGACCGATTATTGGAGATGACAGATGGACGACTTGATAGTCATGATATGGAGACCGTATAGGGGTCTGGAGCCTTGGGATGATTGAAGAGCTATGCGCAGAGACCTCTTCATGACATGGCCTCTCATAGTCAAATCACAGATAGTGGCTGAGCGATTTGTTGTTACTAGAGTGATGAGGTAGTATGGTAGACCTCAATGAATCTCATAGGATTTTACTACATACATGTGTTATGCAGATGAGAGGCAGGGATGGGGACCTAGGTTATCATACACCTTAGGCATGTAGGAGCTAATTGGGTTATAGTGGCTGAGATGGGATTACCTGGATGATATTGCAGATGTGGGGGTATTGCCCCAGTACAGAGATTGGTTTCAGTAGAACCCTTTCCTGAGATTTACTGATCCAGTAGAGAAGGCACCTCATATAGAGGAGGTTGAGGATGATGCCCCTACATAGGCACAAAGATAGGAACAAAGGCAAGTACCGAGAGCCGAGGCTCCGAGGTGGACAGGTGTCAATCCTGGTGCTAGCAGGTAGTAGGGTACCAGTTGGTGGTAGGCAATAGTAGAGAGGAGAGGCTGGATCCCTAGGATTGTTGGGGTGAGACTTAGTGGAGCGAGAGTGCCAGAGGGTGGAGGAGAGGAGGATAGAGTATCTACCAGATAGGTCAGACAAAGGAGATATGAGCAGGGTGGAGCTGGAGGCAGAGATGGAGGAGGCAATGGAGGTGGAGATGGAGGCGGAGAGCCTGTGATGGATTAGGGGGCTGACATAGCATGGTCAATGAGAGAATGCCTAGTGGGTTTACAATCATAGCTGGTAGTGGCACAGACTTAGCTAGTGGAGTGAGACCAACAGCTAGTAGAGATGAGGGCTGAGCATGATCGTCAAGATCACAGAGAGGAGGGTAGAGATAGACGCTTTGCAGTAGGAGGTACTTCATCAGATGAGTTAGGAAACCTATTATGTTGTGGCTTATAGCATAGTAGTTCCATTAGCACAGTAGGTTGTACCATATTCTTAGTATATGGCTTGATTATAGGGAGCTTGGGCACCTAGATAGGATCTGGGTCAGTAGGCTCCACCTCCTCCACCACCTGGCGATGAGGGAGAGGCAGAGAGAGATTTTTCTGTGTAGATCTTATATTTTTTTGTAGACACACCCATTTTTTGTAGCCCTTACAATTCTTGCTCAGATGGGAGTTTGTATGGATGTATGTAATGCAAATGGATATGGATGTTTGTTTTTGTTTCTTTTTATATGCAAATAAATGAATGAAAATGAGTAATGCGTAGTGTAATTTTTTTATTTTTTATTTTTCAAATGCAATAAGATAAATGTAAATGAGTGATAATGAATATATGAATCAATATAAAATGCTTATGTATGTAGCTAACATCTCAATACACAAGTACTCGATCAAAGAAATGATGAAATAGAGACCACTTAGCTAAGAAATGATGAAACTGTAAACGTCTAAAACTGGTCAACACTTGCGGAATCATACTTTAACATTTGCGCATTGCCTTATTTTAGGGTTTTTGTGTTGCATTAACATTTCTCCTATGATTCGCACTTGGTCTTTATCATTTGCGAGCATCGAGTTCTTCTTCTGCATTCTTCATTTTTCTTGCTTTCGAATTTGGTCTTGTCGACAATAATCTTCAGTCATGATTTTGGTCGATCTAAGTATCCTGTCACATCAATGTGTGTATTCATTTGTCATCATTTTGGACATCGTCAATCCTAATTAGGGTTTTGTTCTCTTGTCAATCTTGTCATCATGCGATCGATTTGTCATCGATCATTGTCATTTTCAATCTTATTATCTTGCGATCGATTTGTCATCGATCCTTGTCCTTTGATCAATTTGTCATCAATCTTGTCATCTTGTGATCGATTTGTCATTGATCGTTGACATTTTCAATCTTGTCATTTTGCAATCTATTTGGTCATCGATCCTTGTCCTCTTGTCAATTTTGTCATCGATCGTCGTCTTTCTCAATCATGTCAATTTGGATCAATTAGTCATTGTTCCTCGTCAATTGGCGCATTTATCAATCAAATCACTTATCAACATTGGTCATTTATCGATTCAAAATCATGATCAAATTGAATCGATATCAATTATCCTTTGTCAAGACCTAATTGTCATCCTTGCGTTTCTAATTCATCTTTTAGGGTTTCATGATTTTATTCATTTAACCCTGTTTGTCATTTCCCCCTCTAGGTTAAATAATTTATTTATTTATCCTAGGTCTTTGTGTCGCAATTAAATGTTTATTTAATTGGCTGACTAATTATTCCTCTTTTTGTGAATTGATTAATAAATGACAAATTATTAATTGATTTACCTAATTTCTCCTAATTCCTAATTTCCTAATTTTTCATCAATTTCTAAATTCCCTCTTTGTGAATTAATTAATAAATAAATAATTATTAATTAATTCACTAAATTCCTAATTTCCTCATTTTCTAATTTCCTAATTCCTATTTTCCAATTTTCTAATTTTCCTAATTTCTAATTCAATTTCCTCCTATTTTTCTCCTAATTTCATGGGAATGACATTTCAATTTGTCATAATTTGTCATAATTGACAATCAATCAATTTTGACATAGAAATTTGTCATAACCTTGTCATGAATTATCAATCAATCAATTTTGCATAGAAAGTGCAAATTTGTCATAATTTGTCATAATTGACATTTTTGATTTGCAATTTCCATTTGAATCTAATTCATGCTAATCTTGTCATCTCTCCAATTTGTCTATAAATTGGATGAATTTCTTCAATCCCGACTAATCACTTTTTCGAATCACTTTGTCGAATCAATCACGTTTTGAGTATTCTTGCACTACAATCTTGTCTACTTGCTTTCATATCATGCTTATGCACTTGTAGGTGAGATCCACAAACAAAGCTATTTGAAGAAGAAAGAAGGACAATGGAGTCACATTAAGGAGACATTCAAGTCTGCATTTGGTTTGCTTAAGTTTTCAATCTTGAATATCTTGTTTTCATATCTCTATTGGATGTAATTAGGATTGATCATTTCATTTGAGCTTTTGTGATTGAGCTATGACTAATATTGATAGTTGCTTTGTTTTCTTATTGATATCGAACCCGATTTATGTAGGTTCGATATCAATAAGAAAACAAAGCAAATATCAATATTAGTCATAGCTCAATCACAAAAGCTCAAATGAAATGATCAATCCTAATTACATCCAATAGAGATATGAAAACAAGATATTCAAGATTGAAAACTTAAGCAAACCAAATGCAGACTTGAATGTCTCCTTCATGTGACTCCATTGTCCTTCTTTCTTCTTAAAATAGATTTGTTTGTGGATCTCACCTACAAGTGCATAAGCATGATATGAAAGCAATTAGACAAGATTGTAGCGCAACAATACTCAAAGCGTGATTGATTCGACAAAGTGATTCAAAAAAGTGATTAGTCAGGATTGAAGAAATTCATCCAATTTATAGACAAATTGGAGAGATGACAAGATTAGCATGAATTAGATTCAAATGGAAATTGCAAATCAAAAATGTCAATTATGACAAATTATGACAAATTTGCACTTTCTATGCAAAATTGATTGATTGATAATTCATGACAAGATTATGACAAATTTCTATGTCAAAATTGATTGATTGTCAATTATGACAAATTATGACAAATTGAAATGTCATTCCCATGAAATTAGGAGAAAAATAAGAGGAAATTGAATTAGAAATTAGGAAAATTAGAAAATTGGAAAATAGGAATTAGGAAATTAGAAAATGAGGAAATTAGGAATTTAGTGAATTAATTAATAATTATTTATTTATTAATTAATTCACAAAGAGGGAATTTAGAAATTGATGAAAAATTAGGAAATTAGGAATTAGGAGAAATTAGGTAAATCAATTAATAATTTGTCATTTATTAATCAATTCACAAAAAGAGGAATAATTAGTCAGCCAATTAAATAAACATTTAATTGTGACACGAAGACCTAGGATAAATAAATAAATTATTTAACCTAGAGGGGGAAATGACAAACAGGGTTAAATGAATAAAATCATGAAACCCTAAAAGATGAATTAGAAATGCAAGGATGACAATTAGGTCTTGACAAAGGACAATTGATATCAATTCGATTTGATCATGATTTTGAATTGATAAATGACCAATGCTGATAAGTGATTTGATTGATAAATGCGCCAATTGATGAGGAACAATGACTAATTGATCCAAATTGACACGATTGAGAAAGATGACGATCGATGACAAATCGATCGCAAAATGACAAAATTGACAAGAGGACAAGGATCGATGACCAAATAGATTGCAAAACGACAAGATTGAAAATGTCAATGATCGATGACAAATCGATCACAAGACGACAAGATTGATGACAAATTGATCAAAGGACAAGGATCGATGACAAATCGATCACAAGATAATAAGATTGAAAATGACAATGATCGATGACAAATCAATCACATGATGAAAAGATTGATAAGAGGACAAAACCCTAATTAGGATTGATGATGTCCAAAATGATGACAAATGAATACGCACATTGATGCGACAGGATAAGATCGAACAAAATCATGACTGAAGATTATTGTTGACAAGACCAAATTTGAAAGAGAGAAAAATGAAGAATGCAGAAGAAGGACTCGATGCTCACAAATGATAAAGACCAAGTGAGAATCATAGGAGAAATGTTAATGCGACACAAAAACCCTAAAGTAAGGCAATGCGCAAATGTTAAAGTATGATTCCGCAGGCATTGACCAGTTTTAGACGTCTATATTTTGCCCCTCTTTGAGACAATGTGATTTTAAGCATTGTTTCAAAGAACAATAATGAAAATGCCCCAGACACTGACAATGACATATGAAAATGCCCCAGACAATAACAATGACATATGAATGCCCCCTCGAGGAATTGGCCGGAAACATGCAGAAAAGAGGCCAATTGATCGATAATAGTGATAGAATATGATAGGAGCAAACAGACAGACAATCAAAGACCGGATGCACAAAGGACAAGCAATTGAAGGTGCAAAAGACCGCAACCAAGAGATGGAGAGAGTGCATGTCCATCTATGCACTGACAAAGATCTATAAATGAGACAAAGAGAGTGAAAATTGCTCATTTGAACTAGCCAAAGAGGAGGATTTGTTGCTCTGGAAAAGGACACGTGCAGAGAGATGGTGAACATTCCAATGGCAAATCACCTTGGGGAACATGTACGCACATACAGACAATCAGACGACGCGAGAGCAACGGAATGTATCTCAAAAACCCATATTTTCAATTTTATGAATTTGACTTGCTTGCGGGACATTGCGGGACCCACAGAAAATGCAGAAAGTGACTTCTGCGCTTGTTTAGGGTGAATTCTACACTTGTGTAGGGTCTTCTGCGCTTGTGTAGGGGACACAACCACAGGTTATGTTACACAGGCACAGTTGGGCATTGGCAACCCTAATTTGGTCAAAATTGGCATGCAAATGATTCGAAAAGGGGTGATAAGAATAGGATAGGTTAAAATAGATGAAAAACACCCTAAGTTGGACATGAAACAAGGAAATGCAGCCCGTAGGAGCAAACCCTAAAACTGACAAAGTGTGCCCCAATTGTGATGCAGAGTCGACAGTATCCATTGATCATGTGGGAGAACCGACCAGACTGCTTCATGTTACGACATAGACTCAAGAGCACGGACAGAGATACATTAGCAGGACTTGGAATATACTATATCACATTCATGCCTGAGATTAGGGCAAACACAGGACTGCTTACCGCATTGGCAGAGCGATGGCATTCGGAGACCTCCTCTTTCCATTTGGCGACTGGAGAGGCAACTATGACACTGGAGGATGTATGGCGTATCCTCTACATTCCGATTCATGGAGAGATGGTAGAGTATGACCCAGTGACAGGGAGAGATGCGTTGTGTAGATTATTTGAGTATGACATAGATGATCTGGATATCATAGAGAGGGAGATTGGCTGGGAGACCATGGCATCAGAGTATGATCGACGATATGTGGTGATAGCCGTGGTGATAGTATGCCTATTAGTAGGGGACAGACGAGGACATGGATTCCCTATTGGATGGGGAAGAGTGCTAGAGCGGATGGAGACGGAGGGTATGGTGTATGCATGGGGACCATGTGTACTGGCTATGCTGTATTTTCAGTTGCATCAAATAGCATATCAGGGGGTGCAGACTTTGAGCTGTGGAGTCACATTGTTAGAGGTATGGGCATTTGAGCACATAGCCATATGTCGACCAATTGCAGAGAGACAGGTATTACCACATCGACCATATGTGTATTGCTATGGGGGAGCACTGAGACAGGGTCCTTTTGGATACATATTATATTGGCGACACGAGCTAGATAGACTGAGAGAGTTCACATGGAGACCATATCGTGATTGCCCTGGATGGTCAGATGATAGTGATGAGCTATCGTATTGTAGACAGGAGAGGTACCTGATTGGGCGACCAGTGAATCACCAGAGAGTGATTGAGATGTACCTACTAGAGAGAGTCAGATGACAGTTTGGAGAGATGCAGGATGTACCCAGGAGGACTGCACACTTTGCCCGATCTCACAGAGAGATGAGTCAGTGGGGGAGTATTATTCAGCCACACATAGCATATGCTGACTTCACACAGTTACAGCAGAGACAGTGGAATTGGAGATCAGATGTGGAGGACATCGAGATGATAGAGGAGTATGAGAGATGGTTTGCATGACGATGGCCAGTGCCGTTGACAGATCCGGATATCCTAGTACCGAGGAGACAAGAGGACTTCCCACTCATAGGAGAGGAGGAGGGAGATGATGAGGACGAGGATGATGAGGGTGGTGATGAGGATGAGGGGGATGATGAGGGAGATGATGATTATGGGCCAAGTGCAGCCGATCAGGAGCCATTGCAGGATATACACATAGAGCCGGAGACAGCTAGCATAGAAGAGATGGAGATGTGCAGGGTGACTATAGCGAGTCAGCATGATCACATTGCGACTTTAGAGAGATATAATTCCATCTTGAGGATAGAGCATGAGCAGTTCAGAGCAGAGATAGCCAGACTTACAGTAGCTTGAGATACAACAATAGCCCAGGCATAGCGAGAAGAACAGAGAGTCACTAAGTATATTGGGTTGATTCGGGATGCCAGTGCATGGGAGATGGCACAGATGTTGGTAGAGACCGAAGAGGAGATACGCCATTGGAGGACACTATATGAGAGTGTAGTTCCACCAGATCAGAGAGTAGCTTCATATCGGGCACGATCGAGGACAGAGAGCAGAGCATGCCCTCAGAGGTCATTGAGCAACATGGGGGTGAGTGGACCTATGAGACCACCACAGCCAGGACCAGGAGGGACATCATCCATGAGACATGGTAGGGATGAGGAGGACAGAGGGAGAACCTAGTGACAGAGGCACGTGCTCCTTATGACAGAGACATATGACATTATGTAGTTTGACATTTTGTAGTCAGCCTACGGGCCATACTTAGGACAGACAATCCAATTTTGTACTCTGATATTATTGTGACATATGATATGATATGCATCGATATGATAGGATATAATGTGTTATGACTGATAGTTATTTTCCATGTATGGATTACTTATGCACTATTTATGTACCATTGTGGAACATGTCTGGATGTATTTTTGATGCATTTATAATATGAAATGGATAAAATGTTTGATATGATGCTTGATGTAATGCAAATGTACTAACCAATGAATGCAGGATGCAACATATGTGTTTGGGGAAATCGGAGCACTAGACCGAACTAACTATCCGAACTGATGGAAGAAATGTTAGTAAGAAGAAAATGAGACAAAGGACAGTTAGAGACAAAGAAAAACTTGCTTTCAGTAATGCACTTTGTAGGTGAGAACCTTTATTTTAATGTAGAAAAATGGATGCATAGCATCATGGCATTGAAGGCCAGAGCTGAAATGCAACCCTTTTTGCAAAAGATAGACACATTACAGACAAACAACAATCACAACAAAAAAGAAAGGGACCTTGAACCATCCCGATCACTCTAAATCACTCAGTGACATCATCAAGCAACATAGGAACATGACCGAAGCCAAAGATAAATCAGTAAAAAGATAAGATGCACAAATTTCAACAAGTCAAACAAAATCTTGATCTTCATTGTCAAAAGTTGAAAGTGTTGATAGGACGATCATGCTGTCTGGTTTCAGGACATGCGGTACCCCGTCTAAGACAGGACACAGTCTGGTTTTGAGTATACCACACCCTGTATAAGGCCCATGTAGTAGTGACAAGGACAAATGATAGTGATGCTGATGTTTGATTGATATGACAAGTGCGATCAATTTGAATGTCTGGTTTGATTGAAAAGTTCATCTATTTAAGCGTGATTTCATTAAAGCACAGTGTATGATTGCGTGTCGTCGGAGGGATGCTCAGTGATCTGTCTTATGCACAGAGGGGTTATTTATTGCAAAATGCTTTTCGAGTTTTTACAATTTTTTTGTGTTCATTTTTTCAGGACTTTATTTGACTTTTTAGGGATTTTTTTCAAGACATTTTTTTGATTTTTTTGGATTATTTCAGGACATTTTCAATTTTTTAGAGATTTTATTTTAGGACATTTTTCAATTTTTTTTTTTGAATTATTTCAGGACATTTTTCAAATTTTTTTTTTTGAATTATTTCAGGACATTTTTCAAATTTGTTTTTGAATTATTTCAGGACATTTTTCAATTTTTTTGTTGAATTATTTCAGGACATTTTTCAATTTTTTTTTTTTGAATTATTTCAGGACATTTTTCAATTTTTTTTTTTTTTGAATTATTTCAGGACATTTTTCAATTTTTTTTTTTTTTTTAAGGACATTTTTCAATTTTTTTGTTGAAATCTCGACCAACATCATTGACAACATTTTTCAGGATCTTGATAATGGTTTTATTTGATGCTTCGGCTTGACCATTACCCTATGGATAGTATGGACTGGAGAAACGGTGTTGGATATGAAACTTTTCAGAGAGTTCCTTGACATCTTTATTCTTGAAGGGATGACCATTATCTGTAACTATGGCAAGGGGAACCCCATATCGGCATATGATATAATTCAGTAAGAATTTTGAAATTTGCACACCAATGGTATAGGTCATGGGAATAGCCTCGATCCATTTTGTAAAATACTTTGTGGCTGTAATGATGAACTTATGTCCATTTGTAGATGTTGGGTGAATCTTGCCAATAAGATCCAATCCTCATTGAGAAAAGGGCCACGAAGATATGACAGAATGAAGCTCTTGGGCTGGTGCATGAATGTAGTTTCCATGGATCTGGCATTTGTAGCACTTCTTAACAAAATCATGAACATCTTTTTCCAGAGTGGGCCAATAATACCCAACACAAATCAAATTTTTGGCTAAGCTTAGACCATTGAAATGGCCCCCACATATACCATCGTGAACCTCGTGTAAATCCATTTGTGCTTCATCAGAATCCAAACACCTGAGGAGGGTATGGTCAAAGGAACGACGGTAAAGGGTGTCAGCAATGATGAAATATTTGGCTATTTGTCGGATGAAGGCTCGACATTGGTTAGCGGAAAGGTTAGGTGGTAAGGTTTGGGATTTCAAATATTGATATACGTCATTGTACCACAGGGAGTTGGGACCAACAAGAACGCACATCACATCTGTTGTCGGAATGTCAAAAGAAGGAACAAGCAACTACCAAAAACTCACTTTTGTCCATATTGTGGGGCATATTCAACATAGAAGCAATCATAGCCATCGCATCTGCTGACTTGTTTTGCATTCTTGGAACTTGACTGAAATGGATAGCCATGAATTTTGTCTTGAAGAAATCTACCATATGCTTATAGGGAATAAGGTTTTTCATCTTTTGTTTCATAGTCATCATTCACTTGTCAGATGACTAATTGAGAATCTCCATAGACTTGTAAATGCGTGATGTTCCAGTGGACCGCTACTCGGAGTCCTGTGACCAGTGCTTCATACTCTACAATGTTATTGGTACAATGAAAAGTTATTTTGTAGGACTTGGGAATAGCATCACCTTGAGGGGTGACAAACAAGATGCCTGCTCTGGACCTGAACTTGGTATGGGATCCATCAAAGTATAACTTCCATTCATTAGAAGATGTGAGAGCAAAGACTGATTCATTTGGAAAATCGGTCAACATGGGATGATCATCATAAATAGGAGCCTCTGCAAGTTGATCTGCTATTACTTGTCCTTTTATCGCCTTTCGCTCCATATACTCAATATCAAATTCACTGAGGATCATAACCCACTTTGCCAGGCAACCCGTCAAAGCTGCTCTGCTAAGCAAGTATTTTAGGGGATCAATTTTTGCAACCAGCAATGTTTGGTGATTTAACATATAGTGTCGAAGCTTCTGTGTTGCAAATACCACTGCTAAGCATGCCCATTCAATAGTTGAATAATTCAGCTTATAGCCTACTAGTGTCTGGCTGATATAATAAATAGCTCGCTCTTTGCCATTCTCATCCTGTTGGGCCAAGAGAACTCCTAGTGCTGTTTCAGTTGTAGAAATATACAATATAAATGGCTTTCCTTCTATAGGAGGCATTAGAATAGGTAGCGACAGAAAATAGTCTTTGAGAGCTTGAAAGGCTGATTGACATTGCTCAGTCCATTTAAAAGCAACACCTTTATGCAATAGATGCTGGAATGGATGACATTTGTCTACCAATTGAGCTATAAAGCGACATATTGATTGTAGCTTTCCTTGCAGACTTCTTAGTTGACGGAGATTAGAAGGAGGAGGCATATCCATTATTGCTTTAACGTTGGCAGGGTCGACTTCAATGCCTCTGTGAGAAAAAATGTACCCTAGTAATTTGCTAGCTGTGACACCAAAGACACACTTCTTTGGATTGAGTCTGAGCTTGTAGGTCTCCATTTGGTTAAAGATTGGGCCCAGGATGGCTAAATGACTATCTCTTGTGACAGATTTGCATAATAAGTCATCAACATAGTCCTCCATCAAAGTATGCATGAAATCATGGAAAATTGTCGTCATTGCTCTTTGATATGTTGCGCCTGCATTTTTAAGACCGAAGGGCATCGCATTCCAATAGTAGGTACCCCAAGCACATGTGAATGCAGTCTTATGTTGGTCTTCAGGAGCAATGCGAATTTGGTTATAGCCGGAGAAACCATCCATCAATGAGAGCATCTCATATCTAGCAGTTATGTCAACTATGATGTCGATATTTGGCAGTGGAAAATCATCTTTAGGGCATGCTTTATTGAGATCCCTAAAATCTATACAGATTCTGATGCCCCCAGTTATCTTGCTAACTGGTACCAAATTTGAAATCCAGTCTGCATAATCGATGGGTCTGATAAAGGCACAGTTGGGCATTGGCAACCCTAATTTGGTCAAAATTGGCATGCAAATGATTCGAAAAGGGGTGATAAGAATAGGATGCCAAGCCTGTTCAACAGCAAATCCTGCCTTATGATCACCTTGTGGTATGCCTTCCTGTAGTCCAAGGAATTCTACAATTGCTTCGTCATTTTGAAAACAGTCCAATGTGATTGGTTCTTGTTGGTCATGTTGGGTAAGCTAGGGATAGATGAGGGGCATGTCATCATCGATTTTAAGGAGAGAGAGGACTGAGATGGTAAAGATGTAAACATCTGTGGTATCACTGTCTGAACTACTTGTATTTGATTCGGAGCTTGGATCCCAGAATGACTCTATCCAAGCATTAGGACATGTTTTAGGAAGAGGAGTTATTTCATGTTTGTCTTCCATAGGCAAATTATCAGGGTCAAGGAAAATATTGTCAAGGGCATAGGAGCTAGAAGAAAAATAACTCCACTCCCATTCATTGGAATCAGTTTCGGGTCGGGTATCCTCAGGTGTTATTTCATCATCAGAGTCATGCCCTTTTCCACACATGGTCACTTTGGTAGATGAGGATCCAATTTGCAATGGTACAAAACCTAACCCTAAAGTTGGAGGTCGCATCTTGGGTATAACAGGTTCTAGCCTTCCATTTTTGTTCAGGCCTAAGCCACTGCAGCTATCATATCCTTTCTTTTGCAGCATAGTAAATCCTTTGCCATACCATTCCACTAGCAACCTGATAGGTGGGGTCTCAGTTGGATCCTTATAAAGCCAATCTATGGCATCATCATCTAAAGTTTCTTTGTCAAGTTCACCCCATCTTGTAAATGTAGTGGGAGGCTGATATTGAATAACTACCTTAGGTTCCTTTCACAACAAATGTGGTTTGCCATATGATTTTGGAGATATTGGTAAATTCCCGATGAGGAATGTTTGATCCATTGAATACTCTCCACATCCTTGGTCCTTTATCTTCAATTTTCCTTTGACAACATCTAACAATTCATTAGGATCCACATAACTATGTGATTTGGCCTCTCTATTGACTGGGACTTGCTGCTGAGGAGAATCCTTTAGGGCAGCACAGAATTGAAATGGATTAGGATCTCCTGGAATTGTTATCTCAGTTCCATTGTAAGGATATTTTAAACATTGATGATAAGTGGATGGAACTGCTTTCATTGCATGGATCCACGAACAACCAAGAATCATATTGTAAGGGAGATCAAGGTCTAGGACCTGCAGGAAAGTGTTTTCTGTCACTGGACTGACTTTGATAGGAAATGTAATTATCCCTTTGGATGGGCACTCAGCATCATCATATGCTTTGATTGTTATTCTTTTGGAAGCATCAATGTCATTTTCTGTATAACCAAGGCAAATGACCACTCTCAAGGTACAAATATTAAGACCCACTCCACCATCTATCAAGACTTGTCAGATTTTGCAACTATGGACAAAGACTTCAAGGTGTAAAGGATCATTATGAGGGAGCTTATCAGGTGAGATATCATTATTAGAAAATGCAACATTTTGGGAAACAACTAGATGTCCAATTCGGGCTTGAAACTGGTCAACATCAATGTCTATCGGGATAGTGGACTCAATTAAAGCTTTATCTAAGACTGCACGATGCATGGGGGACATTTTCAACAACTCAAGGATTGATATTTGTGTAGGTGTCTTTCCTAGATGATCCAAAAGATTATACTAACTTGCAGGAGTTGGTTTGGGAGGAGCTACAGGAGCTCCTTTTAGGACTATTTTGGATCGATGAGTGGTGACCGCACAAGATGGATCTTGTTCCTTTATTCTTAGAGTGGAAACATACTCATTTGACGCTTGGAAACAATTGATGACATTGTTATAACCAGTACTTGCATAATTTTTTGTTTGGGTAGAGTTTGAAGAAGACGCTTTACCCTTGTCATGATCAAGTAAAGGAGTTTTGAAAATGGTATGATCAGTGTTAGAGGTTACATTGGGTAGATCTACCTCAATTACTCCTTGCTTTAACAAATCTTGAATCATATGTTTCAATTGAAAACATGACACGGTTTTATGTCCTTTTGACTGATGGTACTCACAATATGCATTATCATTCCACCAATGCGGCTTTACCACTGGTTTTGCCTTGATATCTAGTAGCTTAATAAATTTTGCTTGTATTAATTGTTTCATTACTGACTCAATAGGCTCTCCCAATGGCGTAAATTGTTGAGGAGGCCCATCCCTTGATCGGAAAGGTTTCCGTTGCTGGTTTTTTTGCTGACCTTGTTGTTGATTATATTGTTGAAGATGTTGTTGGTATTGCGGCTATTGAGTAACATTTCTCGTTGATGTTTGATTATGTTCCATAGTTGACATATTAGGACCACTCAATTTCTTGATTGTGAACGGGGGTTGATTTGCATTCACTGCTCTTGCATCAACAACTCCATCATTAGTGACATTCTTGTTCTTATACCAAAATCTATTTCTGTCCCCTGAATTGTTCGTATTGTCACTGTCTATGTTAAGCTTAATGATTCCCTTGGCTACAAGAGCAGTTTCAATGTTCATCCCTTTCTTAATGAGTTTCTCTATAGTACTGGGACTTTTTAATTTTAGTTCATACATCATTTCTAGGACCAAATTTTGGATAAACAGATTCACTTGTTGTTCTTCAGGTATATCTAGGGAAGAACGACTATACAAGCTTCGCCATCGTTGCAAGAAAGTCACTAATGGTTCACCTTGCTTTTGCTTGGTGTTGCATAAATCTAACATGGTCACGTCACTGTCGATGTTGAATGCAAAGTGAGATATAAACTTTTGAGCCAATTTAGACCACGTATTTATATTTCCTGGCAGATGCGAATACCAATCCATGGCTTGTCCCGTGAGACTTCGTGCAAATAAGCGCATTAAATATGTCTCCTCATAACTCACTTCAGTACATGCCATGAAAAATGCTCGAATGTGATCTTTTGGATTGCCATTCCCTTTATATTTCTCAAAATTAGGTGCTTCAAAATGCTTAGGGAATGGAGGCATGTATAAGCTCTTGTCAAATGGATTAGGACATAAATCCTAATCTATATACAACTTCTTTGTTCCTTTAGTTTCTAATGCGTCAACTTTTCATTGCAACTTCTCAAGCTGTTGCGCAATTGTATCAGATTTTGGAGGTCCATCATTAATCCCGGTGGGTACTCTTTGTCGATACATCGTGTTTCCGATCGGTTGTTGATGCTCTGAAATGGCCATTTTTGGTGTCTCTGGCATATAATTTTCTTGGTACATCTCTTGTTGTTGTGGTTGTGTCATGCCTTGATATTGACCTTGTTGTTGTGCTTCTTGTAACCTAGGTTGATATTGTAATTGAGGGTGTTGTTGATATTGCACAGGCGCCAATTGCGGTTGTGAAGTATGATAGCTTGTTTGTCTTGGCACATATTGAGGCACATGTTGTTGATGCTAACGAATTGAAATTTGCTGACTTTGTGCCAATTGTTGTCGCGGTGTAAATCCCATCATTTGCAAAAAACTTTGTTTGGGTGGTTTTTGTTGTTTCTCCTTAAGATGGGGTATGGCACTTGCATTAACTTGTTGTGTTGTTTGTCCAATCCATTGTGATGGTTGCAAGTTTGTATTAACTTGTAATGGGGTAGAAGGCACTGCAATTTGTTGTCGAATGCGATATTGTTGTTGTTGTACATTGCTTGTTTGCACATTCGATTGTACCTTTTGTGTATTACTCAATTGTTGCAACAATTATTGTTGGTGCAAACCACTATCTGTAGCTCTTTGTGTCACCATTATCGAAGGATCTGTCACAATAGTGTTTGGCAAATATATTGAGCTTAATGGGACATAAGAACTTTGTTGCATCGTGGAATTGTTTTGGACATTGGTGATATCAGGCATTCTAGTTGTGAAGCTTTCTTGCATCTTAGATTTTGATCCATTTTTATGCATGTAAGGAACCACTTCTTGTTGAGGGATAGTTGTTAATATTTGTGTGGTCTTCATTTGATCTTGTGTTACAGGTGTTGTGTTGAATAATGAATTATTTATTGTCTCAAATGGTGACTTTTGAGGAATAGTCACTGTCAATGCCTTTGAAGCACGTTTACTCATCATGGTAGATTGAGTTTCTTGTTGCGTATTTTCTTCATTTGGATGCAGAGAGAAACTTAACAGCTCACCGCCTTGTTGTTTTTGCACATTGATTTGCTCACTGGAGGAGGTCACATTACTCATCATGTTAAGATATTTTTGTGGGAACATCTTAAAGACCTTGTTCAAGAATTTATCCATCTTTTTTGTCAACTTTGGATCTTGAAGGAACATATCAACATCATCAGAAGCATCAGAATCTGATGAAGAATCTGGTTGGACATTTGGATTCGTTTCTTGTTGAATGCCTTGATCTGAACCAAATCCTTGTGAAAGAGTTTGTTCCTCATGTAATGTTTGAATTTCATGTTGCAGGTTTGGTTGATTCCAATCGAAAGGTGCATTTCCTCTTGGTGTTGGTGGAACACTCCCATGTCCTGGTTTCATGGGTACAAACACTGGTTCATATAATGGAGGTGGTCCAAGTTGAACCATTCCATATGGTGGTAATGAGGTGTTTGATAAACCTTCAATTTGTACTATTTGACTAGTTTGAAACTGTGAATTTGATATGTTGTCAATGGGTTGATACGTTGGTTCACCCATCTTTTTAGATTTTGACCTTGTTTCAACAGGCATGTCACTTATGCAAATGCAATATTTTTGAAATTTTCAAGGACAATATATGATATGCAACTAAATGCAAACTAAATGAATGAGAATGCAACCTATGGCAAGAATGCAACCTATGTTTTTGGTTGCTTTTGAAGATTTTGACAAACTTTTGAAATGCGAATCTAAAAAGAGACCCTTAGGAAATTGAAATGATGTCTAGACCTCAAAGGACAAAAGGACCAAGTGACAAAAGGACAAATGACAATGTCTCCCCTATATGCTTGGATACTAAGCTAGGTTTGACCAAATGACAATAATGACATAAAGAGAAAAGGTTTGATAAGGTCTAGACTTCCTAACAATGACTTAGGGTTTATCAAAGATTTGGTTTACTTAAGTATGACAAAACCTAGTTTTGACACTATATGCAAATGGACAATTACTATGCAAATAACCCTAATATGATATGATAATAACCTAAACTTAATGAAGAGACCTAGGGTATGCAAATATGAATGTATGACAATGGTATTACTCTAATGCAAGAGGACACATGCAAATGGATGACTCTTATTGATATGCAAAGGAGGATGACCTAGGTGAAACCTAACCTTGGTAGTTGACAATGACTTTGCAAAATGCAAACCTAAGATGAACCTAAATCTAAGTAACATGAATGTTAAGACAAGATTTTGAAAAATGTTTGACAACCATGTTTGAAGGTGTTTTGAACTTTGTTGGATGAAATGTTCTTGTGTTTAACCTTGTTTTGAATCAATCTGTCTTGTTTTTGAAATGAGATGCAATTCAACTTTTGACAAGCAAAGAAGACAAGATATTTCAACTTAGAATCAATAGAATCATGCTCATTCACACATTTCTTATGGTAGGCAAGGACATTAGGTACTTGAGAGGTAGACTCATTATGGGATTCAAGGAGAATACATAGATGCTTGACCCCATGGGCTCCCCTCCATGGCACTCACTTCTCAGGGCAACCAAGCATTAGTCCCCATGGAAATCTCCCCATGGCAAACTTAGTATCTCTTCCAACTATCCGAACTTGTCCTTCTCAAGCAACTAGAAGGATTTTTGGCCTCTAAATACAAGGTGTTTAGTAAGGATTTCTGTTAAGTGTTACTGCTTGATGTCACGCAAGCGTGATTGAGACATTAAGCCCACCAAGATACCAAACAAATGTAGTCACGCAAGCACGATTTAGACCATGAGGTCCTACTTAGATGTTGATATGAGAAAGAGTTCAAGGGTCATCACTTCCCAAGTAACTGCAATTCCCACATAACCCTTCCTTCAAAGCTTTCGCCCATTAGGTATTTGTTTATAGTGAGTTAGAATGCCAAGGTATTCTAGCCGTACTCACTTTGGGTCATTCCCTTCTCACGATTATCACTTGCTTGCAAAAGCAAATGGTCAGGAAGGCAGGCCCTCTAAAGGTGACATACAATCAAAAACATGAGCATGGTATCAAAGATCTGGATTTCTGATCACCCTAAGAAGGATGAGAGCATACTCTCCTACTCCAATGTCAAACTCAACAATCAAAGAAAACATATATTCATTCCATCCTATTTAGAAATCATACTAGGTGCCTAAATATTAATTACAAACACAAAGTTTAGTTGTAGTCCAAGGCAACCTACAAAACCCAAGTCAGAAGTTTGATATGTTTTAATCTTTGACTATCGAACCTACATAAAACATGTTAGTAGTTTCATTTGTTGTCTTTGCCATGCGTATGCCAATGTGCTCCACAGAGAATCAGTACCAAAAACCAAAAAAGCAGAAACAGAATGCAAAAGAAAACAATTTGCAAGTGAAAAACACTTTCTTTTACCTCTGTTTCTGGCCCTACACAGGCGCAAAATGTCTCACACAGGCACAGAATGCTTGACACAGGTGTAGATTGTCTCACACAGGCGTAGAAGTTCTCAGAAAACCCTGCATTACCCTATTTCTTGGGTTTTTCACTTGCAAATCAACTCAAGAGCACTCAAAAGCATGATTAGGGGGTTAGTTCACGTCGGGTTCACCAATTAATGTAGCTAGGAAATCGAAAATCATCAAAACAAATATCAATATTAGTCATAGCTCAATCACAAAAGCTCAAATGCAATGATCAATCCTAATTGCATCCAATAGAGATATGAAAACAAGATATTCAAGATTGAAAACTTAAGCAAACCAAATGCAGACTTGAATGTCTCCTTCATGTGACTCCATTGTCCTTCTTTCTTCTTCAAATAGCTTTGTTTGTGGATCTCACCTACAAGTGCATAAGCATGATATGAAAGCAAGTAGACAAGATTGTAGCGCAAGAATACTCGAAGCATGATTGATTCAACAAAGTTATTCGAAAAAGTGATTAGTCGGGATTGAAGAAATTCATCCAATTTATAGACAAATTGGAGAGATGACAAGATTAGCATGAATTAGATTCAAATGGAAATTGCAAATCAAAAATGTCAATTATGACAAATTATGACAAATTTGCACTTTCTATGCAAAATTGATTGATTGATAATTCATGACAAGATTATGACAAATTTCTATGTCAAAATTGATTGATTGTCAATTATGACAAATTATGACAAATTGAAATGTCATTGCCATGAAATTAGGAGAAAAATAGGAGGAAATTGAATTAGAAATTAGGAAAATTAGAAAATTGGAAAATAGGAATTAGGAAATTAGAAAATGAGGAAATTAGGAATTTAGTGAATTAATTAATAATTTTCATTTATTAATTAATTCACAAAGAGGGAATTTAGAAATTGATGAAAAATTAGGAAATTAGGAATTAGGAGAAATTAGGTAAATCAATTAATAATTTGTCATTTATTAATCAATTCACAAAAAGAGGAATAATTAGTCAACCAATTAAATAAACATTTAATTGTGACACGAAGACCTAGGATAAATAAATAAATTATTTAACCTAGAGGGGGAAATGACAAATAGGGTTAAATGAATAAAATCATGAAACCCTAAAAGATGAATTAGAAATGCAAGGATGACAATTAGGTCTTGATAAAGGATAATTGATATCGATTTGATTTGATCATGATTTTGAATTGATAAATGACCAATGCTGATAAGTGATTTGATTGATAAATGCGCCAATTGACGAGGAACAATGACTAATTGATCCAAATTGACACGATTGAGAAAGACGATGATCGATGACAAATCGATTGCAAAATGACAAAATTGACAAGAGGACAAGGATTGATGACCAAATAGATTGCAAAATGACAAGATTGAAAATGTCAACGATCGATGACAAATCGATCACAAGACGACAAGATTGATGACAAATTGATCAAAGGACAAGGATCGATGACAAATCGATCGCAAGATAATAAGATTGAAAATAAAAATGATCGATGACAAATCAATCGAATGTGACAAGATTGACAAGAGAACAAAACCCTAATTAGGATTGACGATGTCCAAAATGATGACAAATGAATACACACATTGATGTGACAGGATACTTAGATCGACCAAAATCATGATTGAAGATTATTGTCGACAAGACCAAATTCGAAAGCGAGAAAAATGAAGAATGCAGAAGAAGAACTCGATGCTCGCAAATGATAAAGACCAAGTGCGAATCATAGGAGAAATGTTAATGCGACACAAAAACCCTAAAATAAGGCAATGTGCAAATGTTAAAGTATGATTCCGTAGGCGTTGACTAGTTTTAGACGTCTACAGAAACTTCAAATGCTCATTCAGAAGATAAAGAGATCATTACCATACTGAAATCACTCTAAATTCACAAAATGTAGAATGAAATGCAACCTAAACCTAGTCACTAGATTTAAAATACTTAAGTTCATCACTGAGCGTTAACAAACATAACAGGCAAATTAGAGTTCCTTTCTTTTCATGTGCAATATTAATTATGTTGTTTGCAATGACCCTTTTTTTGTTCATATCCTTGGATAGATTTCGCAGGGACCCAGATTGCATGATAAAGAAATTCCCCTCAAAATAGAGAAAGAAATGATGTGAACCTCCCTGTAGCATACAAATAAGAGGAGTTGAGGTATATGTGGTGATTTCACCTTGATGTGAAGGCTCTTATCACAGACACCCAACTTATTAGATGTTTCCAGGTCATCAGAATCATTCCTACAAGCAGAAAATAAAGAAAATATTATGCCCCCAATCCTTTCTCCTCTTAGTCAAGATAGACTTCCTCGAGTTACTTAGAGGGATAATAATAAAAAACCAATATAAAGACAACACACAAAGAAAATTTTATGCATAGCTCAAAGTGTTTAGTGTTTGTTTTCAGTAATGTTGTTTTGCTTGTGTACTCAATGATAAAACTCTTCGGTAGTCAAGAGACAGATGATTGACTCGGAGTGGATGACCATGTTTCACTAATGTAAAGTTGACTTGGTTGATACTTCTTAGGACATGTAATATGCTCTATCGATTGACCTAAGACTAGGTCATTAATCAGTTTCAAGCCACGAGGGTTGCAATGAACCAGGATGTCACAAAAGTGACTAAAATATATGTACAAGTGATAGCAAAGATGCATGAAAGCGGTAATGCCAATGTTGTGTTTATAGATGGAGTGCTTGAGTACAAGAGGTGCTTGTTTTCTAGGTTTTCACTTGCTTGGCAAAGATTGATTTTTTTTTTTAGGACATTTTACAATTTTTAGATTTTTTTTCAGGACATTTTTTCAGCTGTACAGGTTGTTGGAGCAGAGAATGCTAAGTAAATAATTTCTTCAAATGGATGGTGTTAATTGGTTCATGGAGATTTTCTCCTTCTGATGTTGAGAGCTGATAGGCACCAGAGCCAAAGACTGCAATGATGATGTAGGGACCCAGCCAGTTGGGTTCAAACTTCCTTTTGTTGTCTCGAAACTGTTGATTTTTAGGATTTTCTCTCAAAACTAGGTCACCAACCTGAAATTATCATTGTTGAACCTTCTTGTTATATCCTCTAGACATTCTCTTTTGATACACTCTTAGATGATCAAATGCCACTTGCCAATGTTCATGCAGCAATTAGAGCTCTTGCAGTCTAGCTATTTTGTAGTCTTCATCAGTAACAAGACCTTACAAAGAAACTCTTAGAGATGGTATTTTCACTTCAGTAGGTAATACTGCTTCAGACCCATACACCAAAGAAAAAGGTGTAGCCCAAGTAGGTGTTCTAATACTTGTTTTGTAAGCCCATAATGCAGGATTGAGCTGCAGATGCCAATCCCTCCCAGATTTGTTCACCGTTCTGTGTAAAATAGTCAGCAAGTTTTTTTTAGATGCCTTAGCTTGTCCATTACCTTGAGGGTAATATACGCATGACCAGTGTTGTTTAATTTTGAATTTCTCACAGAGCTCATCTAGATCTTTATTCTAGAATTGTCCTCCATTGCCAGTCATGATGGACGAAGGTATCCCATACCTGCAAATGATATGGTTTAGGATAAACAGAGCTACTTGTTTACCGGTCACTTTAATGAGTGAAACCTCTTCTACCCACTTAGTGAAGTACTCAGTGGTAGTTATAATAAACTTGTGTTCGTTGGATGATGCAGGATATATCTAAACAATGAGATCAAAGGCCAATTGCTGAAAAGGCCAATGTGTAATGAAGGGTATGAGATCCCTTGATGGAGCATGTATGAGATTTCCATGTAGCTGACACTTCTCACAAGTTTTAGAAAACTTTATAGCATCCTTCTCCATGTTTGGCTAGTAGTAGCTAGCCCTTAGTAGTTTCCGAGCTAAAGCAAGACCATTCGAATGAGATCCACAAATACCTTTATGGACTTCCAATAATGCACATTTAGACTCTTCGGTTTCTAGACACCCAATCAATGTACCATCCAAACCTTGCCTTAACAAATAGTTAGCAATGATGATGTATCGTGAAGTGTTTCGGGTTAGGTTCCTTTTCTCATTACAGGTAAGATTTTCTGGGATAATTTGGTCACGTAGATAAGAGTAAATAAGGCTATAGCGGGATGAGTCATGTCCAATAATAGAATAGACTATTTGGGACTTAGGAGAATCATAGGCTAGGTAATGTAGCTCTTCCACTAGGAATTCAAAGAAAAAAATAGACTCTTGTTGGCCATAGCATCTACTGCTCTATTTGTTGATCTGGGAATCCATTGGAATGATACAAAAGTAAAATACTTCTTGAGATCATCAACCATTCTCTTATAAGACACCATTTTCTCATCTTGAGTCTGATATGTATCATTTATTTGATTGATTATTAGCTGACAATCTCCATAAATGTGTAATTCAACAACCTTCCATTCAATATCCTGTTTGATCCCGTTTACCAAAGCTTCATACTCTACAATGTTGTTTGTACAAGGGAAAAGAATCTTATAAGCCTTCAGGATTGAATATTTATGAGGAGTAATAAATAGTATTCTGGCACTAGAACCATTTTGAGTGAAAGATCAATCAAAAAACATCTTCCAGGATTGTTGAGTAAGGTGCATTATTGATTCATTTGGAAATTCTATATGCAACAGTTGAGTGTCTTCAAGTGGAGCCTCAACAAGTTGATCTGCAATCACTTTTCCTTTGATAGCTTTTCATTCCACATATTCGATATCAAACTCTATAAGAACCATGACCCATTTAGCCAATCTTCCGGTGAGTGTTGCTTTGTTGAGAAGATACTTGAGCCGATCAATCTTAGCTACTAGTTTGATAGAATGTGCTAGCATATAATGTCTCAATTTTTGTGATGCAAAGACTAATGCCAAGCATGCTTTTTCTATTATAGTGTAGTTCATTTCATAAGACACCAATTTTGTGTTGATGTAATATATAGCTCTCTCTTTTTTATTTTCATCATGTTGTGCTAGAAGTGCCCCCAATGATGAATCAGTAGCCGATATGTATAAGATCAATGGTTTAGCCTAAATTGGTAGCATCAATATTGGTGGATTGGATAGGTACTCTTTGATTTGCTAAAGGCATTGTTTAGATTCTTGATCCTAGTTGTATATTACTCCTTTGCTCAATACTTTCGTGAAAGGTTGAGCTTTATCTGCCAACTGAGAAATAAAATGTCTGATTGATTGGAGATGTCCCTGTAAACTTCTCATTTGACTAATGTTCTTCGGAGGTGGCATTTCCATTATTGCTTGGACCTTCTTAGGATCAACCTCGATTCCCTTATTTGAAATGATGTAGCCAAGTAGTTTACCGGATGTCACTCTAAATGCACACTTTTTTGGATTTAGCCGGAGTTTGAATTTTTCCATTGTATCTAGTATAGGGCCTAGCTCTTAAATATGCGTGGATCTCTTCATAGTCTTTACTAAAGTGTCATCAACATAATCTTCCATATTCTTATGCATCATTTCATGAAAGATATTAGTTACCACTCTTTGGTAAGTTGCTCCTACATTCTTGAGCCCAAATGGCATGGCATTCTAGCAAAAGGTTCCCCATGCACAGGTGAAAGTTGTCTTTTCTTGATCCCCAAGAGCTATTTTGATCTGATTATAGCTGGATAATCTATCCATTAGTGAGTACATCTCATACCCAACAGTCATATCAACTATCATATCAATGTTTGATAATGGAAAGTCATCCTTCGGACAAGCTTTGTTGAGATCTTTGAAGTTTGTGCAAACCCTAATAGATTTGTTTGCCTTTGACATAGGTACTATGTTTGAAATCCATTCCGCATAGTCAATAGCTCTAATAAATCTAGCTTTTAGCATTTTTTCTAGCTCAACCTTGACTAGCAATGCCACGTGAGGGTGCATCTTACAGAGTTTTTTCTCAACTAGTTTAACTCCTGGTATGATAGAAAGATGGTGCATGATAAGATCAGGATCCAGGCCTAACATATCAAAGTATATCCATGCAAAATTGATCTTCTTTTATGAAAATAGATGAATGAAATCTTTCAATTCTTCTACTGATAGTGATTGAGCTACATGAATGATGTGTGGTGTCTCTTGACTCCTAATGATCATTGGCTGAGTTGGTAGGATCAATATAGAAGACCTCTCCTAGAAATGACTTGGCAGTATATCAAGTATCTCACCTTCAAGTGCCTCAGAGAGGTTTTCACCCTTAGGTACGTCCTTTATTTTCTCTTTTTTAGATTTTGACACTGCCACAATGTGGTTTTCACCATCAGATCTTTTATTTTTATTTTTCTAATTTTTGTGACTAAGATACTTGATATCTATGTTAGGTCTCGGAGACAACTGAGAGGGGGGCTGAATCAATTGTCTAAATAAATTTAAACCAAAAACTATTTAACCAACTTAATGCTTAATACCGGTAAACCAATTAAGTGTGTCGGTAGACAGTGTTAACAGTAAATTGCTATACCGGTAATGATTAATGCATGAATCATAAACATAAAGTCATCCACAACACATAACACCAATATTTGTACGTGGAAACCCTGTAAGGGGAAAAACCACAGTGGGAAACCTTACCCACAATCAGATGATACTACTGCAGATAGTAAGTGTACATAAATGGGGTCTGCACATGCAGAAAGGCCAACAACCTAGAGCTCACTACTCAAACAAAAAATGGGAGTCACACTGACTATAGTTGGATGGTTAAATCCAATAAGAATGTACTGCACAAAATAACATCTTCATATGCTAGATTCAGTATCGGTGTAATGCTAATATGCTTCTACAAAAACCTAACTTCACCTTCAAATGATGTCCTCGTGTATACCTCTACTTAATCTCACATATACCTTCTCACAATTCTTTTTCGCATTCCACATTTAATCTTACAAATAAGATCTTACATTTATACCATACCCTAAGACCAATTTTAGTAGGTCGGCTCTACAAGATATTATAATAAAAACATTTTACATATAATATAATATCCGATGCAATAACCTATTGAACATGTCGGCTTAATGCATTTACAACAATAATAAATCATCTCCATAGCATGCCATGCTGATCTTGAAAAGATAAACCTGCCAGTGTAACCCTAGATAACCCTGGACCTATTTGTCGGTAAAAGCAAATATGCAAGTATGAATGTACCAATGATTAATTCTTCAATAGAAAAGTGTCCATATGATGTCTTTGATATTACCAAGTGTCTTCCATGTCATTCCAGGTACCGGTGAACATTATATCCTATCGGTGAACCATATACCAGTAACTGTGCAATAGTTATTTGCTTGTCGGTGAATGTTGCTAGATCTTCAAAGTGCTAGTTTCAGTAGGTGTTGATATCAATGACAAAAACATACCAAAATACCAACAATCTCCCCCTTTGGCATTGATGGCAACACAAGATGGAAAAACCATCAAAGTGCCAAAATAGAAATGCCAAATACCAAAAACCAACAATCTCCTTTAAACAATAATTTCTCCCCCTGGGAGCAACATGTGTTTATCCAAAGATTAATCTTCAATACCAATCTCTCCTCAAAAGATAATGTGTTTTTCCATAGATATCTCTCCCCCTTTGACATCAAATGCCAAAGTTATAAAAATCAAGTTCATATACAAAATACCAACTACTCCCCCTGAGAAGTAGCTTCCTCATCAAAGACCGGAGTAAAAGATTTGTCTTTCAATTCTGTCGATTGATGACAATCATCAACTGTCTAAGTCTCTACCGGTGGTGGTATGACTCCAAGATGATCTTTGAGATATTCAAAAGTCTCCTTAGGCAAAGGTTTTGTGAAAATATCTGCAAGCTGTTCTTTAGTATTCACATAAACCAGTTTTATCTCTTTTTCTTCAACTTTTTCCCTTAAAAAATTGAGTTTGATAGAAACATGTTTTGTTTTAGAATGTAATACTAGATTCTTGGATATATTAATTTATGCAGTGTTATCACAATATTTAGTAATAGGTTCCTTGCATTTTACCTTTATGTCTTTCAACATTTGCTTAAGCCATAGTACCTGTGTACAGTTAGTTGCCGCTGCAACATATTCTGATTCTGCTATTGATAAAGATGTACAACTCTGTTTCTTACTCAACCAAGAAACTAATCTCTTTCCAAGAAAGAATGCTCCTCCAGTGGTGCTTTTTCTATCATCCACATCTCCTGCCCAATTTGCATCTGTGTATGCACATAGGTCAAAATTTTCATCTTTAGGATACCATAATCCAAGATTTGTTGTGCCTTGTAAGTATCGAAAAATCCTTTTTACTGCTGATTCATGATTTTCCCTAGGATTACTTTAAAATCTAGAAACAATACATACTGCATTCATAATATCAGGCCTGGTTTGTGTCAAATACAGTAAACCTCCTATCATAGATTTGTATCTAGTTGGATTAATAGGTGTAGATTCATCTCTTTGAGATAATTTGTCATTTGTAGTCATAGGTGTTCTTACCGGTTTAGAGTTCTCTATCCCAAATTTCTTTAGTGATTCTTTCAAGTACTTGGATTGACTCAAAAATATACCTTTATTAGTCTGTGAAATCTGCAATCCTAAAAAGAATTTTATTTCTCCAATCATAGACATTTCAAATTCTTGCTGCATTTTAATAGAAAAATCTTTACATAATCCATCTTCTCCTCCAAATATTATATCATCAACAAATACTTCTATAATCAAGATTTCATCATTAGTTACTTTGTAATATAAATTGTTTTCTGCATTTCCTTTAGTAAAACCAATCTTTAAAAGATACTTATCCAACCTTGCATACCAAGCTCTTGGGGCTTGTTTTAATCCATACAGAGCTTTTCTGAACCTGCAAACCATATCATTGTCATCTATCAAAGAAAATCCATCAGGTTGTTTAATATAGACTTCCTCTTCAAGATCTCCATTCAAGAATGTACATTTAATATCCTTTTGATAAACTTTGTAGTCCTTGTGAGCTGCAAAAGCCAAGAATAATCTGACTGCCTTAATTCTGGCTACCAGTGCAAAGGTTTCATTGTAATCAACTCCTTCTTTCTAAGAATATCCCTTACACACTAGTCTTGCTTTATTTCTGACAACCTTACCATCTTCATTAAGTTTGTTTCTAAATACCCATTTGGTTTCAATTACATTTTTATCTTTAGGCCGGGGAACTAATGTCCAAGTATTATTTTTCTCAATTTGTCCTAATTTTTCTTCCATAGCTTTAATCCAAAATTTATCTTCACATGCCTTATTGATAGATGATGGTTCAATTTGAGAAATAAGACATACCTCTTCATTTGCCAATCTTCCTCTTGTCATAACTCCCTTAAATTTGTTTCCAATTATCTGATCTTCAGAATGATTCAATCTTACATACCTGGGTGTCTTAGTTTGTTGTTCTTCAATTACTGTGGAATCCTCTAATGATACCGGGGTAACTGGATCTTCATTCTATACTAGTGGATTTAGTGTAGGTTCATTTGTCACAATTTCTGTTTCCGGTTCAAAGTCTATATACCTTGAAGTTCCTCTGAATTGTTCATCAATCTTTACATTTGTACTCTCAACAATTTTCTACAATCTTTTATTAAAACATCTATATGCCTTGCTCTTAGATGAATAACCAAGAAATATTTATTCATTACTTCTAGGATCAAATTTGCCAATATACTCATCTCTTCTAATATAACATTTACTCCCAAAAATTTTGAAATATTTAAGAGTAGGAGTATTACCAAACCATAGTTCATTAGGGGTCTTACTAGTTTCACCTTTGATGTGAAATTTGTTGAATGTATAGACAACAATGCTAACTACTTCTCTCCAATACACATGTGGTAGATTTGCTTCTGATAACATACTTCTTGCTGCATCCAAGATAGTTCTATTTTTCCTTTCAACAACTCCATTTTGCTCTGGTGTCCGAGGTGCTGATAACTGTCTTCTAATTCCATTCACTTCACAGAATGTATTAAAGTCTTTAGATGTGAATTCCTCTCCTTGATTTGATCTTAAATATTTGATTTTCTTACTAGTTTTATTTTCAACCATTGCTTTGAATATTTTGAACTTCCCAAGTGCTTCTAATTTTTCTCTGAGAAAAGTAACCCGACACATTCTAGAATAATCATCAATAATTAGCATGAAATAGCTATCACCTTGTAAGCTTTTAGTTCTAGCTAGACCACATAAATTAGTGTGAATCAAATCAAGAGAATTATTGGATTTTTTTGGAATACCTTTGAAACTAGCTCTAACTTGTTTTCCAAATTGACATTCCTTACAAATTGTATTATGAGGTTTCACAACTTTAGGTAGATCTCTAACTGCCTTAGAAGTACTGATTTTTACCATACAATCAAAGTTTACATGACATAGTCTCTTATGCCATAACCAACTTTCATCTATATGTGCAATCAAGCATGCCTTTTCATTGTTATTCAAATGAAAGATATTGCCTCTATTCTGATTACCAGTTGCAATTTCCAAACCAGTTCTATTCATGATTTTGCATTTTCCATTTTTAAATTGTAACTGAAATCATTTCTCAACTAATTGTCCAACACTTAAAAGATTATGCTTTAATCCTTCAACATAGTAGACATTGTCAGTGTTATGCTTACCATCAAGAGATATTGAGCCCTTACCTTTGATTGAATAGGCTTTGTCATCTCCAAATCTTACTAAACCTCCATTGTATTCTTGAAAGTTCAAGAATTTACCTTTGTCTCCTGTCATGTGATGTGAGCATCCTGAGTCAATGATCCATTCATCCTTTACTTCAACTTTAGCTACTAGGGCTTGTTCTAGCAGTTGAGCAGTAGGTGCTGGTTGATCTTCTGTTATAGCAACAAAAACCCATCCATTGTCTATTGGAACCTCATCAGAATCATCAGTCACACCTTCATCAGCAATGTAACATGATTTGTCTTTGTTCTTCTTAAATCTATATCTCTGATATTTAGGATTAGGCTTGTATGTTCTTCTAGCTTCTTCTCTTAGTCTAGCATGTCTATTAGGGCATCTCGAAGCCATATGACCAATCTTATTGCAGTTGAAACATTTAAAGGGTGCTTTACCTTCATACTTACTTCCAACTGGACCTCTTGGCATTTTTCTTGCAAATAGTGCTTCAAGTTCTTCAAGCTCTTCATTCTCCTTCCTGGTTTCTTCAAGTTCTCTTGCATAAAAGGCTTTCCAGTCTAATTTGTCAAATGATGGAGTAGATGATGTTGATGCTTTAAAGGCCAAATTAGTCTTTATAGCAGCAACAGGACCAAATTCCTCAATTTCAAAGGCTGAAAGTTTTCCAATCAATGTATCCCTAGTTATTGATGTATTAGGCATAGTTCTCAACTCATTTATAGTAGTAACCTTCATTTTATATGCCAGTGGCAATCCTCTTAAGATTTTTGAAATAATTTCATCCTCACTCAAGGTTCCTCCACAACATTTAATACCCAAAACAATTTGATTTACTCTTTCCATAAAAGCAGAAATCCTTTCATCTTCTTCCATTTTCAGATGTTCATACCTGACTTGGAAGCTTTCAAGTTTTGCAATCTTAACTGTGGAATCTCCTTCATTTAGTGTTTCCAAATGATCCCAAATAGCTTTAGCAGTAGATCTATATGATAATCCCATGATTTGTTGATCTGATAATGCGCTCAAAAGTTCTTCTCTTGCTTTGCAATCATTCTCTTCATCTTTGGCTAAGGTAGTTGGAGCAATCTGACTAGCTACAGCAGCAGTATAACCATTCTTTGTAACTTCCTAGATGTTTTTACCGATGCAATTCAGATGTGCCTCCATCCTAATCTTCCATATCCCATAGTTGGTTCCATCAAGTTTAGGATTGTCCTTCCTGAAGTAATTAGTAGACATTAGATCTCCTCAAGTTGTTAAACTTTTGCAAAAGAGGACTAGGCTCTGATACCAATTGTTAGGTCCCGGAGACAACTGAGAGGGGGGGTGAATCAGTTGTCTAAATAAATTTAAACCAAAAACTATTTAACCAACTTAATGCTTAATACTGGTAAACCAGTTAAGTGTGTCAGTAGACAGTGTTAATAGTAAATTGCTATACCGATAACGATTAATGCATGAAACATAAACATAAAGTCATCCACAACACATAACACCAATATTTGTATGTGGAAACCCTATAAGGGGAAAAACCATGGTGGGAAACCTTACCCACAATTAGATGATACTACTATAGATAGTAAGTGTACATAAATGGGGTCTGCACATGCAGAAAGGCCAACAGCCTAGAGCTCACTGCTCAAACACAAAATGGGAGTCACACTAACTACAGTTGGATGGTTAAATCCAATAAGAATGTACTGCACAAAATAACATCTTCATATGCTGAATTCAGTACCAATGTAATGCTGATATGCTTCTACAAAAACCTAACTTCACCTTCAAATGATGTCTTCATGTATATCTCTGCTTAATATCACATATACCTTCTCACAATTCTTTTTCACATTCCACATCCGATCTTACAAATAAGATCTTACATTTATACCATACCCTTAGACCAATTTTAGTAGGTCGGCTCTATAAGATATTACAATAAAAACATTTTACATACAATATAATATCCAATGCAATAACCTATTGAACATGTCGGCTTAATGCATTTACAACAATAATAAATCATCTCCATAGCGTGCCATGCTAATCTGGAAAAGATAAACCTACCGGTGTAACCCTAGATAACCCCGGACCTATTTGCCGGTAAAAGCAAATATGCAAGTATGAATGTACCAATGATTAATTCTTCAATAACAAAGTGTCCATATGATGTCTTCAACATTACCAAGTGTCTTCCATGTCATTCCAAGTACCGGTGAACATTATATCCTATCGGTGAACCATATACCAGTAACTGTGCAATAGTTACTTGCTTGCCGGTGAATGTTGCTGGATCTCCAAAGTGCTAGTTTTCAGTAGGTGTTGACATCAATGACAAAACCATACCAAAATAACAACAATCTATTTCAGTCATGTTTTCACTCTGTGTGTTGGTGGAAGAGTACATGGGTTCAACTGCATTTAGGTAATAGGCTATTGTATAGTCATTGGCAAAAGTAGGTACATTCATGGGTTGGTCTTGTAGACTATATTCAATTAATTCAGGATGTACCAAGAATAGAGTGTGGATAGGTTCAAGGGAGTTCACAGTATTGTCATCACAACTATGAATAAAAAAGTCAAGTTCTAGAAGACTACCTTGCGTAAATGTCTCGAGACAAGGAAGAGTCAGAACATGATTATTAAAGTGGACGTTAATATTTAGTTTACCAAATCCAATAGACCTACTTGTAGCATCATTCTGTATGCCAGAGTGGACTTCATATCGTGGTTCAACAGTAACAAGATCAGTAGACAGATTCACATCATTTACATCAGAGGATTGAGAGTTTGATGTTGAGTAGATATTGTCATAAATAGGACCGTTGTCAGAGTCATCAGAGTCATCAGATGAATTTTCCAAGTCTTCTTCAAGTGGTTGAGTGAATCTATGTATGGTATCAACACCTACATCTTTAATGCTGCAAGCTCCTTCAAGATTTGGCTCTTTTATCATTTGTATCTGACACACCTGTTGACATAATCTTGATGGTTCTGTGACTCCTTGTCATCTACTTCATTCAGCTTCCTCTGGACTAATGACTGGTTTTGCTTCTATAACTTCCAATTACTCTTGTGTAGTCCCATACCTGATTTGTTCTTTCTTTTTAGAAGAGTATATAATACATGATTTATTTTTGGTATTCTTCCTTGTTTCAGCCCTTGTTCATAGTCTTGTTGTCTTTTTAGTCTGATTTCATGTATCTCCTTTTCTAGCTTTAAGCGCATCAGCTCTTGAGTGCCATCTATGATATTAGTGGACTCTTCTAGAGTTTCTATGCTGGATGTATCTAAGAGGTGGTCTAGACCCCATTCATACTAATTTGAGTTAGTTTATGAATCGTCTACTTGCTACCTACTAGTGTATACGATTGGAATTTTTAGGGGTGCAAACAATTCTCTGATTCTTTCTACTTCATCTCTCATATCTTCTGGAACTTCAAATCCTTGCATTGTTGTGGCTAACACCATTAGAACATGAGTACTGACTATTTCTTCTCTCTTGATTGGTAGTTCCTCTTGTTCTTTTCCACACTCTGCCTAATTTTATTGAGCGTTGACTTCCTATGATGTTGAAGGCGATATCCTTTTCTTCCACTTAGACTTAGAAGCATGTTTTTGGTCTGATGTCTTTTTTGGATTGTACTCGAATCCAACCTTATCATTTGTAGATTTTGTTTGTAGCTGAATCAGTTCAATAATACCCTCTTGATGTTTGCCTAGGGGACCAGTGCCTGAATATCCCATGTGTTGGATCATTTTGTAGCCGAGACCATATTGGGTTGGGGAAATGTCACAATGTCATACTTCCTTGTTTTGACTATCTTCCTTGAAAAGCCACTTAAGAACAACATCCTCTTCTATTTCATCTACCAGGGAAGTAGAAGATTGTACAAAAAGACCATCATAGATGATATTCAGAGTTAAAGTCCGTGTTCTCATAGCCTTTGATGGTTTGCCCAACTATTTCAGCGATGGAGGAAGAGAGACTAATGAAAGTATCGGTTCTATCTTGCAACCATTCATGCCAATATTTGTAATCTTCAATTTCTTTTCTAAGTCCTTCATCAGAGCTTTTGGACTTTCATTTATACAGGCTGCCCTATTATGAGGCACAAAGGTATCAACACCTTTTGTCAATGCATTATAGGGGAGATTTGTATTAATAGGGATACTGACTTCAACTCCATTATAAGGAAATTTTAAGCATTGATGGTATGTAGATGGAACTACCTTCATTTCATGAATCCACGGCCTACCTTGTAAGATATTGTATGAAAAAGGAAGATCAAGGACCTAGAAAATGACATCTCTTTCTACAGGTCCCACCTTGATTGGTAATGATACCAGACCTTTAGAGGTCCTTTCTTCTTCATCATAGGCTTTAATTGTTATTTTCTTGGCTAGATCAATGACATTTTTAGAAAATCCTAGTTGTGTAAGCAAACTATAAGTACAGATATTCAACCCTATGCCTCTATCTATCAAAACACGTTTGACTTTGGGTTTATGGATCATGGCTTCAATATGCAATGGCTGGTTATGTGGATGATTTAGCGAGTTGTCATCTTCTTCAGAGAAGGTTAGATATTGAGGTGAAGTTAGATGACCCACCATAGACTGAAACCGATCAATATCTAAATCTTTAGGAACATTCGTGGCAAGAAATGCTTTGTCCAAGATCTCTTTGTGAGCAGAAGAGATTTTAAGCAATTCAAAGATTGAGATTTGACCATTTGTCCTCTTCAATTGGTCAACAATTCTATATCTATAGGATGATGATGAAGTTAGTTGTTTAAATTTATCAAATGTTGATTCTTTTTGTTTGTTTGGGGAGATTGGTAGGTTTAATGGTGTTTGAGCCAAAGTTAAAGAACTAGCTCCTTGGAGAGTTACTTTCTTTTGAGAACGGTCATAGCATTTGCATGTCGTGATTCATGTTGTTTGTCTTTGATTATAATCACATTGCATTATTCTGGTTGGGAAGACTCAATCATGTTGATGATGTTGTCATTGCTGGTATAAGCATAATTTACTTTGGCACCTCCTTTTGACTTTGAGGAATCACCTTGTTCGTAAATAGGTAAGGGGTCCTTAAAAGCTTTATGATCAACATTTGTCGGGTGATTCCCAACAACAATTTTACTAGCGTCTATGAGATCTTGAATCTCATGCTTGAGCTTCATGTAGTTGTTTGTGTTATGACCTTTATTCTGATGGTAGTCGCAGTATTCATTTTCTCTCCACCATTTTGGTTTGACTTCTAGATCATATGGCCTAGAATTATCTGGTAACATTATTAGGTTGTTTGCCAATAGAGTTTTGAAAGCGGATTCATATGATTCTTCCAGAGGAGTGAATTCACGTCTAAGTTTTGAAAGCCAAGGTTTCTCTTTGAACCACTCTTTTGATTTCTTTGGAGGATTTTTTGTTGTGGTTTCAACTGCTTTGAGTGCTTGCATGCCACTAGCCAAGTTAAATATCATGGGCTTTGAGATGGTTTTAACAGTGTCTACCACTCTATCATTAACAACGTTCTTGTTGTTGTCTTTTCCATACTTCCAATACTTGTTCTTCTCTTTAGAGCTAGATCCTGGTTGTGTTTCTTTCCAAGGTGAGATATCTCTTTTCTTTATAAGCACATCTTCCATTTGGATAGCATTATCTACCATTTTGTTAAATGATGGGTGCACTTGCATTTGGATACTATATTTCAATTCAAGGATTAGATTGTTGACGAATATATCCATTTTCTCAGAATCTGGGATAGTTTGTGAATACCTAGAGAACATCTTTCTCCAACATTGGAGGAAAGTGAGAAAAGGCTCCCCTATTTTCTATTTGGTATTGCAAAGTTTGATCATAGTAACAGGATGTCAAATTTTATAGGAGTATTGTTGTAAAAATAGTTGGATTAGTTCTTCAAAAGTTTTTATTCTCTAAGGTAGACTTGAGAACCATTCCATAGCTTGTCCTCCCAAAATCCTTGGAAAAATTGTATGAGATACATTTAGTCATGCATGAACTCCATACATAAAGCACATAATTCTCTGATATGGTCTTGGGGATCTGAGTTACCATTATATTTATCCAATTTTGGGATCTCAACTTGTGAAGGAAATGGAGGCATATATAAGTTTTTGTCAAACGGAAATGGGCATATTGTCTCCAGAGAATATTGTTTTGGGGACTTATCCTTGTTTTTCAGTTTTGTGATCTCAGTCTACAAGGCTTGTAAGTGTTTGTGTACCATTATTATAGGTAATTCTTCCTTTTTAGTGATGAGAGTTTAAACCTCATATCCAGTAGGAAGTTTGGCGCCTTGTTTTGCTAGCTCTAGAAAATATTCTTCTTTTTCTCTAGCCATGATAACCTTCATCATTTTTTGGAAATCTTTATCCTTTTGACATCTTTGAATATCTTTTTCTGGTGGTTCAAAGGTTTCAGATTCACTTGATGAGGAATCATTGTCGATATCATGAATACTGAGGTTGTCTTCATCATTTTGTTTTGTTCTAGGTATAGTGGGAGATAAAGGTTCATCATAAATTGGTGTCTCTGATGATGACAGTTTATTAGTAAGAGGATCCTCTTCATAAAATGGATTATCTTTATATGAAAAGGGTTTCCCTTTGCCTTTGGAATCTTTCTTATGAGAACTCCTAGTTTGAATAGGCATTTTTATTGATTGGTGTGACCTAAACCTATTTGTGATGCAGAAGTCAAGATCAAATTCAGAGCTAGTTGTTTGTTTAACGTATTGTTTGAGAGAAGCAACTAAGATTTAGTCTAGATTTCAGGAAAGATCTATCCTATATAAGATGTTTATCTAAGTTGATCCAAGAGAAGTGACTAAGACTCAGTCTGGTTTCAGGAATGATCTATCCTATATAAGACATAATCTAAGTCACTTAAGTTTGATAAGTAGTTGATTGAACTAGCTGAAAGATGATCAACCAAATTGTGCAACACAAATGGAAGAGATACACTATCTTGATCTATTTATGCTCAGGATGATGATAACTAGTTTAATGCTCACTATAGACTATTTTAGGCAAGTTTGACTATTTTGGACTGACAAAAATCAAAGATCTATATGATAGGTTTTACAGGACCAGACGACAATATGCTAGCTTCAGGATAATGACAATAGTGTTTCATACAAGTTGTTGCCTAGTACCGTACACCATATGGGTATGTCTGGAACGACAGACTATTCAGTGCAAAAGTTTATCATATGACACATGATGCAAGGTAAAATGACAAGTCTCAAAACCAGATGACAGACAATCAGGACTCGTATGACAGAATGCAGGCTCAAACGATAGACTGTTAGGACTAGTGGAATTTCATACGACACAGAAAATGAAACAAGACAATAAATCAGAAGACTCATACGACTGTTTTCTAGACAGAGGCAAAATTCTGAGTTTTTAATGACTAAGTATGACCAGATTTGAGATGGATTGAGTTTTTGATCACTGACTGACAATGAGCAGTTTAGGGGTGGACAGAGTTTTTGATAGCTAAGGTATACTAGTTTGTGACACGAACATAGTTTCGACTAGGATAGGCTAGTTTTGGATAGAGTTTCGACTAGGATAGACTAGTTTTGATACAGACAAAGTTTTGACTAGGATAGACTAGTTTTGGATAGAGTTTCGACTTAGGATAGACTAGTTTTGGATAGAGTTTCGACTAGGATAGACTAGTTTTGACACGAGTTTTGACTTAGGATAAACTAGTTTTGGACAGAGTTTCGACTAGGATAGATTAGTTTTGACCCGAACAGAGTTTTTGATCACTGAGTTGTTTCTTGTTTTCTCCAGTTTTGGTATTCCTGTTTTAGTTTTGAGGGATGAAAACACAAAAAACACGAAATATGAATAATAACTCCAATCACAGCATGCAAACCCTACGAAATTCAATGAGAGAAGAAAACCTTTGCTTGTAGACTTAGGTACACACCCAATAGCTAATCAGAATATGGTCGCTAAGTCTCATGCAATGGATTCTCAACACTGTATTAGCTGACTCAAAACACTAATGGGGGCACGAAATGACAAGTATTTTGGGAGAGTTACTATCTCTCTTGCACAGAGATTATCCCCCCTTTCGGAGGTGAACCGGGTAGCTTCTAATTTTAATTGGAACTAGTAAGGGATCAGTTCGATGCGTCAAGGTATAAAATCAATTAAGAGGTCTCCCAGACTTGAAAACCAAGGTTTAATATACCCGAGGGTACAAAGGAGAGCTATTCCTGAGCATTGTCGTTGACTTAATTTTCATCAAATCGCGTTTGTTTTATAGTGGGTTAGAGTAGTTGGTGTTTAGTTGTTCCCACTTGGGTCATTCTCCTCTCACCAACCGTAATAGCTATAGAGTTATTAGCTCCTCGGGAGGGCAGGCCCGCTAAAGATGTACAAATCTCAAATTTAAAGAAAACACCTCAAGGGTATGGATTTTTTATTATCTATACAGAAAAGAGCATACTCTCCTATCTCTCAGAATTTTCTTAAAACATGAAAGACAAATTTGTTCTTTAACCAAATAGCAAGTTAGGTGCCTAAAAATATATTTAATGAATACACAATGTTTGCTCGAATCTCCTCTAGCAACCTACAAAGACAACGAATCAGTAGTCATATTGTCTTTGTGTGACAAGCATGGTCTTCGACAAGCATTTTGCAAAAAACTGATTAGGCTGTGAAAATTGTTTAGATAAATAGATAACCAGCCAGGGTCAGCGTCAGTGTAATCAAAATTGAATAGAAAACCTTAAGAATGAAACTTGCTTTTTAACCCAATAGAATAGAGATCGTACAAAAATTCTCACTGACTCATACGATAATCTGTACAGGATCGTACGATAATTGAATTTTTTCATCTGACACTGTGGAAAATGTCGTATGATATTACACATAAACTGTACGGAAAAAAATCCAAAAAGTCAAAAATCTGAAAAAAATAAAATAAATAAACAGTTAGTCTTGGAGGCCCAAAAAAAAAGTAGTCTTCTACCCCACGGTAGGCGCTAGAGATGTGTGTGTGAAAAAGTGAAAAAAGTCTGGTAGCTGCAAGACACAACACTTCAATTAAGTCATTACATGTATGGTTAGACAGATATAAGCATGAATATGAAAACCATAACAAATCGACCCATTGTCTTCTAAAAGATGCAAGTATAAGATTGCTCTCATATTAGTATAAGCAATACTAGTGACTAGACTACACCAAGATGAAGGATTTAATCTATTTGGGTATGAGATTAAGCTAAATGGATGCAAGATGGATGAAAGATTCAAGCAATATAGATTCAAGCAATCATGGATTCAAGCAATAATGGATTCAAGCAATCATGAAAAAACTAAATATGCAAAAAAACTAAACTAAGATGCAATAATCTCAAAAAGAAAGCACAAGATATTCAATGACTCCAGAGTGAAAAGTGTGTAATAACAAATCTCTAGGATGTTTTGAATGAGAGATGAAGGTTGAATTTATAGAGAATTACAAGAGAGATCAAGAAAAAGCACAATTTAGGATTAATTGAAATAATTGAGAAATTAGATTCAGTTAACCTTGAGATAGATTCCAATTATAGTTTAATTGAAATGCATTTAGAAAAGAAGTTTGAGTTGCATTAGAAATAAGATTTAATTAATTCCATGCATTTGTGATAAAAATAGGTAATTCTTTGATTTATTCAAGAAAAGAGTCTTTTAAATGCAACTGAACTTCTTTTTCTCAAAAGCTTTGAGTTCCAATTTTAGAGAATAATTAAATTCCTTTTAATTGTTTTTCTGGTTTCAAGTTCTCAATTTAGAATAAAGAAATAATATCTCAAGTTTGATTTCTCTCTCAATTCAATTCTTTTATTTTATTTTCAATTTAACTCTTGCTTTGTGATTAATTCCTCTTTTGTGATAAATTAATTCCTTTTTTATGATTAAATGGAAAATTTATTAATTAATTAAATATGCTAGGATATTTAATAAATTAAAATAGGATAACAGATCAAAATGATTTTCTTGGAATGATTTAATTAATTAAATAAATATTTAATTAATATTGAGTTATTTGATTTGCCATGTGACATTTGATGATTGAAGAATTAACTATGTGCTCAAGCTTGATTTAATTGCCTTTGGCTAGGACCTTGGTGATGTTGTCGAGATTAGGGGCCCATGGTTTAGATGACCATTTTTAGGGTATTACACCTAGTAGTAGTACCTATTATACTTCTAAGACCCCTATTGAAGCCCTGAATGCAAAGCAGACTGTGACACAAAACAATGGGATCAACATGGACCCCCTTACTCCTGGGTGCACCAATTTTGAGCAAGGCTCAGTAGAAACACCAGAGGGGTTCACTATGGTCAAATACAAGAAGTCTAGAAGGAAGAGATCCCCCCAAAATAACAAAGATAGCTCCTCTAGGAAGGAATCCCTTGGCCCTGAACAGATATTTGAGGCAAGGAAAAAGAGAGGTAGACCTTGTTCCTCCATTGCATTTGATGCTAGTAATATCACAAATAAAGAGGAATGGCCTAAATGCTTTGAGGGATTTAAATCCCAAATAGAACCCTCCCAATAAAGTTATCCATGCTGAAAACAATCTCTTGGAATATCAGGGGCCTTGAGGCTCTTGATAGGAAATATATCATTAAGAGATTCCTTAATGGACATAAGGACATAGATTGTCTCCTTCTTCAAGAGCTAAAGGCTGTTGGCTTCACTCTACAAATCGGTCTCAAATGTATTTGGAGGGAGGCTACATCCTTTTGCACCAACCACTCCAATGGTAAAGGTAGTACAACCATACTACTTAGGCCTAGATGGGCTAATAAAGTGATTAACTAGGGTCAATACCCCTGTGCTAGGGCTATCTAGGTTTCTATTCAGCTAGATGACCAAAATTTTGGAATCTTCTCTATATATGCCCCTAATGACTATAGGGAGAGGGGGGAGCTTTGGAACTGGATAGCAGGTTTGGAAGACATCCCTTGGATTGTGGGGGTGATTTCAATATGATTGAACATGCAAATGACAAAAAAGGAGGCAACAAGTTTGAATGGAAGGGTATGGAAAGGCTGTATTGGGTAAAAATGATTAATAAACTACATCTTGTTGACCCTATTTCTAGAAGGAAAGGCCATCTAAACACTGTGTGGTATACTTGGTGTAACTACCAATAGATGAATAAGAGAATCTACTGCAGGCTAGACAGACTCTACTTCAATAAAAATCTCTTGACATTAGCAAAGGAACTAATGGGGATCAATACTTTGTTTCCCCATACACACTATCTTACCATCATCCCATAATAATGGGTATTGATCTCTCCTCCTCTTGTCACCCTCCCTCTACAAGACCTGTTTCCTTCACTTTAAACACTAGACTCTTGGAGGATGAGGATCTTTGTTCTGCCCTGGCCTTCATCAAATTGTTTAACATGAAAGAGCAGCACTGCCTTTCTAATATTGACAAATGGAATTTGAACATTAAAAGTTGGACCACCCTCTGCCAAACAGTAGGGAAAAAGAAAGCCAAGGATGCCAGGAGGCTTGAGAGGATTCTTCAGGATGAGTGGTGTAATGCAGATATGGATCTTTAGGACTCACCTAATGATGAAAGTCTTACTAACACCTTGGTGTCAATCAAGAACCAACTTAGGAATATTTAGAATGAGAAGGTTAGCGGGTTGAAAACTAGGGCCAAAATGAATTGGTTGGACTCGGGGGACAAGGGCTCAAAATTTTTCTTTCAAATACTTAAGATCAAAGATGCAAAAGAGAGTATCAATGCTATTTGGGAAAACAATACCCACATTACTGACATAGAGGAGATCCTCAAGTGCTTCACTCAGTTCTACCAAAACTTATTCACTGCAACAAATGTAAATGATGAACATAGGGTTGCTAGGGTGCTCATTAAGGAATTGACCCCATCTAAGATTCATGAGAAGGACATCGAGTTTGTAGGTAGATCCATCTCAAAAGATGAAACTGAAAAGGCCATCTCCTCAATGGGCAATGACAGATCCCCTGGACCGGATGGATTGCTAGTGGAATTTTACAAGAAGAATAACCGATAGATTGTTGATGACCTACATAGGCTATATCTAGAAGCTATTAATAAAGGAACTCTGGGAAAAGAAATCAACCAAGGGGTGATCAAGCTCATCCCTGAGGGGCATAAAACATTGCTAAAGAGATGGAGGTCTATCACACTATTAAATGTCTCCTATAAGATCTTGGTTAAAGTGGTGGCTAATAGGCTGGTTAAAATCCTTCCAAAGATAATCAGTCCTACCCAAACTGGCTTTGTTAAAGGAAGATATATCATAGAAAATTTGATCACCTGTTAGGAATCGCTCGAGTGGGTTAAAGAGTCAAGGCAAAATGGGGCCATGTTGCTGATTGATTTTGAAAAGGCATATGATAGGATAGAGTGGAGTTTCATAATTCAGATGCTGGTGAGTCTAGGTTCCCGGAGACGTTCTGTAGGATAGTTCAAACTCTACTCTGTGAGGCCAATGTTGTTGTTGATGTAAATGGAATCAGATCTGATAATATTGTTCTTTCGAGGTCAACAAGATAGGGTTGCCCACTTTCCCTAGCCTTATTTGTGTTGGTTGTTGATGCTATGTACTATATACTTAAGGATTGCAATATGACCCCCAGGGTCAAAGGCATCTCTCTCCCTAATAAAGAGGAAATTATCAATGTTCAATTTTTTGATGATGCAACTATCCTACTTGTCTTGGAAGAGGAGAACCCATCCTCCTTGTTGCACAAAATTGAAATATTTTGCAAGGCTTCAGGCAGCAAAATTTCTCTCCATAAATCAACCTTGCTAGGATGGACTGACTCCCCTCCTAGGTGGTTGTCTAAATTTGACCTGGAATGGGGGGACCGAACCTAATCACTAGATATCTAGGTATCCCTTTCTCTGACTCCCTGAATCTGAATGAAATGTGGGAGTGGTCCAGGAATAAGGTGGATAAAAACCTAAACAAATGGAACAAAAACTTTCTCTCCCTGGCAGGTCGATTTTAGGTCTGTTAAAAAATCTTGTCCTCATACAACATCTACTGCTCCTCAGCCTAGCTATTCAGTAATTACCAGTTCAATTATCTTCAAAACAAATAAGGAAATTCCTATGGTCGGATGGGAAGGGGAACAGGAAACAACATGCAGTAAAATGGGATTGGTGTGTCAGATCTAAGATGTGGGGGGGCATGGGATTCAAAGACCTCAAAATTCAGGGCATTGCCTTGGCTTCCAAGTGGATTTTTAAGGCCCTTAATAGAAATGAACCTTGGAAAATTCTGATCAGACACAATATACAGTGCTCCCTCCCTAAAAAGGCAAAGAAATGGAGGAACTTGCCCATTTGGGACTTGATTGCTGGCAATTTTGAGATCTCTCCTGCGGACTCAGAGGTCTTTAAGTCCATGTGCAAGGCTTGGAATCATGTCAAACAATTCATTAGTAATAGTGACATTATTGATAATAAGGGTACTCTTAACTTGGGCAAATCTATATGGTGAAATACTCTGCATAATGGGAAGCATATAGCCTGCCTTCAAGGGTGCTCTGCCCTGAAATGGTACAACTTAGGACTTGTAACCTTTGAACACATCTTGAAAGATGGTTCTTTGATTTCTTGGGATGCTCTTAGTTCATCCTTCAACCTCCCCACCTCCCAAGCCAGAACATATAATGTCCTCAAGAATGCACTCGACCCCATCCTCTCCTCATCGTCTCCTCCTGCGCTCTCCCCAATTTCCTCCCTCTGTTGGGTTGACGGCTCTCCCCTCCCTCTAATGAAATCCAAACTTGTCTACTCCTCCCTTGCTAACTCTGAAGATATCCTAACTCATTTCAATAATGTTTGGAACCTCACCTGGGATTCTAAAAAGTGGCATTCTTCTCTCTTGAGATTCTGGTCTGCTCCGACTGAACCAAAAAAGAAGTTCTTTGCCTGGAAAATTTTGCTTCATAATCTCCCTCTTAAAGAGAATAATGGCAACCCCCTATTGTGTAAATTGTGTCATCTCCCCGAATCTATGCTACATATTTTTTTTGAATGTCATTTCGCCAAAGAGGTGTGGAAATTGTTTGGTCTTTCAATTGATACTAAATGTCTTACTACTGATGAGGTGGTACTTGGTTATATTAAAGGTGGCAAGAAATGTGCTAATCTCTTTTGGTCTGTTCTCTCCTTGGAAATTCTTTGGATCATTTGGAAATCTAGGAATGATGATGTGTTTATTGGCAAGGGTAGATACCTCACTAAGTCTCTTAGGAGACTCATTCTTTACCTTATAGCTATGTAGGTCACAGTGGTTCTCTGCCTTGATGAGGGAAAATTTGATAGGTGGTTGAACGATGGCTCAACATATGTCTTCATCAGGGAGTTGTCACATGGATTCACCTGGGATTGAATTGGAAGTAATAAGACACACTTTGAACAAGATATAATGAAATTCATGTAGGAAATGGAGGTAAGACAACAGAGAGAAGACTTCATTCAGATGAAACTGGAAGGACTGCCTACACACCCTTATAGAGACCAATTCATCAAGGGACATGTACAAGTGTGGTGTGAGGGCCAATTGGGTTGGAATGCATGGCTCCCCCCTTTGGGAGATAATATTGATCCCGAGTCCTCCCTCCTCTTAAGCTAGTTGTTAAGTTGTTTCTTTTTTGATATACTATGTATATGGCACCTCCAAAACTGTAATTTTGTAAATTTTGGGTTATAGTTGTATTATTCCTATGCATCATCCGCATCCTGTATGTAATGGTCACATGATATGACCTGTGGGCTGTCCAACCATGATTTTATTGATACTATGAGTGCTATCTATTAGACGGTTGTGTGTTTTCTAGCCAAGACTCTTGAATTTTGTAATTTTGTTCTATGATACTTAATATAAAAAAAAAATCATCCACAAGAAATTTAAATTTAAAATTAGGGTCTTGTGAAAATAACTTCTTAATTTTAAAATCCAAAAGAAATTTTTAAATTTAAAATTAGGGCCTTGTGAAAATAATCTCTTAATTTTAAAATTTAAATTTAAAATGTAATGTTGAAATTTGGGAATTGAAATAATCAATTTAAATCTAAAAATGAGGGCTCTTTTAATTGACCACTTAATTTTAAAATTTAAATTTGAAATTTAACTTGCAAGTGAAAATTTGAATTTGGAAATTTGAAAGACACTCAGATGTGGAATGATTAATCCAAATTAAACAAATCACAAGCTCAGTTTTAAATTTAAAAAATTAGGGTTTTGTTGAATGTAACCTCTAAATTTTTAAAATTCACTTGGAAATCAAACTTGCAAATGAAAACTTGGATTTTAAATTGCATAAACACTCAGATCTGAGAACAAAAATTAGAATTAAAGGTGCAAGGCGTCGGGTTCACCAATATGTAAGGTGGAAAGATTTAGGGTTTCCATCCCAAGAGGATGAAAACCACTAATTTTTCACTTGGGAAACATTACATTCAAAAGAGGAAAGGGAATCCACTAAATTCAGTCACAAATTAGACAAGGATTGAATACTTAATGGATTTGGGTTAATTGTGAGATAATTTTATTCCTCTTTCATACATTGAATTACTAAAATTAGGTAAAATATTGAAAAATTGAGGTTAAAACATGTAAATAGTAAGCTACAGATGTGGGATCGAGCTAGGCACCTAGAACTAAGAAATGTAAGCCGAGTTGGATCTGATCTTCGAAAGAGCTCCTGAAATGCCAGGATGGTGGTGGTGGTCACCCTAGTCCTCCACACTTTTCCCTCACCAAAGAGGGTTGATTCGTCTCTACAAATAACACTTATTCTGAAGATTACAACTCAGTACCTATTTCCTATACACAGAATGAAGGGAAACATGTTGGGAATAGGGGCTTGCCTTTGGTCAAACCCCAATTTTGGAATTAACCATGAAATTGACATGACTGTAATGAAAGATTCTCCTTTTGAGGGAAATGTTGAATTATGACTAAAAAATTGAATGATGATACCTCCACACAAAATTAGGGCTTATGAAGTCTTCAACAAAAATAGGATGAATGATGTCTACTTGAATGCTCGAATCTTGACTTTATTGTTGCTCCAAGGCTTGAAGGAAGATTGATTAATGCTCACTTGCTCTTGAATGCTTGAATGCTTGATCTCAAAATCTCCTTGTTGTGAGTGTATGTATTCCTCAAATGAGAGGGGAAATCCTCTTTATATACTTTCCCATTAAGAAAATTGACTAATTTTCCAACATAAGACAACATAGAGAGGGGAATCCTTCTTAATTTTGAATTCCAAACATGGGTTTAAAGGGGGTCCAATTTAGGGAGGACCATGTCTTGACGTCATGGTTCCAGTGAGGACTAGGGTTCCATGCCCCGGTCCTACCCTATTTTGGGTTAGGATCAAGGTGCCCAATGGGGGGGGGGAATCAAGTTTTATGACATTTATGAGGGGTGTGAGCATAATCAGGTCTTTGAATAGGCCAATGGGTGCAAACACTAAGGTGAAGACCCAAATGTGGTCAAAATTGAAAAGGGGTGCAATTTTAGGACATTATAGATATCTACCTTAAAAAGTAAAGGAGATATTTAAAAAGGACATATTTGAAAGGAGAAAGGTACTAGTAATACACACCTTCCTAATTTCTAGGTAAAAGTGGATTCTTAGTGAGGGATTGCATAGATTCACTAAGGATAGATTGTTCATAGGAAGACGTACCATCTCAAACAAAGAGCAAGTCCAACCAAGGGACATATATCTACTCGTATGGAGGACCAATCTATGTAAGAAAGGACATTGAGTTATTAAAAATACAACTCAACAAAGGAAAAGGCAATATTTGGAAGGAAAAAGAAGATTTAAATGTTATTCTCACCCCCCAAGCATGTAGACAATGAAGAAAGACTATAATACTATTTTCTGAGTATGATTGTAATTAAAGTTGTACCACCACATATGACAAAGATCCCCCAATAGGGTAGACTATCAATGCCACATAATGAGGAGCAACATAATAGGGCGAAGAAGTGCTAGTACACCACCTACAAATTTGGGTCAAGAAAAAGAATGATATATGGTGTGATATGGATAAGATCTCTATCACATAAATCTTGAAAAAAGTCCCTAAAATCTTTACAATTACTAGTAGAATGAGAATAACTATGATGAAAGAGGCAATATACACTACCATCTTTGTTCTTATAATTATTGATATATCTCACAAAACAAAATGTAATATTTTGATCATATTTTAATCTCCAAAATATCCTTGTAGCTAAGTTTTTTTGGTTGTCAATATGGATAGGTCTTGTCTCTTGAGATGTAGGGCAAGGTATACTAGTGGAGGAATAAGGATTGTTTTCTTGTGGTAAAAGGATTGGCAAGGAAGGAGGAAGATCAAATAATGTAGAAGGATTTTTGAGTGTGGGTATCCTAGATCTTCTCTAGTGCGTTGTTAAGGAGGATCTATAGGGACCTTGATTCCTTGTTCTTGTTTTCCAAGTCCTTGTCTACTATAGCCTTGTTTTTAAATAATATCATATCCAATCTCATAAGATGTTTTTAATTATGAAGGAGAAGGGCTTTCATCATGAATTTATTCAAAATTTATTGTGTAAGAACAAGTTGAAGGACAAAAAGGATGAATAGATGAAGAAGGGAAATCCTTTGTAGGAAGATTCCCCTTATCATGATTACTATTCATACCCACTTTGTTAGGTTGGGGAGGCGGATCATCATTATATAAGGCTTAATATTTTCTCAATGTTATATTAGGTGATAGGTCATGAATAAAATGCATATCATATTTCCTACAAATATGCAGATGATCAAGTTAATTTCTAGGAGAATAAGGATGATCTAGAGAGAATGATATACCAACATGTTTACCTTTCGTCCCTTGCTCTAATGTATCTTATGAGAAGAAGATGGTTCAATGTTGATCTTCAATGTTGTATCTCCATTAGAGAGATTGTTGGTAGGAATATTTATTATTTTTTCATTAACATAAGATAGCCAAGGAGAGGTACAAGTTTTAGTCTTTTCAAGGTCATCTATGCAATTATCAAGGGTATTATCCACATATTCCATTAATTCGCTTAAAAATATTATTATATAACAACATGAAACATGGATAAAAGCCTTAAAAAATAATCTATAAGTAGGAAGCATTGTTGAAACCCGTATAATGCAATATGTGAAAGTACTGTGAAAGAATGTAAGTAACATTAAATGGAAGAAGCTATTATCCAACACATTATTTTGATAAAAATAGCTAACACATAATGTAATCACATGTGACATAGAAAACTAGTCAGATTTTGTGAATTCCATTATAAATAATTAGATCTAAAAATACTAAATCAGAAATGGAAAAAAAGCATCAGATTCACCAAAATGTAATGTATCAAAAATTTGGGTTTCATAAGTTGTCTTATAAACTAGGAAATGACCTAAATTTCCACACATGACATTAAAGGAAGGGAGAACTTAATTGATCCAATGAAAGTGGATTGAATGTAGATAAAGTTCTTTTTCCTTTGTCTAGTTAAAATTGATTTGAATGTATTGGAATGTTAGATCGAGGGTGAATGATGAAGAACTGACATGAAACAACATAAACAAAAAGCTACAAATGAGATATAGAGGCACATGTTGGTGTTTCCAACTGATGTCCCCAAGTATACTTTATGGGTAGCCAACTTCAATCTACAAGGAATTGGATCAAAATTAAACTAACAGGATGATGATTAGGGATAATGAGCTAATCACAATCCTCTACACTTTAGGCTCTATGAAACCTAGGTGAGTGAGCCTTATAACAATACCTTTTGATCCTAATTCATTTTGTTCAGGTATTGGAGCATATGTGTTCTCAATTATTTGGATAATCAGAGAGTGTATGATTTGAATGGGTATGGCTATATCCTTGACTAATGAGATTTGAAAACCTTGAGAATAGTTAATTTCTAATTCTAAAACTAAGAACTCAACATAAAAACAAACATGAAAGATACTTTCTTGATTTATAAGATACACCAAGGTTAATAACACAAGGAACCTGATCAATGCCTATCAATTGGGCAAAATAAACCATAACTACACAAAAATATATGAAACAACTGCAACATCCTCAATTAGAAACACCCACTTCTTCTTGATTAACATCTAATAGTAACCATGATATGATAATGAATCCACAATTTATAATTATTATCCAGTAATAATTATACAAAAACTTTGTATTTGATTTTAGCATTTAAATTTTCTACTTTAGAAGAAGTAGAAATCAAACATGCATCGACAACACAACACAACGAAAAAATCAAAAGACCCTTGATCATTGATTTCATAAGATTTTGGAATATAATATTGGAGAAAAATTGAGAATCATTGAAATTGATTCTAATATGTTTCTAAAAATTACATATGCTTCCTATATCAACTGTATTCGTAGAGATTAACTAAAGAAGAACATAGAGACTGAGCATGTCACTGTATTATAGACCTATGGACAAAATATACAATACTTCCTTTTGAAGTTCTATGAGAAAAAATATATGAATTGAGAGACTCTAATAGATTCTAAGAGACCTAAATAATGCCTTGATTATCCTCTTATAAACACAAGGATGCAAACAAGCTTCAAGCCTTTTACAAAATCTTTATGGCAGTAGGTGAGCACTTGACAAAGAAAAAGATAATTTTTTTTTTTGACATACTGATAAAGATAGACATTCATTTCTTCTCTACAGGTGGTAGTTGTTGTAGATGATCTAGAGTCCTATTTTCTTTGTGTGATCTCACTTATCAAGTTGGAAATATGATAACCCTATAGACCTATTAAAATCACCATGACAAAGAGAAACTTACTGCACCTTTTAAAGGATATACATTAACTAACCAACTATTTAAAACAAATTATTCTCTATATGACCATAAATTCATCACCTAACAAGATCAAATCTATATCCTATCCTCATTCCACTAAAGGAGCAAGGAAACACAAAATTTCAAAAAATGGCAGGAAACAACAATTAGTTCCTGATTCAAAATTTCAAAAACTTGAAATAAAAAAATACAAAAAAGAAAAGAATTAGAAGGCTCCCAATCCATTATTTTTTATATGATGGATCAGCTTGATGTGCTTTTGGTAGTCTTCTATTGGCAACAATGCAAAAAATTGAGAGGGTGGGTTAATCAGTTTACTCACAAACTTTAATCTACTCAAACACAATTTTAGATTTGATAATTAACAATGAAAGCACAAATCAGCACCACATCAATAACACACATAACACCAAGATTTTTGATGTGGAAAACTCAGTTAAGGGAAAAACCATGGTGGGAACCTACCCACAATGAGATGATACCCTATTATAAGTATATGAAATATTACAATGGGGAATGCAAATGCATTTAGGCACACTGCCTAGAGCTCACTTCTCAAAACACATAACAAGAAGGGCTACAACCCTGAGGAAGACTCATTGTCTTACAAAAACATTTGTATTACATTTGGAAGATCATGAACTGATAGAATAATATCTCCTCATGCCTGGTTATAGTTTTGATTAAGCACATGGTCTGATCTGCTCTGCCACACTTTTTCACACTTCTAAAAGATCAAAACACTTGTTCACACACTTATCTGATTTCTGACATTCAAATATACTTGTAGATACCATGCAAATACATCTCTCATATGATTATTAAATATAATTATACAAATCATAAACCTGAATTTCAAGTTTCGCTTAACACTCACCATAAATTATAAAACAATAACCATACACACTACAACATAGCATGCAGACCAAAATAATGTATACTAAGACATAGTATGGACCTAAATCAACACCTCGGAAATGAAACACCTCCAAGAATTAAGACTTGAACATCTGCAACATGCTACAATCATCTAGTCGACCAAGAACACCGCATAACATGAACATACCAAGGAATTCGTTAATAATGAGCACAATGATCAATACAGACCATCAACATAGATAGAACTATTGGAATACACTAATACCAACAGTAAATTGAGAGGGGGGGGGGTGAATCAGTTTACTAACAATAACAACAATCAATTCAATTATAAACCTTAAACTAGAGAATAACTCAATGAAGAATACAACATGAAAGAACAACACACATAACACCAATATTTTGACGTGGAAAACCTGGAAAGGGAAAAACCATGGTGGGAAACCCTACCCACAATCAGATGAATACTCTATAGTAGTATTATGAATAATTACAAAGCGGTCTACATATGCAGAAAGGCCAATAGCCTAGAGCGCACTGATCATCACAAAGGGAAGTATCACTGACTTACAAAATCATCGGACTACAATCCGAAAAACAATAAACTATGAAAGTAGCATCTACTAATGCCTAATAAATGTTTCTATTAAGCACTGATGTTTTCTCTGCAATACAAAACCTTTCCAACCTTCACCTGAATGATATGAATTTATTTGCACTTAATCCTTCTCTGATAATGTAGACTTAACCAACCATAACCATCACATGTCCATATTACATGAACAAGTCACCTATAAATACAGATCATCAACCTTATTGACAAGGCCAGCTAAACCATAAACCCATAAACCCATAAATACAACAATTTCATCACATGATACCACTGGACCAATATTATGATTTACATTACATAGAATGGACCCAAATCAAGTAACCAAACTATGAGATTTTGCCAAGATCAAGGGCACAATGAAAAGTATAAAAGAGAGACAAAAGAATGACAAGAACAAACTGTATTCTCATCAATATGCAAATGATCAATAGGATTAACCAATACAATGAATATAGGCCTACTTATATAGGCAAGGCCATATGGATGTACGAGCACACAATCATGACATGTGGCTCAATGAGAAAGAAGGGTAGGTAAGAAATACTAGGGGTAGGTAGGAGAAATAATATAATATTCCACAAGAGGTGGATGATCCACCGAATGTGGAGTGTAACAGTAAAATAAGACCACAAAAGGTGGAATTTCTCCTACAAGTTGTATCCCTATGTGCACACCTCCCTAAGTGTCTCAAATCCAAACTATGAAGAGATGCACTATCCTAAGTTAACTTAAGTAAAGTGTAATAATATCCATAATGAATATTTATTTACACCAACATCCCCCCTTAAGTGAAACTTAAGGGAATGAAGACTCAAGTCAACAATGCAAGATGGGTCCCAGCTATGAGGCCATGGAAGGTACCCATGTACAATATGCAAATGCAAGCAAAACTATGCAATACAATCTCTCACAAATAGAGAAAGGGAGAAAACCCAGTGGGAAAAAACTCCCCCCAAAAGAGAGATGAATGTACAAAAGACTCTCAAAGAAGAAGGACAAAACCTCAAAGAGGAAAAAGTCCCCCCATAAGAGAGGATGGAGAAGTCAGCTGACCCCCCCTAATGAGACATCCTGCACCCCCAAGAGATCTCACAACTGCTGGAACTTACTCTTGGTGAAAGGTTTGGTAAAGATGTTAGCAACTTGCTCCACTGTAGGACAATACTGCAAATCAATGACCTGCTCTTGAATCAGCTCTTGGATATAGTGCATATGGATCTTGATGTGTTTGGTCCACTAGTACTGGACTGGGTTCTTCAAGATAGCAATAGCACTCTGATTGTCACAATGTAGAACTATTATTCATGGAGTGGTGAACCCAAACTCTGTGAGAATTTGTTGAAGCCAAGTGGTCTCAGTCACTGCGTTAACAACTCCTCGATACTCAGCCTCAATCGAAGAGAGAGCAATAGAATGTTGCTTCTTTCTCTGCAAACAAATGGGACTTGAACCAAGGTGAAAACTATAACCTGAAGTAGACTTACAATCATCAAGATCACCAGCCCAATCAGAGTCTGTGTAACCAATCAAGTGAAGTCCTATGTCGGCTGCATAGTGAATCCCATAGTGATGTGTACCCTGGATGTAATGAAGGATGCGTTTGGTAGCTTTCCAATGAAGCTCATGTGTTTCCTGCATGAAGTAGGAAACCATGCCAGCCACAAATGAAATATCAGGGGATGTATGAGTCAAGTAGATGAGACTACCCACAAGATGATGATACAATGTGGCATCAACTGGTGGAGAAGAATACTGAGCCTTAAGCTTGACTCCTGAAAGAAAGGGAGTCAGTGCAGGCTTACAATCAGCCATGTGAAAGTGTGCAAGTAGATCAAGAGAATACTTGGGATGTGATAGTGTAATCCTCAAAGGTGACTGTGAAATCTCTATCTCGAGAAAGTAGTGCAAAAGACCCAAGTCAGTCATAGAAAATCTGTCATGCAAAGCAGATTTGACCCTACTAATGATGGATGCGGTGCTCCCTATAATGATCAAATCATCAACATAGAGCACAAGAATCAAGTGAGAGTCATCCTATCACAAAATGTAGACATTCAAATTAGAATGACACCTGGTGAACCCTGTGGAGAGAAGAAAGGAATCCATCTTGGCGTACCAAGCCTTGGGGGCCTGCTTAACGCCATAGAGAGATTTCCTTAGTCTGCAAACCAAGGAAGTATCCTGGATGAAACCCTGTGTCTGCTCCATATAAATCTCCTCATCAAAAACCCCATGAAGAAAAACACTCTTCACATCCATCTAATGTATAGCCCAACCATGAGCTGCAACAATAGCAAGTGTCAAGCGAATGGAGTTCATCTTGGCTACGGGTGCAAAGGTCTTAGTATAGTCAACACCTAGAACCTGAGAGAAACCTTTCACAACAAGCCGAGCCTTATACTTATCCACACTACCATCCACTACAAACTTGGTTCGATATATCCACTTACATCAAACCATCTTTCTCCCCTTAGGGAGATGGACTAAATCCCATGTGTTGTTCCTCATCAAGGAACTATACTCTTCCTCCATAGCTTAGTCCCATTCTAGAACCCTTGATGCTTCTCGAAATGTCTATGGATCAGAAGTGGTAGCAATGAATGCATGTGGAAGATCCCAATGCTATGATCGAGTCCTCTGTGTATCTGAAGGATCCCCAACAAGAGAACCCATGGACTCAAGTGTCCGTCAAGCCCAATGAGGTCTAGGTGGAGGTGGAGAATGAGGCTCCTCAACTGTATGTGGACCCTGCGGAGGTGTAACCCTATGAGTCAGAGTTGAAGGAGTCTCATCATCTGAATCACTGGCATCACTATCCAAAATGGAGAAAGGTGGAGGAGGTATAGAGGCTAAGCTAGGAGAGCTTTCCTCAAAGTGAACACTCCTCTCAATGAACACCTCACATGTCTCAGGATCCATCAATCTATATGCCTTAACACCCTCAGGATATCCAACAAATATGCAAGGCCTACTCTGAGGTTCCAATGCCTTGCATTTTTGTGGAGGTATGTGAGCTCGTGTTGGACACCCAAAGACTCTGAAATGTCTCACAATTAGTTTCCTACTAGCCCAAGCCTCAAAAGGAGTAATACCTTGCAAAGCTTTGTGAGGAACCCGATTCTAGATGTGTGTGGCACAACTGATAGGCTCTGCCCAAAAGGCAAGATCAAGAGAATGTGCATGTATCATACAACTAGCCATTTGTTTGAGAGTTCTATTCTTGCATTTTGTAACTCTATTCTATTGTGGAGTGTATGCAACATAATGCTGAAGAACAATCCCATCAAATGTACAAAAATCCTCAAGTCTCTTGTTCACATATTCCCTTACATTATTTGTATGAAGAATCTTGACCACTTTACCGGATTGCTTCTCCACATAAGTCTTGAAGTCCTAAAATCTATCAAATATTTCACTTTTATGAATGAGAAAGTAGACCCAAGTGAAGCGGGAGTAGTCATCAATGAAGGTGAGGACATAGCGGGCCTTGCTAAATGAAGGTGCTAGAAATGGACCTACTACATCATTGTGAACAAGTTGAAGAACTTCCAAAGCTCTCCAAGCTTTCCCCTTATCAAACTTCTCCTCAAGATGCTTGCCCATGGAACAACCTGAACATACACCCTCTAAAAAAATGATTCAAGGTAGACCTGTGACCATGTCTTTAGTGCTGAGCTGCTGAAGATTGTGGTAGTTGAGGTGACCAAACCGCTCATGCCATAGCTTACTTTTTGAATTTGAATGAGTAAGAAAGGCCCTAGAAGGAGAACTTGGCACAAAGTGGGAGAATGAATAAAGCCTTGAGTTGTCATTGACTTGTCCCACTGCTACCAAGGCATCATTATCAAGTTCCTTTACCACAACTGAATCAGGTGTAAACTCAACCTTTTTCCCATTCCCATAGTGAGTGATTTGGTAGATAGAGAGAAGGTTGGTAGACAAGTTAGGAACATAAAGAACATTCTCAAATGTTCCATCATCCATGTCAACTAAACCTTTCCCTTCAACCTCTACTTGTGTATCATCACCTATGTAAATGTGAGGTACCTTAGATGGCTCCAATGAAGAAAACTGCTCCTTTGTAGAACCCATGTGATAAGAGGTACCTGAGTCAAGTATCCACTACTGTGAAGAACCTGTTGTAGCCAAAAATGCTTGCCCTTTTCCCTTAGACTATGAGGAAGAGGAAGGAGATGAATCCTTCTTTGTGTAGGTGGATGGCAAGTTGATGTTGTTTTTCTTAAGAAGATTTGTCAACTCATCAACTTGCTTGGTGTGGCATCGATGCTCACCATGACCATACTTCTTGCAATATGCACAAGTTGGTTTATCCTTCTTAGGTGGAGTCCCCTTCTTGGAAGAGGATGAAAAATCACCTTGTGATGGAGAGGATGATCATCCTTTTTCCTATTGTGGCTTTGACTTAGATTGCTTCTTCTTCTTCTTCTTCTTGGAATCTTTGCCTTGACCTCCTTGATTCCCTTGATTAGCCACCAAAACCTTGGACTTTGAAGACTTGAGAAGCCCCATGTTCAACAACTTAGATTGTTCCAATATCAACATTTCTGTGAAAGCATCAAATGAAGGCATAATATAGGAACTCCCCACTGTCAAACGATGAGTTTGGAAGCTAGACACAAATACTGCATATTTTGGTGAAAGCTTGTCCAACAAGTTGAATATCAACTAAGCATCCTTTTTGTCAATTTCACAATCCTTAAGCTTTGCTCTTAGCTCATTTTCTTTGGTGACATAATCTTGGATTTTATCAAAACTCTTGGGATCCAAGTTGGTGAGCTCATTGTCAATCTTGTAACCTCTGATTTCATCAACTTGACCATACAATTTCTAAAACATATCCCAAGCCTCTTTGATTGTTGTACACTTCTCAATGTGAAAAATGAGGTCATCTGATACATACTTACGCAAAGTTCCAATAGCCATGTAATTATTAGTGAGCCATTCTAACTGAGCATTAGGATCAGCCTTAGGATCAGGTGGTGCTGCTATTGTTCCATCTATGTAATGCGTGAGAGCTTTTTCCATTAATTTGCTCCATACTTTAATTTTCCATGATGCATAATTATGTGGAGTTAAAGGTGGAAATTTATGAGGATTCATTGCAACAAAAATAAAAGAGCACAAGGAAAGAGAGGCACAATCACACAAGACACCCCCCCAAATTCACTCAATCAAAGAACCCCCCCCCCCCCAAATGATGATTTGGCACTTTATACTTAGTGTGTGTACAATGGGCCACTTGCAAAAAATGGCAAAGCGGACTTCTAATTTCAACTTTACAACTGCCTTAATAAGGCCAAATAAGATTCAAACTAATTATGCAAGAGATCTAAACTAAGATCCAAGCAAATCACAAGTACCAAGTAGGCCAAATAAGACCAATATCTGAAAGTATAATTTTCAATCAAAATATCTGAAATATGATCATAGATTATGAACATAAAAAAAAAAATATGCACTTTAAAAAAAAAGAACAGCAGAAAAGGAGGTCATATGAGCTCAAACGAAGCCTTTGAAGTTGCAAAATTGAGGATTGGACATGTATAGCTGAGAGAATCCAAAAATTCTGAAAAAAATGTGCACCAAAATCAGAAAATAACCACATCCATGCGAAGAGCACAAAAAATTAGCCCAAATAAAAAAAAATTGCACCAATAAGGAGCAAAATTGATCAAGTTATGAGCCTCCAAAGTTGACTCAAAAATCCAAACTTCTCAACGGAGATGGGTCTAAAAATTTTCAAAAAAATGCTGACTGTGCGCTGCTGATTTGGCACTGACTATGCGTTGTTGACTGGGTAGAAGGTACGAACCTGCAAATATATATATATTTTTTCAAAACTGGAAATTTTTTTATTTTTATTTTTTGAGATCTGAAAATTCCGTACCGTACCGCCCGAATTGGGCAAAAAATTCCTCCAACACCCAAAATTTAATTTTGGCCAAAATAGGTCGAGTTTATACTCGATTTTTATGGAAACAACCTCTTGGACACAATGGTGAGGTCGAAAATGCTCTAAGATCCCTCCAGAAAATGTTGTCCCTTAGATCCAAAAATAGAAGCCTTCCAAGATATCTCCAAAAAACAATCAATTGAAGCCCTAATGGCTTTGATACCATGTGAGATTTTGCCAAGATCAAGGGCACAATGAAAAGTACAAAAGAGAGACAAAAGAATGACAAGAACAAACTATATTCTCATCAATATGCAAATGATCAACGGGATTAACCAATACAATGAATATAGGCCTGCTTATATAGGCAAGGCCATATGGATGTACGAGCACACAATCATGACATGTGGCTCAATGAGAAAGAAGGGTAGGTAAGAAATACTAGGGGTAGGTAGGAGAAATAATATAATATTCGACAAGAGGTGGATGATCCACCGAATGTGGAGTGTAATAGCAAAATAAGACCACAAAAGGTGGAATTTCTCCTACAAGCTATATCCCTATGTGCACACTTCCCTAAGTGTCTCAAATCGAAACTACAAAGAGATGCATTATCCTAAGTTAACTTAAGTAAAGTGTAATAATATCCATAATGAATATTTATTTACACCAACACAAACAATTATATCCGTTGGGGATTCCGCTAAGACCAAAATCCAACACATTTAACTTGCCGATAGAAACCCTCAATGAAAGTTTAGCCGGATCCAAATAGGACCACCATAATAGCACACCATCCAAAGAAAAGTCACCAAATTCTTGGGATAAGATCAAGAAGAACCAAAAAACATGAAAGAAACCGATTCGATAAGCCGAACCCAAAATCCACTGACCAAGTCACCAAAACAACATACCGGTAAAGCTAACCAAGAATGCCAGAAGCCAGAAAAGGCATAAACCAACCGATAACCAGAAATACAAAAAGCGATAACCAAATAATGAAGCCACCAGAATATAGAAAGCATATAACCATCAGAATAAGCATCCAAAACCAATTCTAGGGGTCTGATCGTACCAGATCAGAATCATAGCCAAAACCAAAATGATCACCAAGACTAACTGGGATAGTCTCCAACCAGGATACAGTGTTGACACCAATGAGAACACTTAACCAAATCCAACATATTTCCAACAATCTCCCCCTTTGTCATTAATGGCAATGTTGAATGTGAAAAACATCCAAGTGCCAAGGAATGCCAACAAACTCCAAAACACCAAAGATCTAGTAGTTTCACATGAATACCTTCTCCCTCTTTAACATCAATAACAATGGATGGATACTAAACCAAGAGTATTGAACCAAACAACTGACTACTCCCCCTGAGTAGTAGCACCATCTTCATCAACTTGGATAAAAAAAAGTATGTCTGATAAGCTCACCAAATTGATGCATCTCTGCATCACTAAGTCTCTTTCGGAGGGTTGGCAACCCCCAATTGATCTCTGAGATATTAAAGAGTGTCTTTAGGAAATGGTTTTGTTAGAATATCTGCAATTTGTTCTTTAGTAGGCACATAAACCAATCTGACTTCCTTTGCTTCAACCTTTTCCTTCAAGAAATTATACCTTATAGAAATGTGTTTTGATTTGGAATGAAATACCAGATTCTTTGACATATCAATAGTAGTAGTATTATCATAGTTAATAATAATAAGCTCATCGTAGCTTACCATTATATCCTTTAACATCTTTTTCATCCATAAAATCTGAGCACAGTTGGTAGCAACTGCAACATATTTTGCTTCAGCTTTAGACAATGAAGTGCATGATTGTTTCTTACTATGCCATGAAACCAACTTATTCCCAAGAAAGAATGCATACCATGCCATAAATCCAAGCACTATGGTGCATAACACAAGGAACATAAGGATGCACACCCCAAAGATCTGATCCATTTCTTTTAACCAATTTTCATCCTTACTTGCTTCAATGAAAGATTCTGGTTCAATTTGGGAAATTAAACATACCTCTTCAGTAGCTAACCTTCTCCTAGTCATCACACCTTTCCTTTTATCTCCAATAATCTGATATTCAGAATGATTTAGCTTTACATACCTAGGATTCTTTGAATTTTCTTGATTTGCTGACTCATTCTGTTGTTCCTTTGTCACTGTTGAATTTTCTGATGCTATCGGCGTCACAGGTTCTCTGTTTTGAACTGATTCTTGCATTACTAGTTCAGGTCTGATAAATTCATATTCTGGTCCATAATAATATTCTCTGATCTAATTACTATCATGCTCATCCACCTTGACATTTATGCTTTCCAATATCCTATTCAGTCTTTTGTTATAACATCTATATGTTTTTATCTTAGTAGAATAACCCAAAAATATTCCTTCATCACTTCTAGGATCAAACTTTCCTAATGCATCATCTCTTCTAATGTAACATTTGCTTCCAAAAATTTTGAAACATCTGACGGTAGGAGTATGACCAAACCATAATTCATAAGGAGTCTTACCGGTATCGCCTTTAATGTGTAATCTGTTGAAAGTGTATACAACGATATTGACAACTTCTTTCCAATAGGCATCAGGTAATTTAGCTTCAGTCATCATAGTCCTTGTAGCATCCAAAATTATTTTCTTCTTCCTTTCCACCAATCCGTTTTGCTGAGGGGTTCTAGGTGCAAAAAGTTGCCTCCTAATACCATTCCTTTCACAAAAGTTGTTGAACTCACCAGATGTAAACTCACCTCCATGATCTAATCTTAAGCACTTTATCTTCAATCCTGTCTCAGTCTCAACTATAGCCTTAAATATTTTGAATTTCTCAAAAGCTTCAGATTTCTCTTTCAAAAATGCAACCCACATCATTCTAGAATAGTCATCAATAAGTAATGTAAAATATCTATCACCTTGAAATATTTTCATCCTTGTTGGTCCACATAAATAAGTATGAATAAGATCAAGAATTTTATTAGATTTATCATGTACACATCTGAAAGAAGTTCTAACTTTCTTACCCATTTGACATTCTCTACATACCGAATTATGAGGTTTAATAATCTTGGGCAAATCTCTAACAGCAAGTATTGAACTGATCTTTACTTTGCAATCAAAATCAACATGACACATCCTCTTATGCCATAACCAACTTTCATCAATCTGAGCAATCAAGCAATCCTTCTCACTAGAGTTCAAATGAAAGATATTACCATTAGTCTGAGTTCTGGAAGCAATATCTAATACAAATTTATTAATGATCTTATATTTTCCATCCTTGAATTGCAAATGAAATCCTCTATCCACCATTTGACCTACACTTAAAAGATTATTCTTTAAGCCTTCAACATAATAAACATTATCAGTATTAGTCTTACCATCCAATGATATTGTTCCTTTGCCTTTGATCCTACATGTCTTATTGTCTCCAAATTTGACCAATCCACCATCCTATTCTTGCAATGATAAGAACTTTCTTTTGTCACCAGTCATGTGATGTGAGCAAACACTATCTATAACCCATTCATCATTTTCTTCAATTTTAGCAGCCAATGCCTTTTCCTCAGTATGTGTTGGTTCAATGACAGGTTCCATAGAATAACAACCTTGATAGCAATAAAGACCCAATCTTTGCCGGATGAAGCACCATTACCGGATCCACTCACAGGTTCATCATCATCATCATCATAAATACCATCATCATCACCAACATAATAACATGATTTATCCTTATTCCTTCTGAATCTAGGTCTACTCTGATATTCAAGATTAGGCTTATAATTCCTCATAAATCTTTCATGATTCCTAGCATCTCTTTCAAGACATTTAGATGCAAAATGACCAATTTTATTGCATGAAAACATTTAAAAGGGACTTTTCCTTCATACTTACTTCCAATTGGTCCTTTAGGAATTCTTCTAGCAATCAAGGCTTCTAGCTCTTCAAGCTATCTTTCTTCTTTTTCAATTAACTCCATATCCTTAGTATAGATCTCTTTCCAATCTATCTTCTATTTACCAAATGCAGATGCTCTCAGTGTCATCTCAATTTTAGCAGCACACTAATCTCCAAGTTCTTCAAGTTCAAAATCAGTCAATTTCCCAAGTAGTGTATAGAGGGTCACAGGGGCACTTGACATTGTCTGGAGTTCATTGATAGCAGTAGCCTTCATCTTGTAAGCTGGAGGTAGAACTCTTAGATTTTTTGACACTATCTCATCCTCACTAATAGATTAACCACAAATTTTGATACCCATGATAATCTCATTGACTCTATCCATAAAAGAACTTATCTTCTCATCTTCTTCCATATTTAAAGTTTCATATCTTGCCCAGAAACCTTCAAGTTTTGCAATCTTCATAGCCTGGTCACCCTCATAAAGAGTTTCAAGCTTTGTCTAGATTGGCATAGCATTCTCTAACTCTATGACATTCAATAGCTTTTCATCAGATAGGGCGCTTAACAATGCTTCTTTTTCTCTTATATCATTTTTTAGATCTCTTTTGTTCATCAATAGGTGTCGGTGCTCTATAATTAGGATCATGAGGTATATGCCCTTTCTCCACTATCTCCCAAAATTTAGCTCCAAGACATTTAAGATGAATCTTCATTTGCTCCTTCCATATCTTATAATTGTACAATCAAATCTGGGACTCTTCTTTCGGTAAGGATTTAATGTAGAACTAGATGTAGTTGCCATCGGATCTCCTCAAGCAGTTAAGCTTCTATAGAGAGGACCTTTCTCTGCTACCAATTGTTGGAATGCACTGATACTGACAGTAAACTGAGAGGGGGGTGAACTAGTTTACTAACAATAACAACAATCAATTCAATTATAAACCTTAAACCAAAGCACAACCCAATGAAGAATATAACATGAAAGCACAACACACATAACACCAATATCTTGACATGGAAAACCTGGAAAGGGAGAAACCACGATGGGAAACCCTACCCACAATCAGATGAATACTCTATAGTAGTATTATGAATAATTAGAAAGGGGTCTGCACATGCACAAAGGCCAAAAACCTAGAGCACACTTCTCATCACAAAGGGAAGACTCACTGACTTACAAAATCATCAGACTTCAATGCAAAAAACAATGAACTATGAAAGTAGCATCTACTGATGCTTGACACACTTTCGGTTAAGCACTAATGTCTGCTCTAAAATACAAAACCTTTCCAACCTTCACCTAAATGATATGAATTTATTCACACTTAATCCTTCACTGATAATGTAGACTTAACCAACCATATCCATCGCATGTGCATAGTACATGAACAAGTCACCTATAAATATAGATCATCAACCTTATTAACAAGGTCAGCTAAACCCTAAACCCATAAACCCATAAATATAAAAATTACATCACATGTTACCATGAGACCAATATTATGATTTACATTATATAGCATGCACCTAAATCAAGTAACCAAACAATTATATCTATCAGGGATTCCGCTAAGACCAAAATCCAACATGCTTGACTTGCCGGTAGAAACCCTCAGTGAAATTTTAATCAGATCCAAATAGGACCACCATAATGCACACCATCCAAAGAAAAATTGTCAAATGCTCGGGATAAGATCAAGAAGCACCAAAAACATGAAAGAAACTAATTCCATAAGCCAGACCCAAAATCCACTCATCAAGTCACCAAAACAGCATACTGGTAAAGCTAATCGGGAACCCTAGAAGCCGGTAAAGACAAAAGCTAGCCGGTAAAGGCATAAACCAACCGGTAACTGAAAATACCAAAAGCGATAACCAAATAATGAAGCCACTAGAATATAGAAAGCATATAACCTTCGAAATAAGCATCCAAAACCAATTCCAGAGGTCTGATCATACTGGATCAGAATCATAGCCAAAACCAAAATAATCACCAAGACTAACCGGGATAGTCTCCAACCGGGATACAGTGTTGACATCAATGACAACACTTAACCAAATCTAGCATATTGTCATCAAGAACATGATCAAGAAACATCCATAAGAATCATGAATTATACCAACAACAACTACAAGATCAACACTTACTAGAATCTTCATCATCATTATACCGAACCTCTAGAACACACACTGAATTGACTGTCAAACTGAAATATTCACTTGTGGACCTCCAAATCATGAACCATCTAAATTAAGGACACGTATGAACATCCCAAACACTCTACCAAATCCACAAACCAAGATATTACAACATGGAGCAATGCAGAACAAAATCCAGAACACTGATCAATACTGAACAACTGAGAAATCAACCACAATACTAGATCTCCTAACTTGATCAAATCACCATGTGAGCCATGAAACTTTAGCATAATTAGCTATAGATACTTATCTCAAAACCCTTTAATCCACAACAACTCAAGTGAAACACACCAACCAAACCAACTAATTTAATTTGACTGCAACAATGGAACACACAAAGGAATATGTTGACATCAATGACAACACATCATTCCAGCAAACTTATAAACACTATCCAATAGTCTTCATCATCTATGATGCTTCTTTCAATTTCTACTCTTGTCATTCCACTATCAAAGTTTGATAGTGCATCTAGATAAGCACCAATCTTCTTCACAGTCTGTGTTTCATCAACAAATATATCCACCAACATGGGCTCCAAAATTGTCTTAATCTCAGATTTCCAATTTGACTTTGACCTTAGAATCTTGTTCCCTTTTGGATCACTCTTCTCCTTATCAAATAGAGTGGGCACATGACAAGTCACCAAACACTAAAAACCAAAGAATTATGATTTAATTCTCTTTGTGTACATCCAGTGAGTGATGAAGACTTGAATCGTTATGTTTAATTTTGACCTCATGTAGAAGATTAACTCATGTAAATGCAATGGCAAAGGCCTGATAAAAATGATCTCAAGTGCACTGGCCATCTTCTATAAGAATGAGATAGAACAGGCTACAAACCTCAACCTCTTGAGATGGATTTAAAAAAATTGCAATAATTACCTATGCTCATCCCATGTTGCATCAACATGATCTAGGAAAGCATCAAATTTTGACTCTAGAAGTGCCTTTGTCATCTCAGTGACTACCTTCTTCTCTGTTCTTGCTGTGTCAAAACTCGGTTGATTAACCTCGTTCTTCATTTTTGTGATTTCAATCCTATCCAAAGCTAGGTCATTCCTTAGTTGCAAAGTGTCATCAAAATATTGTTTTTGCAATGTTGGAGGCTTATAGGTTAGTTCTGAGTATGATTGTGCTTCTATTTTCTTCACTTTGTCCTTTAGATACTTATTCTCCTAATTTGCATTGAGTGCTACCTTGTGAGGAAATCTAGCAACATTCATAGACATATCTATTGCCTCCATGGCTGATGGATCTACTACCATTTTTATGAGTAGATTTCCATATAGCTTATCCAATTATTTATTCATCGATGGCCTCTATGTCACAGGGTATAGACACCATTTAGCTAGCAAATCCAAATTATCATCAAAGATTATTGCAAAAAAATTCTCCTTGCTTGCTTAGGATCCAAATTTTCCAGTTTAATATCATGTCTCCTCCTTAGGTTGTCAAAATCAATAGCAGAGGAGAATTCACAACCCTCTAGAAGTAATATTACACTCTTCTTGACTATCTGTCTCCCCATTTTGGGGGTCATACTTTCCAATTGCTCCTTGGCATTTTTCAAGATTTCATCCTTTATTCTCAGTCTCTCTCCTTCATCACGATGGTCAAGCTGTATGGCCTCCCTTCTATGTATTTCTTTTCCAATACTTATAAGCATAAAATATTAAAATTCACTTGTATGTGTGTGAGGGAGAATTGTGCTCGAATAGGGAAGATTGATATGCCTGCAAAGACAATCAAGAAAATACAATTAGCTCAAACACCTTGAGATTAGGATGCTTAGAAAGACATGAATAAAGCATGAAAGACATAAAAAACTAAATAATATGAAAACTCTATTCAAAATTCTTTGATTTGATTATCCCATGTTCGGATGTGTGTTCATTGATGCAATAGTTGATCGATATTACTCCGCGACGTGATGATTACGCTAAATGGATTCAAGATGTGAAGATTGGATGATATGATGTGAGAATGAAATTTGGCATTATGAGGGTGCAAATAAAATTATCTTATATGGAATCTTGTATTATGATAATGCAATATAATGAAAATGGAGGATTTGAATGAAAATGTAGGGTGATTAAATAGGAGAAGGTAGGAGAGGAAAGGATTGGGAAAATGTAACACTTGTCCTCAAGGAGGACAAGTAGCAATCCTAGGAATGACAAGTGGAACAAGATTCCACAAGTGGCTCAAGAGGGAAAGACAAGTGTCCAAAAGAGGGACACATATCTTGGGTAAGGATGACATGTGCCCTCAAGGACACATGTCTCTTTTGGGAGGAAGACACCCAAAATAGGCTTTAATTTCCTAAAATTAAGGAAATTAGGGAATATGTGTGTGCACACAAATGTGAGGGGAGGTTAGGATAAGGTTAGTTTGGAGAGATAGGATTGGTTATAACCCAAGGTTTATATTGGAGATTAGGTTAGAAGGGGGTTAGTTAGGTAGTTAGAAGTTAGGAGGCATGTGATCAAAAGGGAATATTTGAATTTTATTAATTCAAATAAAAGGGATGAAAAGGGGAATTAATTAATTCATGGATTGGAAAGGGGGAATTAATTAATTCAAGGGATTGGAAGGGGAGAATTAATTAATTAGATTAATTAATTCAAGGGATGGGCTTAGTTAGTTCATATATTTAATTAATTAAATGGCTAAAGGAAATAAATTTGACTAAATTGATTAGCCAAATTTAAGTGTCTACATTTTGCCCCTCTTCGTGGTGGTGCTAGAATAGAATTGGTGCGAAGATAATAAGACACTTGTGAGGGAAGAAAAATAGAAGGGGGAGCATGAAAATGACCTAGGCGGATGAAGGAATGGTTAGGAATGGCCCCTCAAGAGGGTGCACGGGTAGAATGGGCCCAACAACATCTCAAAAGAAACATTGCCCCTACGGAAAAGATGGGAAGCAAGAGGCATGAGAAGAGGAAATAATGAAAAATGCAGTGGAGATGAAGATGAAAACATCATGGAGTGCGAGCACCTGCAAAATAGGACGTCATGTAGCACTTATTTTGATTTAGCAGTGTATGTGAGTCACCAAGGTGGAATTTCACAACCAATGCATGGACTAACAAATATAAATAGACACACGAGCTAATCTAGCACCACACATATTTACATAGACCCTATAGGCAATGGTGCTAGAAAAACCCCAAGCAGAAGATATCCCCTAGTGTAACATGAGATATAAGAGACCTCATGAGGGTACAACAAGGAAAACATCCAAAAGACATGCCAAGTAAAACCAAAAGTGACAAGATCACATCCTAAGCCATGTTATTCCCAGCGCACCATGAGATAAAGGATCATGGCAACCAAGAGGAAACAAGACTCGAGGATCTCAAAAAGATAAAAAAAAGATAAAAAATAATTAAAGACAACACAAGTGTCATATATGTTTTGTCAAAGGATGACTGATCAGATGAGGATATGATGATTTCTGACTTGAGGAAGGATACATCCTGCACAGACTAATGATGGGTTTTGCTGATGTGAGAATGATATATCTCGAATCAATCCCAAGATAGAAGATTGATGATGGGATGACAAAATTATTTGATAGGATCTTGATGAAAAAGACACTAAATGATGATTGTTGAAGAACCAACTAAAAGGATATGATCTCAAAGGTAGGATCGACATGCACAACTATGTACAATGACACCTATATACAAGGGACACTTATATACAACCGACAAGGGTGACCTAAAAGAACCAAAAGAAATAGAAAGAACATGATACTATGCCCAGAGGATCCATTGCAAGGGGAGTATGTACAAGGATTATATACAAGATAAGTACAAGGCAAGTGAGTGCATGTATCATGGGATACCATGTGGAGAAAAGGGGATGATGGAAGGAAGATGAAAATGGAAGGGCAGGTATCATGGGATGCTGCACTAAAAAAGAGGAGGATGGTAGGTGATGGCAGGTAATGATAGATACTACATCAAGGAGAGTGAATGCAAGGGCCAAAAGATAATGGAACTGCCCTTCCTACACATGGTGCCTATTTCCAGGTTTTTACCATATATACATGTCTAAAGCACCCATTTTCTAGGTTTTCACCATTGGATGAATGTATTTATCTTTACTATTTTTTGCTTTCTTTTTTTTTCCTTTTTTTGATATATATTTTTTTTTTTTGGTATTTTTTGATTTTGAAACCTAAGGTACACTGCCACAAACTAGGCATATAATCTCTTTAAATGTAGGATGTTGAGGGGATCATTGAGAGGTTCCCCTTTTGGAGTGGATAACTGATATTCTCTTGAACCATATTTCTCCGTGACCACATAAGGACCGAGCCATTTGGCTTCAAATTTTCCTTTCTTCTCCTGGTCTTGCTGATCTCTAGGGTTTTCTCGGAGGACAAGGTCACCTACTTCAAACTCATGAGGGTGGACCCTCTTCTAATAGTGCCTCTTAAGGTGGATTTGATATATTTGTGGGTGGTCATAAGCTTTCTGACACTGTTCGTAAAGAAGATCTAGCTGAGCTAGCCTTGCCACTATATAATCTTAATCAGAAACAAACTGTTTCAAGGATATGCGCAGTGATGGCAATTTGACCTCGATTGATAAAACCGCTTCTACATCATAGACAAGATAATATGGGGTGGCTCTAGTAGGAGTCTGGATGCCAGTATGAGAGGCCCATAGAGTGATATTGAGATGAAGATACCAGTCACGACCAGTTTCATTGACAACTTTCTTTAGGATACGAAGCAAGGTTTTATTAGTTGCCTCTGCTTGGCCATTACCTTGGGGGTAGTATGGGGTAGACCAATGATGTTGGATATGGAATGTGGAACAGAGATCATGCATATGTTGGTTTTTGAATGGGGTTCCATTGTAAGTAATGATGGTGGATGGAATCCCATAGTGGCAAATTATGTGGGGTGAACTCACAATAATGGTTCCCATTTTTTGCCAACTTTGACACTGAGATGAAATTTTTTAAAATAATCTTCACTTTCTGACACCTATAACTTTTAAACCATTAATAATTTGAAGTTGATGTAAATTATTGATTTGTAACATCTTGTCTGCAGATTATAAATATATTTTTTTCAACTTTTTTGAAGAAAATTGTTTTTTATTTTTCCATCTCCCTCGAAAATTAGTCTTCTATAGCAAACAAAATTTTTTAAAAGTGATGTGCCTCCAGAAAGACAAATTTTTTTCTATAAATGAAAAAAACCCAATTCTTTCGAATTTTGGTTTTAACATCATTTTATTAAGTTTTGAAGTCTGACTAATTATAATTTAGGCATAGGTGTACGTTTGAACACATAACTTGTTCTTTATATATCAAAAATCATTTTTTTGTTAGAAAGAAGACATCAATATGTAGGGCATAGATATTTTTCATATTTTTTTGAATTAGTTTACTATTTTTTCAAATGCGTTGAACAGAGAAGTTCATGTTCACTGAAAAAACAATATTTCATAAAATTGAAAAAACAAGATCATAATAAACTCGCAATGTAATAAAATTATAGTTGTTGGAAATCTTGCTTCAAGCATTACCATCTTATATTTTTGGGTTGTCAAGATTCTTTCATTTGAGCCTTGAACTAGAGGTTTCAAGGCCAAAATTTTGAAGAATTTTGAAGAATTTGGGAGAGAGATGTCTAGGAAGCCAATTCGTGCGAATAGGGGTTTGTATGAAGGGGGTTCGTTCAAACCCAAGGCAGTTTGCTTGAACACGGGGTGCACAAACAACCATGCAACTAACTAGTTCGTACAAACATGTCATTATTTAATGGCTGACATTCTTACGGACCCAAGCCAATGCAAAATTATTATTTTTTTACAATTAACAATCTCCTATAAATAGAAATGTTTTATTTCATTTTTTCAAACACAAATTATCAAAGTATTTCACATTTTTTAATGAAAGAATATGTTTAAAGGTTATTTTAAGGACAACAATTTGAAGGTCATTTTGTGGGCGACAAATTTAAGTCATTTGAAGATATTTGAAGGTCCTTTTAAAGGCATGGGGAACATGAAGAGAAGGCAAAATAAGACTTCAAGGAAGTATTCACCCGACACGGAACAAAGATTTTGAGAGCTGAGAATGCAAAGATATTATGCACGTATGTATCTTTACTTAATTTCTAATTAATTTTACATGTATCACATACTGAAAATTTTGTTTATTTGATTAGATAAATGTTTTTTAAGTAATAATTTTATGAAAATTATTTTAAATGAATTTAATTTTAATTAAATTGATAATTTTTAAAATAATTATATCTTAATTATTTCTAAATTATGTTATTTTTATTAAACATTGTTAAGCGTGTTTGTTCTTTTTTAAATTATAAGACATTTTAAATAAATGAATTAAAAATAATAAAATTTGAAATTAGTCTATGATGCTCTACTTAAATCTTTTTATAACTCCTCTCTCTTTTTCTAGGATGTCTTTAAATTAGGAGCTCTATATCTACAGTAACAAGTTCATAAATTGGAAATGGTTAGATTAAAAATAATCTCGCTTTAATTAAATATAATCTTGTTTTAATTTGAAATAATGTGTCTTTGTATTTCAAATTCCTAGTGTAATTAGGCTCACACGGTTTCATCGACATTTTCTTTGTTTGTTGAGGGTAATTAACTTGCTTGGTGTGTCTTGTGCCTTTGACATGTTGTGTTTAGTTTAGACCCCATGGTGATAACAAAAGTATCCTCTCCCCTCATCTTCCATTGGATCTTGGGTGTAATTGAAATTTTTATTATCTTTAGAGGGCATGCCTCCCATCTTGTGAGAGGGAACGACCCAAGCAGTATTTTATTTTGGCCCACTATACAAAAGATTGTGGTTTTGGATGAAAGTCCCTTTTCACCTGGTGTCGATGTGTTATACCGACATCTATCTCCTCTAGTGCCATTTGGTGCGATAAAACCTGTAGAGTGTAACCTCTGCAGACTGGGAGGACTCATTTAACATGAGTGAAATGCTACATGTATAGCCACCAGATGCCCCAAAACATGACTAAACATCTTTAGATTAGTGGCCCACCTTTTTTGACCGGACATCATGATAGCTTTAGTGCAAGGGGATAGCTGGTTTCCCCCCCAAGATACTCACCATAAGGTTCTTGTGGGATGAGATAGAAATCCTCGACTTAGCATAAGTTACTTGTAGCTTTCTAGGGAGAGGGTGATAGGGTCATCCTTCTAGTCCTGGAGGCCCCTAGTTGTTCACTCACGAAAAAGGCAAAATTAGTGAATAGACCCCTCAAGGTGTCCCTACACTTGAGCTTATGGAGATTCTAGGTTGTGGGATGAGGTTACCGCCATGAGAAATTTGGGTTGATTCAGCCTATAGAACATACACATTATGATCATTTTGACAAAAAACACCTTCAGACATTGTGTCTTCATTATTTGTTGTGTTTTCTTGCCACAAAAACATTTAAACAAACATTGTCAGTATCAGCAGAAACCATGTTTGTGTTCAGTAAAACCAGTCTTGGTCCCACATAGTCAATCATTTTCCTTCATTCACAATCCCTCCTACATAAAAGGTTGCTTTGTTGTCCTTATCACATATCTTGCAAACACTATAGATTAAGTAATTTATTAGACCTTGTGTGGGTTAGAAACATGAAACTCCCAATAATGCTTTTGTAAGTTGTCTCATCAAATATTTTAGCACCACTATCTCTACACAACACAACCCCATGAGCACTTGGAGATGACGCATGTCACAATCAATCATATTGAATTTCTTCAACATATCCTTTACATGCTCATTTGACAAATAAATTTTTATTCTTACTTTGATAAACCTCCATTCCTAGAAAATATTTTATAATACCTAGATCTTTCATTTCAAATTCATTCACCATAGAAATTTTGAACTCATTCCTCATCTTAGAGGTACTACCCATACACAAAAAATCATTAACATACAAACCTATAATAAGTTAGTACTACAACATATCACTAAGTGGTTCCCTTATCAGATCTATCATCTTAGGGTCCCATTTGGTTTTCTTGCAAACCTCTCTCTCTTATTTCTTTTTAGTACCCCTCTCTCTCCCCTTAAGTCCATTTCTAGGACCTCTCTTTATAGGATCTCTTATTAGGACCTCTCTCTAGATTAACAATTTATATATTTAAAATTTTGGTGGCTTAAAAATAATAGATAGTTTTAATTTAAATTAGATCTTTAGGTCTCTGCTCTCTCCCCTTAAGTCTTCTTACGACTAGATCTCTTATCTCTCCTTTTAAAAAGTCTTGAATATACCTCTCTCTCTCTCTCTCTCTAGACCCTTAAGTCTTTTTTTGATCTCTTTTTTTTAGGATCTCTTTTTAGGACCTTTATCTTACTATATATTCGTGTCATCTTTTGTGTGCAAAATGAGCTCAACAAGAAGGAAGTTCTTAAGTGGGATTTGAGGCAAACGAGGTTGAAGAATACATTATAGTTGAAGAAAATAAAGAGGAGGTCCAAGTTGAATAAATGGAGGTCGAAGGAGAGGGGTCAAGCTCCTTACCTCCTACCGGTATGGATGAGCATATTATGGATCTAGCTAAAAAGGTGAAGAATAATATTTCTTATAAAAAAATAATTATTTACTTGAAATGGATGTGAATGAGCTGAAACATCTTAGTGAAGAACCTAGACATACTAAAAGGAAGCCAATAAATAAAAGTGAAAAGAAATAATATCTCATTTCAATAATATTGATAATACACTAGATAAAGCTCAATTTCTATCAATTGTACTTACTCGTAATGAGTTAATAGATTCATTAAAATTGTTGGGTATAGATACAAAAATTAAAAAGAGGAAAATTTCTCAGCTAAAAAATTCTATTGTTGAAAATGTTAAGAAAGGTTTGGTGAACATTGGTAAAAAATCTTGAACAGTATGTTGGCAACAATAATGAAGGAAAACTGAGGAGGGGGGGGGTGAATTAGTTTTCACTCGATTAAAAAAATTAAGCACAATCTTAGATCTAATAAATTGCAGCAAGAATAAAGATAAAGACAACAACAACAACACACATAACACCAAGTTTTTTGACGTGGAAAACTGGATTAAGGGAAAAACCATGGTGGGAACCTACCCACAATGAGATAATACTCTACAGTAGTATGTGTAAATATTACAATGGGTAATGCACATGCATTCAGGCACACTGCCTAGAGCTCACTGCTCAAATTATAATAACTCAGAAGGCTCCAACCCTCAGGGAAGGTTCACTACCTTACAATAATATTTAGACTATAATCCGAATTACATGAACTGCAAAGATAGCATCTGCTACTACCTGATGACAGTTTTTGGTTAAGCTCATTTGTCTGCCCTACAACAATATATGCTCAATACACCATACGAAAGGATAAATTCTCTTATGCACACATACACCACTTTCTAATAATGCAGACACAACATCGACACCCAAAATGCATGATTATAACACCTATTTATACAATTCATCAACCTTGATTGCAAGGTCGGCCAAACTCTCAACCCTCAATTACAAAATTATATCACATGATACATAAATCAACCACTAGACCAATACAATGTTATAGAAGATATAGCATGGACCTAAACCAAATCCTTGAAGGTGCAACAACACCAGAAATCTCACCAAGATCAACCGCAATACGTTACACCTCCAAAAATACCGCATATCATGAAGAATATAACCAGACCCAAAATATCTTCAAGAACATGCAAAAGGTTCAATACAGACCACAAATAAAAATAGGACATGATCAGGAAACACCAACAAGCACATTAGAACCATCTGCAATAGTTGCATGAACACCACATAATCAAATCTTCATTGATCAACACACTAATACTCAAGAACACTTATCAGCAGTGATTCAGACTAGAAAGATAATTTGTGGAGCACCAAATAATGAACCATCTGAAATGAAGATACACATGAACATCCAAAACATTCTCCCAAATCTGCAACCAATGATATAATCATACCAGAGCACAACGAATCAAATACCAAACTCTGCCAACCACATGACAAAGGAAAAGTCTTTATACTGGAATCCATAACTCAACCAAATCACCACATAGCATCATGGAATAAATAAAGAATGAGGTATCTCTAATTGATTTAGCATCCCAAATAGATAAACCATCTAGATCAACTCACTACAAACACCGGATCACTAAACAACTCTCTGCAATACCAAAACACACTAGTACATTTGGGGTTGAATTCCAACGGTAATTTGTCAGATTTTTGACTACATTTTGCCGGACAACTGACCAAAAGCGTCGTCAATACTCGAGGCCATCAAAATTCTGACAGACACCAGGACACCTCTAATGATGAACATGGTCGCCATTCCGATGAGCCAATGCCATCAGGCATATAGCACGCTCGTCTGACATATTACTCTTTCCTATCAAAATTCCGACAGTATTCTGGCACCCATCCGATGAGCCAATACCATCGGGCATATAGCATGCCCATCGGATGTGTCAGTCTTTACCGTTGAAATTCCAATGGTCTTTTGCCACCCATCCAATGAGCTAATGTTGTCAGACATATAGCATGCCTATTAGACGTGTCAGTCTTGACCGTCGGAATTCCGACGATGTTCAAATTATTTTTAAAAAAAAGAATGATGCTGATTTTTAGAGATTGCAACCTATCAATAGGATTTGTACTTATTGTGTGTTCTAAAGTCAACTTGCAAATACTTTGTTGGCCCATGCCACGTTCATTCAAAATATAAATACAAGACCTTGGTTCAATGATTCAAGGACTTTTGAGGGGTTGATGACAATATTTGAAATGCTTAAGTTACACTTTTGAGGGGTCAATGACAATCCTCCAAAATACAAACTTTCTCTACCTTATTCTAATTTTCTCAAAGCCTCTCTTAGTGATTTCAATTTCATCTCTCTTTCTTGAATGTTAACCCTCCAAAATCATCTTGCCTAAGTTAAATTTGCATCTCATTTCTATCAAAGAAAGCAAAAAGATGTGAATCCTTAACCTTCTAAATATTGGATATGATATCAACTAAAACTTATTCATTCAAAGGATCACTCTTAACCTAACAAACCTAAAAGTGAAAGGAAAAGAGGGGTCCCCATTTATGATGGGGTGATATGTGAAATGATCACAACATCTGGCGACTCTAATAGAGAAATGTTTCTAAACATTTCAAGAATAAAACCCACTCAAAACCTAGAATCTCTAAAAAGTTCCCATTATCAAAAGGTTAGAAAATATACACAAACAAGAGGAAAGTCCCAAATTATACCAAGTCAATTAGTCTTTGACTACCTATGTGTGTGCAATTTCATTCATTCCTCCTCATGAGACAATCATAATTTTCAGGTTCCATTATGAATAGCTACATGGGTTGTATTTCAATATCGTACTCTTGGATAGTGGCAATCCACTTTCCTCTCCTTTCACCAAGCTCGTTTTGCATTAAGTGTCTTGACTGCAATGTCTAGGACAATGACATACACTTTACTTCTTAGGATCTAGTGGAAAAATTTATTGATTGATTTAACTAGTGCATAAACTTGCTTCTCTACATTGGGGTATCTTAGCTCATCATCCTTGAGCGGTGAACTCATGAATGCGATTAGATGCTCATCCTTTCCTTCGGTTCTCTATGTAAGAATGTCCACACAAGTGTGTTTTGATGAAATTGTGTATAAGTAAAAGGGCCTCATATGGTTTGGATTTATGAGGACGAGAGCATTGGCAATTGCCTATTTAATATCTTCAAGTGATCTCTTGGTTGGTGGAGTCTATTCCATCTTTGCATGTTTCTTTAACATTTCATTTAGTGGCCATATTATCTCAATAAAACTTGTAATGAACTTCCTAATGAAGTTTATCTTCCCAAAGAATAATTTCAATTCTTTCTTTCTAGCAAGAATGGTGATCTTGGATGTATTCTCGTGAGGTATCATTCTTCATGGCTTTGATGTATTCTCTTCTTTCCCATTGAAAAGATGTCTTTTAGTATTTCGATACTTATGATTTTTGTGGAGATTTCATCTTTGGACCACAAACTGGATATGCAAATTTTCCCTTTGTTTGAAGACCTACAAGATAATGTATAATTGGATTAAATATGTTAATTTTTTTAATTATAATTATCATGCGCAACTTGAACACTATAACATACCACAAAAATGTGTTAGTCCTGGGGCATCGTGTATTGTCCATACAAGCGTTGCATGGAATTGAAATTTTCTTTGTCCTATTGGTATAGAGACATCATACACAGTGACACCATTCCATAACTCCATCAACTCATCGATAAGAGGCTCAATATATACATTCATATCTTTAACTTGGTACTTACCTAATGGAATGAACAAAAACATTACATAATTATTATGACCATTTTACTGCAATATTTATAATTAAATGTAGACGATTATTAAATGATAAAATACCTGGAACAATCATTGCCAACAATATGTGCTCCCTCTTTATTGATATCCATGGAGGAATGTTATTGTTGATAACAAAAATAGGCCACACCGAGTAAACAGATCTCAACTCTCCAAATGGATTGACACCATTCACTACCAATGAAAGCCTGAGATTACAAGGTTCTTCTTTAAAGTGTGCCCACTTTTCCTCTATGTCCATAAATGTTGAACCATCTGTAGGAATTCGAATAATGTCATCTTGACTTCTATTGTGTGCATGGTAATCCATAAATTATGCCAAGCTAGTGCATTTGAATAATGTTGCATACATGGAATAATGGGAATATAACGGAGAACCTTGCAAGGCACCTTTTTTGTTATTTGATCTGTTTGATATCTACTGATATGACTTTCAGGGCATTCAGTTCAAAATTCATGTTGTTTGTGATATATAATATGATCATTGGGACAAGCATCTATTGCTTGATACTCCATTCCAATATCTTTCATAATGGCAGATAATTCTCGGTATGAGCGAGGTAGAATATTTGATGGTGGTAACAAAAACTCACCTAGCAATCTACAACAAAAAAATATAATTTGTTAATATAAAGAATATTAATGGTACATGATTCACCATTTATTAACTATAATGACATATATGGCATACCTTAACATACGTGAGATTGTTATGTTGGATAAACCATTCATAACCTTCAAGTTCACCAGCAACAATACAACAGAGAGAAGAGTTGTCTAAGAGCCTTCGTAAAGGGCCTCATGTGCCTTCTCAAGTAGAGATAAATCATGAACAACATCAAGGTCATCTTGATCATCATGATCAGTTGCGCCAGTACTAAATGTGTCATGGGTCAATGTAGTTTTACCATCATCTTCAATTGTGTTTTGTGTCTCATGATCGTCATCTTCCATGGGATCATTATCTTCAGCTTCGATATTCACATCTCCATTCTCCTCCACTTCAAATCCCATATTATCTGGGTTGTGTTGATCCATCTCATGTGCTCTAGGGTGCTTGACCTATATAAAAATGATCAACATAAATAAAACATGATCATGATCTAATCATCAAGTGATTTCTTATGTATATAAATTGTTAAAACGATATAATGAAAAACTTACCAATGGATGATAATCATGTCCCCCTCCAATGTGACCATGCAACCCACAATGTTTCTTAGTTGTTTTGATTAGAAGTCTTCTAGTCTTTAACCCCTTACAAATTTTGTAGGGACAATAACATTTTCCATCACCTTTTCTTTTCAAGGTATACCACAATCTAGCAATTGTCTCCTTATTTTGTTGTTAACTGATATTATTTGACATGGTCTTTCTTCACAAGCAAAAAAATTGGGCTATAGAACTAGTTATATAGAATTTGAAATGTTAGTTATAAAATGACATTTTAGTATAATATACCAAATTAAATTACTTGAACATAGAAATAATGCAAATTGAACGAAAACCATTTAACTCTTCTTTTTCATCTTAAAAAATATCTAATGGCTTTGTGGTGATTTAGAGTAGGTGATAAGCTAATGGCATTGTGGTATGCAATCCTTGTATCATATCTTAAGTTGACTAATGTCTAATTGGGGTAATCCAAGAGTGTCTAATGTGAATTCATTATCAATATTGTGAAGTCATCGAGAGTATGGTGATATTTATCCTTATAGGATCCTCTCATTACTGTCCAAATCAGTGACAAGTAAGACAAAATTATCAGTCACACCTTGGGTGCAAGTGAATGATATTACATATACTTTTGGGATGAACACCATTGAGAGTCATAGAGCCAAGTTAGTCTAAAAGGAAAGTAACTATCCATTCCCATGCTCATGCATGCTTGCATGACTAAGAAATGATAGTTTATGTCATTCCCTACCGAGTTGAATAACTTCATAATGTTGCCCTTGTGTATCCTAAACATTGGAGAGACCTTATTTGACTTGCTTAATCAATGTGGTCATTGTCCTAATATGAAATACTGAGTTCTACCCTTGCCTCTACATCAAACTTCTCACATCATGTTTCTTCACCAAAACACACTATTCCCAATCTTCCTCAATACCCTCAATGGTCAGGCCTCAAGCATTAGGCCTCAATACACATTGACTTGCTGACTCAACCAACCTTCCAAGAACAATAACTTTGTCTACTCAATTCACTTGAAGTCACAAACCGGCCTCACAACTCTTGAACAACCTTGTACTCTATTTTTTTCAATTTCAGCGTGGCTAAAATTGTGAGGTAACCCTATGAAACTGGTTCATTTCATACCTCGCGTCCTCCGAGAGAGCTTCACTGACTCCGACAGTTAGCTTCTTTGGTTTTTCACCTTTTGTTTTTATTGTTTCTGAGTTCTTTTATGATTTGCAGTTTTGCCTGCAGGTCAGACTTTAAAGTCTGACCTGCATGGTTCTCTCTTTTTGAAGGAATTGCACATCAGACTTTAAAGTCTGATTAGTTTTGTTCCTTCTCCTGCAGATTGGACTTTAAAGTCCAATCTGCAGGGTCTTTGTCCTTGCACATCAGACTTTAAAGTCCTATGTGTAGGTTGATAGCAGTGTCTTGCATGTCGGACTTTAAAGTCCAACTTGCAAGAGGTTTATTAACAATTAATGAGGGCATTAATTGCTAATTTGGGGTTATTTATTTAAGTTTTGTGTTTTGATTATTCATTTTGTTTGCTAATCTTGCGTGCCCTCCCCCTTTTTCCTCCATTTTCACTCACCTATCTTGTGGATTTACTGGATTTTCATTGATTGTGGCAGCTTGAGGTAGGTATTTTGTGTTTCATTTTGGGTTTTTCCTCTTGCAATGTCTCTTCTGTTCTTCTTTTTTGTCACTCCCTTTATTTTGGGTTTTCATTTTAGAAGTTGGAGCACATCAGGTTTTGAAATCCGATTGCTCCCAATCTTTCCTTTCCACCTCTTTCTTCATCTTCACGTCAAGTTTCAAATCCTGACATGTAGGTGAAGGAAGATATCTCCTACATATTGGACTTTAAAGTCTGATATGTGGGAGATACCCTCTTGCTAACAAGTCGAGTTTTAAAACCTGACGTGTTAGTAGGAGAGTTAAACCTCACATATCGGACTTTAAAGTCTGATATGTGAGAAGAGTTTGTATTATTGACATGTCGGGTTTTAAAACCTGACATGTCAATTGGTTGTCCTTCCCTTGCACATTGGACTTTAAAGTCCGATGTGCTTGTCTTTTGAATGGTTTTTTCTTGTACATCAGACTTTAAAGTCTAATGTGCTAATGACCTCTTTCAACCTGCACATCAGACTTTAAAGTCTGATATGCTAATGGCTTTCCCCTTGCTTGCACATCAGACTTTAAAGTCCAATATGAAAGGAAGATGTTTTACCTTTGCACATTGGACTTTAAAGTCTGATGTGCAAATTTTTACTCCTAAAGAGTAGGTCGGACTTTTTTCCTCGACCTGCCAGTTTTTACCAATTTTGTTCCCAAGCCCATTCTGACTTCGAATGTTTTGATCCAGTCAATAAAATTTGGCTTTCTGATGATGATGACTGTTGAAGAAGCTAATCTTGGGTGTTGAATGCAATAATTTTCAAATGTCAAGACCTCATGATAAATCATATCCTTCTTCCAGTCAATTGGAATCCTCACCAGGCAAGTCATCAGCAAAGAAAATGAAGTACAAGTATGACAAATACTTGAACATGTACCCGGAAAGCTTAGTAGATTCCAACATGAAAGAGATCAGGGATACATAGATTGGTAATGTTAATATGTAGGAGTTTATAGATCGAGTTGAGAAAGCTCCTTCCCACCTAGTGAACTTGATCAGATTTGAGTTGCATAAATATGCTTCCTTCCTAGTTGCAGCTCATGATCCAGATTTTGTACTTGCAGTGGAAGATCACTTTGATCCAAATACAACACAGGTTAAGGATGTTGATCAAAATGTGGTCATAACTCTGGATAGTGCTTACTTCAATAGTGTTTTCAAAGGTTCTTCAATCGAGGAAGTGGCTGATATTTCTAAAAAATGTGCTCAAGAGTATTATGAGAAAAATGAGGTAAAATGCAAGAAAGTAATTAATACAGTTTACCTCTATGCTGCTAGAAACTCTACTACTTCCACATGGCCTAAATATTTCCATAGAAGTGACTTCAATAAGGAATACAATGATATGGTCACCATATTGGCACGAGTGAAAGGTTTGAAAGACTCATTATTTCCAAAACTGGATGTGCTATTACATGAATATAATCAGGAAAGGGGCCGCTAGGATTGATTGGGGTGAGCATATCAGTGATACACTTTGCTCATAATTGAAGGAGGTTAAGGTAACATTGAAATTGTATATGACCTTGTACCTGGTATATGCAGCCGCTTCCATGAGGCAATATCCAGGTTTATCTACAAAAGGTGACAAGAGGTTAGTGCTTGTATAGAATTATTACGGTCAACTCATGATCCATAATCAAGGGAACCATTTCAGAAGAGTTAATGACACTTTCTTTGTTGTATGGAAGTGCATGTTTGACAAAGACTTATAGAAGAAAAGGCCCTCAGAGGTGGTGTATAACAGGGTTTCTCATTTTGGATGTGTTTTTCTTCAGTTCCCAACATTCACTTACATCCAGATAGGATGTTTTAAAGGAGAACCTTTCATTCTACCAAGATATTCATCTGACAAGATTGTACTCATGGAGTTGTGTCAGCAACTGATATTTTTGCATGAAAATAAATCGCAAGCACATAAGACTGGATTGAAGTTCTTAGAATCTATTGCTAGGTACTCAATTTTAACTAACCCCAAGGCCAAGACCATGGAGGAAGAGATGCAATGGAACACTATGAGAAGGTTCAAAGCACGAAATAATTTTGATTTTCATGGCATGAAGAATAATCTCAAAAGAAACTACACCCATGTTTATAGGTTTGAGGATGTATGGGCGGATTGCCAAGATGAAGAAGACATAAGAAGAATGGATTTCAATCATCTTACCCTAGAGCAAATTGAAAATATGGATCTGGAAAAAATCCCAGTGACCATGGAGGATACCAATGACATATTAGATCCAGTCTATTATGAAAAGAAGATTGCTGATTCACCACTCCCACTAGTGCAATAGTCGAAGGAGAGTAAGTCTATTACTCAAAGAATTTCCCCCATTTTGGAAAATACCAATGCATGGTTGTTGAAGAATAATCTTAGAATGAAACAACTTCCTTCTATTTCTGGAGATGATGTCAATAGTGATGGTCCAGTTGGTAAGATAACTATGGCTAAAACAAGACCAAGATTAAAGAAGATCAGCAAGCACCATCTTCAGCTCCTGCAACCCAATCTAAGGGAAAAGTAACCAAAATTAAATTCAGAGTTAAGGGGTCTAAACAATGTGAGTCGTCATCAACAACTCAAGAGACAACCATAAAAGAGTCAGAGCAATAGTCTACTAAAGAGACTGGGAAAGAGAAGGAGCTAGAAGAAGGTGAAATTCCTCATCAAGAGGAAGTGTTAGAGTAATCGGGTCTTTACTTGATTAATTAAACAATACTTGTTTAATTATTTAAGTTCCCTATTATCTCATTTTACACCCAAGCTAACATTAGGTGCATAATAATTAATTCTTTTATTAATTATTATGTGCAAGCCTAGGTTTTCCCTTTTAGGGTTTCTTGACCTATTAGAGGTTAATTTTCTTTTCCTTGTATCATTATCACAATACACATTTTGTGAATATTGAGCTCTCATCTTTTGAGCATACTTTTCTGTGTTTTGCTTTCAATTATTTTTGCTTCCTTGCTTCTCCTTGTAACAGATTATTCAGCTTACAGAAGATCTTTAGGCTCCTGTGGTGTTGTGTTTCTCAACTCTCAAATGGTATCAGAGCTTCAGATTTGCAGCTATCTATTCTTGTTTTGAGAATTTTTGCATTGGTAGCAGATCTAGGGTTTTAAGAAGTTTTTCTTTTGCACTTAGGGATAGGCCTTTTTTCTGAGTAGTTTGGTCCTAAACTGACCTCACCATTGTGCTCAGAAGGCCCAAAAACCCCTATAGTCATATAAAACTTGCCTAGTTTTGACTCCTGAGCATCTGGGGGCATTTTTTTCTTCAGTACCAAGCAGTATGGCCCTGGCATGCAGTTTGAGAATTTTTTTTTTCAAAAAAAATTATTTTTTGCCTTTTTACGGCATGCAAGCCAATTTTTTGATTTTTTCAAAAAAATCAAAAAGAAAATCAAAAAAATCAAAAAAGGCAATAGGAAAAAGAGTTTAAAAAAAAAAAACTTTTTTGGAGTTGAGTTTTCATAGGGGTATAGTACCTTGATAGTCTGGTCGCCGTACGACAGACTGGACCTGTCATTCTCAGCCCCCTGCTGGCCCCATCGGCCCCGCCACTGCCGCTACTGCCTCACTGGATCCTGCTGCCACCGCCACCCCCACAAGCTCTTGCCGCCACCGCTTGACCTTTCCCACCACCACCACCAGGCCTCTCCCTACGCTCGGCCACCTCCTTTGCAGCCCCGCTGCTCCTCCCTGGAGCACTACCAAAGCATCACCTGTGTGCCACCACCCCCTGGCTCCTCCACCGGCCCACAACCCTCTTGCCTTTTTGTGGGGAGCTTCATTTTTTGACCATATCTTGAGCATCCAGAGTCATTTTTTGGAAAACAAATAGGAGTTGGAAAGATGGTTCCGAGCCGGACCTCGCAGTGTTGGATTTTTTTTTCTGAATCTGTTGTTTGACTATACTTTTTTCCAGTCAAATTCGAGACTCTTTTCTGCACTTTCGAGGTCTTATAATGGGAAAACAGACTCCATTTTTTGAAAATGAATAGGCATTGGAAAGCTCTCAGCATGATCTATTAAGATATGTGATATTGTTTCTCACAATTTTTATCAGGTACATGAGATTTCAGTTTGAAGTTTTTTTGCTTATGCACTACTTCCTTCTCATCAGTATGTACTAGGGTTTGGTTTTATCTATTGTGGGGGGCTTTTTTTTCCTTGCTTTATGTCATTTATATCAGAAATCAAGAACACCAAAAATCTCAAAACAAATAATCCCTTCTACATCTTCTGTCTATTTTGAAAGATTACATAATTAAAAAAAACCAACAAGCAGGTGCAAGTGCAAAGTTTTTTCATGGCAGATCCTTCAGTTGAGTTGTTGACTTCACACAACTATCACACATAGAAGCCCAACATCATGAGGCTTCTCCAAGCACAAGGGTTGTGGTCTTGTTTGGATGAGGTTCAGCTTCTCTTGCAACGTCCTTATGAGCTTCTTCAACGCATAAACAAGATGGATGAGGCCATGGATTTTCTCTCTTTGCATGTCTCCGACAGTCTTCTATTTCACCTTGATGAGTTGCTCACTCCTTGGGCTATGTGGTTGAAGTTTGAGTCTCTCTTTGGGAGGGTTAATGAGATTTGGGCATTACAGATTGAGGCAGAGTTGGTTTCCTTATCACCTGATTCCTCTCCCACCATTGAGAATTTTTTGAACAAGTTCAAGACTACCAGATCTATTCTTTAGGGATGTGGCAAGACCAAGATAGACACATAGTACATTCACTTGATTCTTTCAAAGCTTCAGGGTCATTTTTTAGTTTTTTGCCTTTGCTTTCTACTCCACCATGGATGTCTTGGGTGCTCATTTCACCATGCCTACCTTTGATGTTTTTTGTGAGCATCTGTCTCATGAGAAGTCTCATCTTTCTCAGCTGGATATGCTCTCAAGATCCAAGAACAAAGAATTGGTCACTCAGTCCTTTAAGGAGAAGCAAAAGCAGAAACCAAAGCCAAAGAAGAATTCTACTGGTAGTGAGCATTCCTCCAAGCCTCCTCCTAAGTCTGATTCTAAACCACCATTTCCTCCAAAACATGGGAAATCTTCATAGTCTGGTGAGTCTTCCTCCAAGACTAAGAAGAAATCAGGAGACACTTGCAGTTTTTGTGGCAACAAAGGACATCCAGTTTCCAGGTGTTGATAATGCTTAGAGGCTTAAGAGGAAGCCATGTCGCAGCATCACATCTCCTCACCTTAGGCATCTTCTCCCTCCATAAGGAAAGGTCATGCTCTCACTAATCAAGCTTCGACCTATGGGTCCACATGGATACTTGATTCTGGTGCTTCTCACCATATGACTCACACTCAGTAGTTGGTTACTTCTCTCTCCTCTTGTGGCACTTCATAGATTGCAGTGGGTGACTCAGTTTAGCTTTCAGTCTTGGGTTCAGGTTCTATCTCTTTGGATGGGGGTACTCTGCAGGATGTTCTAGTTGTCCCTGACATCTCAACAAACCTCCTATCCACAAAAGACCCAAAATTAAATTCAAAGTTAAGGGGTCTAAATAATGTGTCATCATCAGCAACTCAAGAGACAACCACAAAAGAGTCAGAGCAATAGTCTACTAAAGAGACTGAGAAAGAGAAGGATCCGGAAGAAGGTGAAATTCCTCATCAAGATGAAGCATAGGTTGAGGAGCCAACACATCATGGTGAGATTAACGTCATTGCAACCTCAGAAGTGCCAACCCATTTGGGAGTGGTTATCCATTCTATCAAAACTGACTCAGATCAAGAGGATGAGGAATTTGATAATGAGGAGTTAGATATGGACATGAAAAAGTCAGAAGCTACTCAACAATTTTTCACATTATCCAATTTTTCAAGTTTAGATGATATTACTTCAACCACCACTAAATCTTCATTGTTAGATTTTCTCGAGGTCATGGAATAAGAATTTGCGAAACAATAGATGATGACTTTACCTTCTACAATTGTCATTAAAGAAGTTCCACCTCTGGTAAGTACTGAAATTATTTCCACTACACATTCCACTCTCCCATCTGTGGCTGTAGCTGAAGAGGTGTCAGTAGCAACTATTGTCACTACATCAGCTAGCATGTCATTGGATACTTTTGCTTTGATACTAATAACATCATTCACAACCATTGCAAGTTCAAGCCAGTTTGCTCCTGAAATACCAATTGGTACTCAACAAGAAGCAACTACTCCACCCGCCAATCTAGAATTACCACCTTGGATGGAGGTAGTGGAACCCAAGAGGAAGAAATGGGTAATTTTGCCTGATGAGTTTGATTTTGAGCAGTTGGTTCCTCCAAATCCCAAAGGAACAAAGAAGTCAAAGACTGTCTCTCGAGTGTTAGTAGATCCGACTACTAAAAGGAAATATATTGAGGTCATGGTACCATTGTCAGATAAGAGTAAAGATAATATACAACCTGAAGACTATACCATGCAAACTGTAGAGCTAGGAGTAGAGATGCATGAGAGTGTTAAGTTGCATTCTCAAATGACTTTTAACTCTTTGTTACAAAGGTTTGATCAAGAGAGGGATGAGAAGAGTGAATTAAAACATAAGTGTGAGCAATTGACCAATGGTCTTCTTAAAGTTACACAATCTTCCCAGGAAATTGAGCCCATAGGTTCCTCAATGGACACTAAAGCTCTTAAGAAAGTTGAATAGGTAGGAGCCAAGGGTCGAGTGGTGGATGAATGGATTGCACGGTTGAAATCAGAAGGGTCTCATCTTCTAGGTTCAACAATTGGGTTATTGGCCGATTTTGAAGTAATCCAAAGTCACATGCAAAGTATCAAGACTTAATTATCTCAAGAAATTGAAGATATTGAGAAGAGTACAACCCTTTGGAGGAAAATGGAGGACTTCTGAATAGACATCATCATTGAAAATAAAGTGGTTCCCACAAGAGAAAAATATATCCAAATCTTTTCACTATTGTCTCACAAGAAAGAGAGAATAAGATTGATGATTGCAGAGATGGATCAAAAAAGGAAGGAAGGTGATGATGAGATTGATCTCATTTCTGCCAGAATTGTTGACCTTCCTTGTTATGTATATGATGACAATCGGAATCTTGTTACTAGTGATGCCATCATGCAAGAGTTTCTTTCCTTAATGGATCACTATACGAGACATGAATTCTCACTAAGTGCATTTGACAAGTTACTAGAGATCCAAGTCAGTTTTGAGGTCCTTGCATCCATGTTGAAGGATGAAAAAAAGAAATATGTGAAGGTTGAAGATGCAATTTGCCGTGTTCGTGTGATCACAGATTCTACCCCAATGCCAGACAAAGTTGAGATAGAGGCCATCCTGACTAAGTTCAAATAATTCCACAAATTTAATGAGGAGGAGAAAGACCAATAAAGTGTCCCCTTTTGAAATTTTCTTTTCATGTAGTTGCATTGTTAAATGCTGCAAGTTTTCTCGCAGCTGCATAATTCCTTTCTATTGTAGTTGTAGTCAAGTGGGACTGTGCAGTTGAATTAGTCAACTGTGCCCACATTTTTCTCCACTCCTTTCATATGTAAGGAGGACCCTTATTTGTATATTTTTTATCTTTTATTATGTTGAGCAAAACTCTGCCGAATTTTTGCCTCAACTAAGACTTTGAGCTTTTGTTGTGAAGATTTGATCAAGCAAATAAAGAAAACAATTTTATTTGATCTCAAACTTTGTGTTGTGTCAAAAATTGTTTATATGAGTTAATGTTCTTATGTTCATTACTTAAATATGTTTTTTAATTCCTTGATATTGGATATATTGTTATGTGGGTAAAAGAGATCTTGAATTATGAAAGTAGACTTTGTGCTCCTTGATTATTTGGGAAATTTTCTATTGTTAAGTGATTAGTGGTAAGCTTTGTATTGCTATTGTTTCTTGTAGTTTTAAGGATTGTGGAATTACACTTGAAGACTTTGAGCTACAAGTTGGATTTCTTACTAGTTGTGATAATTAGCTTAAGTTAGTGTTACATTCAAGAAAAACTTTGTGCTTCTTGCTTGTGAAATTTGGTAAAGTTTGTTGGATTAATTCATTTATTTCATTAAGTATCAAAGGTGATAGGGAGATTGTAACAAAGTGTAGGGGGAATACATAGACTCTGAAAAATGAGAGTTATATGCTCGAAACTAACCCACAAATTTTAATTTCTTCTTAATTAGGGAAGAAATTTCAAAGCGAACCTCCCCTTGATGAGAGGAGAGATTAATTTCTCAACATAGTTGTGTGTGAATTATATATATTGTCATTGGTACACTAGTGACAAAATATTCACTCAATAGTTTTTTGGCGACTCTGCTGGGGAGCGACGTGCAACTGGTATTTCCCTTTGGGTTGCAGTGCACTTTTCATTGTAATATCCATTATGCTGATTTTCTCAAAAATCCTAATCAGGCTGATCGAAGTTACACTCATGGGCAATTATTAGTGGGGGTTGTTGATCCTACTTTTGAGTTTTTGCAGCAACCTAATTTTCCCTTTGTGACACCTCCATGGACGCGTTCTCCTTTTGCAGCGGACACGAAGTTTTCCTCCTTCTACATGGCGATCTCCCATACCAAGTGAGGCATCAAGTTTGCAAGTCTTAGTTGTTCCACTTGTAAGTCATTTTATAATACCACCATATAATCCATTAAGGATGGTTGCTACTGGCCCATGGGGTACCGCTTTTGGTCCATTGAGCTTGATTGCACCTTTACATGAACTTCCCAAAGGCACATGGAAAAATTTGCCTAAGTTTTTGGGGGATGGTTCACAACACTCAGACAAACACGTTGCTACCTTCTACATCACATGTGGGGTCCTGCGTGTTGAGCATGAAGATGTTTCGGTCAGATTGTTCATTTAAACTTTGCATGGAGCCACTGCTAATTGGTTCTATCATCGTCCGAACAATTGTATCAAAAATTGGGCAACTCTCAGAACACTATTTGAGGCAAGGTTCAAGTCTATCGAAGATGATCATGCGCTATTGGCACAACTAACTCAAATGAAAAAAGAACCTCAGGAACCTATGCATGAATTCATAGAAAACTTTAACAAATTGCACAATCGCATTCTAGTCGTTTCACAACCCACTGCTAGAAATTTAAAATGCTTCTTTATCAGCGCTCAATTGCTAGAGGTGAGCTTTCTTTTGCGAAGGGATAATCCTACAGATCTGGCTATTACACAACAGATGGCCATATCGGTCGAATATGATCTTATCCTTGCTGGTAAGATAAGGAGAGATCCTAACAAGGTTAAGAATAATCAAATTGTTGATTCATCTTTTTCTTCGATGAATTTTATTGATCCCATGATACAAAAGCTAGCAAATGAGTTGTTAGCGCTTAAGAAGCAAATTTCCTCACAAGGAAATACTTCTTATCATGATGTCCCAAGAAGGACTTATCCAAATAAGGCTTCCAATTATGCCATGCGTAATCAGAATAAATTGCCTCCCGCTCTAGAGAGACTTGCGTTGGAAGCACCACCCCAAAATTTAGCCACGGGTTATTATGAAGCTGAACAGAATGATCTTCCCCCTTTTGGTGAAGAAGATGCCAATTTGCATCAAGAGGATGATGTAGAGTTGGATGGTGACTCTAATATTAGGTTTATGCAATATCAAGAAGATGATATGCCAGACACACATGATGGGGATGTCTTTGTAGTATTCACCCATTCGCAAGTGCAGGTAGCTCAACTGCTTGTCAATGCGAAGAGTGATGATTCTATTCAAACCAAGGATTCTCAACTTTTTCCAGTTACTATTGCTAAGCATGGGACTCTCATACAAAATCCATCAAAAGACAACTCCATCTTGAAGGATGCCATGAAGGATAAAAGTGTAAGTTCTTCTTCGACTGCTGTCAATTTTTTTGTACCTGTTAATTCTTCTACACCTGCATCGAAGACTAGTGCACCTAATGTTTTAAGTTCTCAAAATGAGAACCCAAATCAATATTTGATGAATTCTTTTCAATCATTTGATATCTTAGACCATGCTAGGAAAACCAAAATACAAATGTCTGAGGTTGAATTTTTGAGATCTAATCCAGATCAATTTGACCGTTTGGTCAATTTTGTTAAAGAAAAAGATACTACTCCTAGTAATCTTCCCAATTCTAACTCACTTCAAATAACTTAGTGATTTCCCCTTCTCCTATAGAAAAGATAGAACCATTCTATATCTCTTTGTTGATAAATGGTTATAAGATTAGTAATTATGTAATCGATTTTGGGGCATCTGATAATGTTATGCCATCAAAAGTTGCCAATGCCCTGGGTTTAACTTTGACCAAAACATTTGGAAGATGTTTCTCTATGGCTAACAAGCAAGTCCCCTTCATAGGTTAGATCAAGGATGCACAATTTTCTTTTGCTACATTCCCAGAGAAAGAAGATTAAGATGATAGTATTGGTAGCCGATGTTCTAGCTTCCTATGGCCTATTGTGGGGAAGAAATTTCTATAGAGATGTGGGGGGAGAGTTAAACATGGATATGACTAAAGATCGTATTCTTGTTAAGGAAGTTATCCAAAAGTTACTTCCAGAATGAGAATAAAAATACACCGTTGTCAAGTCTGATGATCAATGGGCTTAGATTCTTTTCGAGTCATCAGGTATGGGTAATTATTTCTTGCATGTTGATGATGGTTTAGAGGTTGTTCCTGAGATTGAAGATGTCATTCCACTCCAAGGTTTCGGTTGATTGTGAGAGTATTGTTACGGAATCAAAAGGATCTTCTATTTCACAACAAGAAATTATCAATTTTGATATTGTCAGCATTGGTAGTCCAGATGATGTTTGGACACTAGAATTTGATGGCAGCTATTCTTCTACCAGATCAGGAGCCGGTGTTTTTTTAGTTTCTCTTGATGGAAATTTCTTCTCTTTCTCCTTCAAATTGCAGTTTGACAACACAAATAACACTGCAAAGTATGAATCTCTTCTTTTGGGGATGAATGTTGCCCAAAAGAAGGGGATTAAAAATTTACATGCTCAAGGAGATGTTGAGTTGATAGTTTGTCAAGTCAGGAACATATACCAGACAAGGAGCGATAGGCTACGACATTATCGTAACCTTGTATGGGATATAATAGAGGCATTTGATGCTTTTGATATTTTTGTTGTTTCTCATTAATTTAATGATGGGGCATACTCATTAGCAGTATCAACAACCTCTTTAGTTCCTCACAGAGATTTTTCAGGATCAACATACATTATTGAATTGGTCTTTCGACCAAATGTTCCTGATAACTCTGATCATTGGCAAGTGTTTAATGACGATCATCATGTAATTAATTTCTTGCAGACGATTGATAATTTTGATGATCTATATTTTGAAGGTAGTCACTACCCTTCAAAGGATGCAATTGAAAGTATTGATGTAGAAATGGGAGAGAAATTTTTGCAATTGAAAGGAAACAAGATCCCTAAGGGTCTAGTTTCTTTAGAAAATCTTTTTGACAAGCATGACCGCTATGTAAAAAAGAAACAAAAATTAGCTGCAGGCTCAATAGAATATGAGCAAGTAAATATCGGGACTGAAGTCAATCCAAAGATGATCAACATTGGAAAGTGTTGTTCACAAGAAGAAAGGCAGAAATTTATTGCATTATTGCAGCGATATGTTGATGTCTTGGCCTACTCCTATAAAGATCTAAAATCTTTTCGCCCCGAAGAGCTCCATCACGACATTCCATTAAAGTCGAGTATCACACCTTTTTGTTAGAAGCAAAGGAAATACAACCCAAATATCTTTGATACTATCTTTGCTGAAGTTCAAAAGATGTTGAAAGCAAGGATAATCTTTCCCATTCATCATTCTTCTTGGATAGCCAATATTGTACCTGTACATAAGAAGAATGGTGAGATTCGGATATGTGTTGATTTCTGGAATTTGAATTAGGCATCCTTACAAGATAAATACCCTTTACCTATCATGGATCATGTCCTACAAGGTGTTACTGGATCAGAGATGATGTCCATGTTGGACGGATTTTTGGGTTACAACCAAGTGGAGGTTCTTGAACAAGATCAACACAAAACTGCATTTACCACACCATGGGGAACTTTTGCATATCATAGAATGCCTTTTGGGTTGATAAACGCAAGAGCGACTTTCCAATGTGCAATGGACTTGTCATTCCAAAGTCTCCTTGGTAAGTTCATTGTAGTCTATTTGGATGATTTGACTGTTTATTCTAAGAAATGCCAAGATCATTTCTATCATTTGCAACAAGTATTGGGGAAGTTTTGTCAGCATGTAATTTCCCTCAATCCCAAGAAATCTATTTTTGGGGTCACCAAAGGTAAGTTACTTGGGCATATTGTTTCAAAAGAAGGTATAAAAATTGATGCTGAAAGAGTGAAAGCTATCCGTGTTCTTTCTATGCCAACAAGTAAGACTGTTGTCCACTCTTTCTTTGGCAAAGTAAATTTTTATGAAGATTTATTCCAGACTTTGCTGAACAGACTCATCACATAGTTAACATGATGAAAGGTAATTATCCTTTCAAGTGGACTCTTGAAGGAAAGAAAGCTTTCCATCAGATCAAGGAGGCCATGGTGAGCACCCCAGTCTTGGTATGCCCTAATTATACCAAAGAGTTTATCATGTATAGCTATGCATTAGATCATACCTATTCAGCCATACTGATGTAGAAAAATAATGAAGATGTGGAATCACCCATTGCATTCATGAGTTATCTGCTAAAAGCTCATGAATTGAAGTGCTCAAAAATGGAGAAGCATGCTTTTGCTATGGTTAAAGAAGTGAAACATTTCAGGTTTTATATTCTAAAGTCACATGTCATCGCTCTTGTTCCTGATGTTGTTGTCAAGTCAATTTTAACACAACAAGAGTTTGGAACTAAAAGGGGCAACAAGGTTACTAAGATTCAGGAATATGACATGGAAATCAAGCCCACTAAGTTCATTCATGGAAAAGGTCTATGCCAGTTGATAGCTTACAACAAATGAATTGATGAAGTGGTGCTGGAAAATGAAGGTATGAATCAAGATTTTCCCAAGGTTCTATTTGTCAGCACCACCGATGAGTGGTATTCTGACTTGTCATATCTCTTAACATATGAAGACTATCCTACACACTTGCCACGTGATGAAAGGTGAACCCTGAAGCTTAAAGTGGTGAATTTTGTCCTATGGGACAATGGTTTGTATAAGAAAGGTTTAGATGGTAATTTCATGCGCTGCGTGGATAAACAACAACAAGTAAGATTACTTCAAGCTTTTCATGATCTTTCTTGTGGTGGAAATTTTTCTACTCCTGACACTACACACAAAATCTTTCATGCTAGATACTATTGTCCAACATTGTTTAAGGACACATACAGTTGGGTTTGCAAATGTCAGTAATTTATGGGTAAGCCTAAGCTAGTTGCACTCCCTCTTAAGACAGTTGTAATTGAAGAGCCCTTTCAACATTGGGGATTGGATTTCATTGGACTTGTGAATCCAACATCCAGTGCAGGTCACATGTACATTCTCATAGCGATAGATTACTTCACTAAGTGGGTGGAGGCCATTCCAACTAAGGAAGCTACTTTGGTGGTGGTTTGTCAATTCTTGAAGGAAAACATCATTTCAAGGTTTGGTGTTCCTCATAAGATAGTAATTGATAATGCTTCATGTTTTCATCTTATGAGATCATTGAATTTTGCTTCGATTATGGTATTACACTTTCCCACTCATCTGACTATTATCCACAAAAGAAATGGTCAAGCCAAGTCAAGTAACAAGAATCTGGTTACTATTATGAGGAAGCTCGTTGATGAGAGACAATGGACTTGGCATAAAGCTCTTTATGATGTGCTATGGACGGATTGTATAACTCCAACAAGAGCAATTGGTATGTCACCTTTTCAACTTTTGTATGGGTTGAATGTCGAGATTCCTATCATGATGGAACTTATAGCATTGAACCTCACCAAGGCCGTTGAATATGAAACCTATCAAGATTCGCTTGATAAGCGGATTATGTTTCATTCTCAATTGGAAGAAACAAGAGTAGAAGTGGTGGATAGGATTGTTGTTCACCAAAGCCAAGTGAAGGTGTTGTTTGATAAGAAAACAACCTCTCCTGAGTTCTCAGTTAGTGATCAAGTCTTGTTATGGTACAAGAGGAGGGAACCAAAGGGTTTGCATGGAAATTTTGACTCCTTATGGAGAGTTCCCTTCACTATTCATGAAATATGTGGCGAGCATAGTTACTTGATTGCATATGCGGATGGTACCCCCATCTCAATACCTCACAGTGGAGAACATTTGAAGCTCTTTACTCAATAAAGAACAATGTAAAAGGAAGTTGTACTTATTGTAATAATTGTATAGTTTTTCTTTTTAGTCTTTTTTGTTGCTTGACTCTATAGCCCAATGGATACAGGCACTCGGAGTTCTGGATTCTACAAGCTTCAAGTGGTGTAGCTTGTTCCCCAGTCAGAGCTAGCTATTGTCCTTGATTTCAGTGTAGCTAAAGTCATGAGGCAACCCTACAAAACTAGTTTGTTTCATATCTCACATCCTCTAGGAGAGCTTGACCGACTCCATCAGTTAGCTCCTTTGGTTTTTCGCCTTTTGTTTTTATTGTTTTTGAGTTATTTTATGATTTATAGTTTTGCCTATAGGGTTCTCTCTTTTTGAAGGAATTGCACATCGGATTTTAAAGTCCGATGTGCATAGTCTTGTTCCTTCTCCTGTAGATCGGACTTTAAAGTCTGATTTGCAGGGTCTTTGTCCTTGCACATCGGACTTTAAAGTCTGATGTGCAGGTTGATAGCAGTGTCTTGTATGTTGGACTTTAAAGTCTGACTTGCAAGAGGTTTAATCCTGCATGTAGGACTTTAAAGTCTGACATGCATGGCACAATTAACAATTAATGAGGGCATTAATTGATAATTTGGGGTTATTTATTTAAGTTTTGTGTTTTGATTATTCATTTCGTTTGCTAATCTCGCATGCCCTCCTCCTTTTTCCTTCATTTTTGCTCGCCTATCTTGCGGATTTATTGGAATTTCATCGGATTTTCATCAATCATGGTGGATTGAGGTAGGTGTTTTGTGTTTCATTTCAGGTTTTTCCTCTTGCAATGTATCTTCTATTCTTCTTTTTTCGTCGCTCCCTTTATTTTGGGTTTTCATTTTAGAGATTGGAGCACATGAAGTTTTGAAATCTGATTGCTCCCAATCTTTCCTTTCCACCTCTTTCTTCATCTGCATGTCGGGTTTCAAATCTTGACATGCAAGTGAAAGAAGATATCTCCTACATATCGGACTTTAAAGTCCAATATGTGGGAGATACCCTCTTGCTAACAAGTCGGGTTTTAAAACTCGACATTTTAGTAGGAGGGTTAAACCTCACATATCGGACTTTAAAGTCCGATATGTGAGAATAGTTTGTTTGATTTGGTTGTCCTCCCTTGCACATCAGACTTTAAAGTCCGATGTGCTTGTCTTTTGAATGGTTTTTTCCTGCACATCGTACTAATGACTTTTTTCAACCTGCACGTTGGACTTTAAAGTCCAATGTGCTAATGACTTTTTTCAACCTGCACATCGTACTTTAAAGTCCGATATGTCGATAGCTTTTCCCTAGCTCGCACATCGGACTTTAAAGTCTGATATGCAAGGAAGATGTTTTATCTTTTCACATTGGACTTTAAAGTTTGATGTGCAAATTTTTACTCCTAAAGTACAGGTCAGACTTTTTTCCCCGATCTGCCAATTTTTACCCCAAGCCCGTTCTGACTTTGAATTTTTTGATCCAGTCAATAAAATTTGGTTTTCTGATGATGATGACTGTTGAAGAAGCTAATCATCAGTGTTGAATGCAGTAATTTGCAAATGTCAAGACCTCCTCACAATAAATCAAAGCCTTCTTCCAGTCAATTGGAATCCTCACCAGACAAGTCATCAACAAAGAAAATGAAGTACAAGTATGACAAATACTTGAACATGTACCCGAAAAGCTCAGTAGATTCCAACATCAAAGAGATCAAGGATACAGAGATTGGTCATGTTAATATGCAGGAGTTTATTGATCAATTTGAGAAAGCTCCTTCCCACCTAATTAACTTGATCAGATCTGAGCTGCGTAAATATGCTTCCTTCCTAGTTGCAGCTCATGATCCAGATTTTGTACTTGTAGTGGTAGATCACTTCGATCCAAATACAAGACATGTTAAGGATGTTGATCAAAATGTGGTCATGACTTTGGACAATGTTTTCTTCAACAATTTTTTCAAAGGTTCTTCAGTCGAGGCAGTGGCCGATATTTATCAAAAAAGTGCTCAAGAGTATTATGAGATAAATGAGGTAAAATGCAAGAAAGTAATTAATACAGTTTACCTCTCTACTGCTAGAAACTCTACTACTTCTAGATGGCCTAAATATTTCCATAGAAGTGACTTCAACAAGGAATACAATGATATGGTCACCATGTTGGCATGAGTGAAAGGTTTGAAACTCATTATTTCCAAAACTAGATGTGCTATTACATGAATATAATCAGGAAAGGGGTCACTAGGATTGATTGGGGTGAGCAGATCAGTGATGCACTTTGCTCACAATTGAAGGAGGTTAAGGTAACATTGAAATTATATATGACCTCGTACCTGGTATATGCAGCTGCTTCCATGAGGCAATATCTAGGTTTATCTACAAAAGGTGACAAGAGGTTAGTGCTTGTATGAAATTATTATGATCAACTCATGATCCATAATCAAGGGAACCATTTCAGAAGAGTTAATGACGCTTTCTTTTCTATATGGAAGTGCATGTTTGACAAAGACTTGCAGAAGAAATGGCTCTCAGAGGCAGCGTATGTAGACACTTAAAAATAATTATTTTAATTATTTGTAATTCCTCACATAATTAATTAATTAATTATGTTAATTCAAATTCTCCTCAATATTAATTAAATATAATTAATATTTTCACTATAGCATGTGATTGATTTATTTAATAAATCAATCCCTTTCTTTATTCTTCTAAAAAATCAAATCCTCACAAATCTTCCTCTTAGCTAATTAATTTCAATTAATTAGTTAACCTACATGATTCCTACAAATCATCTTCTTAATTCATCATTAACCTAATAAATTCTTCTAGAAACTCCCTAAACTCACTTAACATTATTCTTCTAATTTTTTTATTCCCTCCACTCATTCTCTCTCCTAGTCAAATTATCCTAATCCCACCTAACATTTCCTCTAATCCCCCTCTTAATGAATTGTTAATGGCCAATCATCATGATTAGCCACAAAGTCAACTCCTTGCTTTTAAATACTTTTTTCCTAGGTGAATGTAAGATTTTCGAAATCTCACATTCCTCCAAGAATCCCCTCTCCCAAGGAATTTTTAATTCTTTTTTATTCCTCCAATCCCCATGATATCCTTTTTTGGAGAATTTTTAATTCCTCCAATGCACCTTGTGGAGTGTGGAGATACGAAATACCTTTAAGGAATATTTCTTGGTCTCCACACCCTCTCTTGGACCTTGTGTGAGCTCACAAGTAAATCCTAGCCCTTCATCTTGAATCCATCTTAGCCATCCATTTTTCTCTCTTCCTATAAATAAAGGGCTCCATCCCTTCATTCAAAAAACATCTCGAAATCCAGTAAGCTTATGCTGCCCTTTTGAGCCCAAGAAATCATCTTGGCAACTTGATCATCTCATCCTTATCATTTTCTAAATCCATTCCATTTGTGCACAACATTGGAGAGCCATCCACATCCAGCAATCAAAGGAGCATATCAAGTGGATCATTATCAAGCGACGCCTTCACTTCATCAAGCTCAATCCGAAGGAGAAGGTAAAATAGAAAGGTGAAATGGTCTTTTCATGATATTTAAGCATTTTGCATGTTTATTTCGTAATGTTTTTTATCATTTGACCTTCTAATCTATTTTCCCCTCTTCATTTTGGCACGCCCGATGGGACCCACATCCCTAAGAACTAATATTTTTTTAAGTTTTTGTGAGTTGTGAGATGCAGGTTCCAAAATAGCGCGACTGCAATATATATATATATATATATATATATATATATATATATATAATATATTATATATATTAAATATATATATTATATATATATCTTTTTCGCAGGTTCCAGAATAGCGGCTCTGTATTTCTACGCGATGGCTCCTCCTCATTCTGTTTCTTTTTATGTTTCTGTTTCTATTTCAGCATGATAACTTTGTTATCTGATCTGTTATCTGCTCTGTTTTATTATAATTTTTGTGAAAGTAGGAGAGTATGCTCTTGTCTATATAGGCAATCAAAAATCCGGATCTTTGGCACTTTTTTTAATTCTGTTTAGCATAACTGTATGCTCTGACCGTAGGAAAGTGTGAAACTAGGAGAGTATGCTCTTGTCTATCTAGACAATCAGAAATCTAGACCTTTGGCACTTTTCCATCTGATTAGTGTGACTATCTGCTCTGTTAATCTGTCTGAAATTTTTAGGTGCTAACTGTAGTCTGCATTTTCTTTTCATTTCCTGTTATCTCTATTTAATCATAATCTGTCTGACCATAGGAAAGTGTGAAAGTAGAAGAGTATGCTCTTGTCTATCTAAACAATCAGAAATCCAGACCTTTGACATTTTTTTTTTAATTCTGTTTAGTGCAACTGTCTGCTCTGTTAAATCTAGGGTTTCTATCTACTCTGTTAAATCTAAGGTTTTAAAAACAAAAATCCTATTTTTTCACCATATCTTCTTTATCTTGACTCCATTTTCCTTCAAACTTCACCAGATTCTCCGCATTTCCATTTTCCACATTTCCTTCCTTGGGGGGCCTTATCCCAAAAATCCACTTTTTGAAGCCCAAAATTCCACATTCCTCTATTTTTAGGGTTGCCATAACTCCTTCCCCTTTTATCCAATCACCTCCAAATTTTTCCCATATTATCGATCTCCAACTTTTGCTTCTTTGTCCCTCTTGGATAAATTTTCCCATTCCTTCATCTCTCCTCTAAAATCCCCATTTTTTGCTTGCTTATCCCTTGGAAAGTGGCAAAAACCTAGTCAACATTCAGCCATCAAAGCTTCCTCCAAATCCACATTTGTCATTAGTAAAAAAGTTTTTATTCATGTTTTTCTACTTATTCCCAAAAAATCAAATAAATTAATATTTTTGTCATTTTGTTGTCTTTTGCAGGACGCTTGTTAAAGACTCTATTTTTCAAACTACTAATCAAGTTGTTTTGCAGGATGCTTGTTGAAGACTCCATTTTTCAAACTACTAATCTAGTTGTTTTGCAGGACGCTTTTTGAAGACTCCATTTTTCAAACTACTAATCAAGTTGTTTTGCAGGTTGCCTAGCTGATTCAACCAAATATTGTGCATTTATTTAAATTAGGCACCTAGATATTAATTAAAATGGAATGGACCATTGTCTTATGTGTCTTTAAGAAAAGCATAAAGGTAGGAGAGTATGCTCTCATCTTGCTAGACGATTAGAAATCCAGACCCTCCAACCTTTTCTTGTTTGATTGTGTGTTTACCTCTAGCGGGCCTACCCTCCCAACTTGCTCTTTGAGAAGGTAAGAGGAGAACGACCCAAGTGAGTACACCCAAACTTGGGATTCCCAACTCACTATAATAAATAGGCCATTAACTATGAAATGGTTAATGGCTGGGGCTATATGAGAGTTCACTCTCACATTGGGTGCTTAGTAGGGTCTTAGAGATCTCAATCACGCTTGCATGACTACTAAGTTCTTGGTGCTTCATTGGGCTATAGGCCTCAATTGCGCTTGCACAACTTCAAAGGGTATCTCCTAATGGGAAGACTTACTAAACACCTTGTTCATAGTGGCCAGAAACCTTCTAGTCATTGGTGCAGGAGGTCGAACCTCTGAAGCCACCCATATTTTTACAGCCCTTAGTAGAGACACAAAGTTCACCATGAGGAGTTTTCATGGGAATTGATGCTTGGCTGCCCTGAGAAGTGAGTGTTGTGGAGGGGAGCTAGTGGGGTCAAGCATCTAAGTGTCTGCTCTGGCTAAGCATAGCTAGGAAACCAATTTGGATTCAATGACTATTGTCCTTGCCAACCTTAAGAATGTTGTATATGAGCATGAGTGTCTTTGAGATAATATGCATTTGATCATTGTGTTTGCTTTGTTTGATACATACTTGCCAAGAGAAGACTAAAAACACATCACTATCCCCAAACACTTTGCAAAAACACTTGTCAAGACACAAACAATTGTCCAAGTCATTACCCACACCAAGTCCAAAAATTGCATCAAAGCTCTATCCATCCCATATTTCATAAGCCTAAGAGAGAAGCTAAGATTCCATCCTCTCCATCAACATTCAAGTTTGTCCTTTGAAACACCAATTATCGTCCAAATCAGGGTGGTCATATCCCTTCATACAACTTGTCATTCGAATCGATCCTTCATGTTCATGCCAAAGATAACCTAGTCATCAAATTTCTTCTAAACCATCACTACCATACCTCCTCCATCAATCATCCTCAAATTTCCTAAGTCCTTTCATCCTCAAATTTCTTAAGTCCTTTCATCACAAATATCATGTATGGTCGCAACTCGATCCCAAAAGAAAAAGATGGCTGAACAACAATATGGCATGCTGGACATTGGTGTCCTAAATGAAGATCCCACACAAGATCATACACAAAGTGGGCAACCTAGCAATCAAGATCAAAGACAAAATCCTGACATGGTTAGCCAAGATGAACTTTGTCTGGAAGTGCAAACTTTCCTAGTAGATTCTTATAACCAAGAGATGATGGAAAAGTTTATTAAACACAATCCTACTGCACTTCTGAAAGCTCTTCTTGAAAATGGAGCTCAACTTCCACTTGAGTTTAATAGATCCACTTTCACCCAACAACCACAAGGAGACCTCGCTCCCACACAAAGTGCTGCACCTACTATTCAAACTCAATCAATTGCAGCCCCATCAATCATCCAAGCTCAATAAATGCCACCCGCAGTACCTCCCACCGTGGTCTCCATCCCACCTTCTTCCTCCTTACCATCCATACCACTATCAAATCCAATCTCATCTATTCTCCAACAAACTTCTATACCACCTCCTTCTATTCAGCCACATATTTCTATTCCACAAACTTCCCTTCCTCCCAACAATGTCGCAAATTTTATCTGGGTCGTATTCAATCCCATCACAACCATTTGCGGACCACAACCAACTATCACTCAAACCCCAGCGACATCGGTCATCACATCCCACGTTCCCACCTCCTCATCATATCAATATATTGGTGGTGGTGCACCTTCTTTGGCTCATTCAATTCTTAGGGCAAATACAATTCATCATTATCAAAGCCCACAACAAGACTTCATCAAGGAAATTCAAGACATGAAACAAAGGACTAATAAAAGAAAAACTTACTCGTTCGAAGAGTTTTGTCCTTGTCCTTACGACCCGTCTATATCAGTTGCACCATATCCCTCAGGATTTGAGATCCCTAAATTCACCAAGTATGAAGGCAAAGGAGACCCCCGCGATCATGTTCGAGAATTCCACATCTTATGCCAAGAAGTCTCCTATAGTGACCTTTATCTTCGCAGACTCTTTCCCAAGAGTCTCACGGGAGATGCCCTGGCATTGTTCTCATCTTTACCACGAGGTTCCATTGTCTCTTTTCTAGACCTGGCAGAAAAATTTGTGGCCCACTATGCATACAACATGGGTAATGATGTTTCTATGATGGACCTATGTACTACAAAACAAAGGCCCCAAGAAACCTTCGCCAATTTCCTACAAAGATGGTGACATCTTATCAAGAAATTCCAATGGGACATGCTAGAACAACATCAAATTGAACTATTCCAAAAGAACTTGGTTCCTGAACTTTCAAGACCCTTAATATCCCAATGTATCTAATCCTTCCAAAAATTGACTAATAAGGGCCTCGCCCTCGAACATGTCTTGTTGGAGGAAGGAACCTTGAAACATTACCAGAAGTCGACACAAAGATCTTCCTCTTATCATAACGACAAGCCAAAATTCTGATCCAAGAACAAAAACGTGGTCAATGATGGTGTAACTAATGCAAAGCGGGTCCAAACCATGGCTACTCCCCCAAAATCCACCACCAATAATCATCAATTCAACAATCAAAATACTCAAAATCAATACCAAAAAACCTCACAACAATGTCTCAATCTAGGGATGACCACCTCGATTGAATAACAGGACTCCAAGAGATTTCACTCCTCTGGCTGAGCCTTTTAAAATGGCGTTTCAGAAACTTGTCCAAGCAGGTGCAGTGGTTTTTCCAATCACTCACCCGTTTGACACCAATCAACCTAAACCAAGATGGTATAATGAAAATGAGTATTGTGAATACCATCGTATCAAGGGACATGATACACGCAAGTGTATGAAACTGAATATCTACATACAAGATCTCATTGATAGAGGTGAGATTGAAGTAGCAAATGCAAAACTTGGTAATAATAATGACAAGCTCAAAATGTAGCAAGAACCCTTCCCAAATCATGATAAAAGAAAAGGCTCATCATCTAACGCAATGGGTTATGACTACGCTAATCACATAACCAGCTTTGATTTTTTATTAGGTCACATTGAACCTGCAGACAATCATGTCAATATCATAACCATCCAAGGAGTCAATCCTCCTTCTTCCCAAAGCAGACCAAATCTTGCTAGGATAGTCATTCAAGGTGCCATGCCTTCCACCTCCCATTCCCAGAATAACTGCAATGCAACTACACGTCAAGGTAAAGTCACCATCCAAGGAGTCCCTCTCCCACCAAACTCCCCACCCATGTCTTCCACCCACCGATATGACCTCCATGATCAACTTGGGAAGACACCTGCACAGATCTCCATTTTGGAACTTCTCAAGACTTCCCTGGTCCATAAAGAAATTTTGGAACAAGCCCTTCTCCAATCACACATTCCTGATAACATCAACGCCACCCAATTCCAAGCCCTCATTGGAAACCTTTCTGCCCAGCAACACATTGTATTTAACTCCAAAAATGCTCCCATAGATGAAGACCATAACAAACCTTTGCACATCGAAGCTCTCATCCACAAGCACAAGGTCAAACGTATCCTGATAGACGGTGAATCTGGGCTTAATCTGTGCACATACAAATTAATAAAACAATTGGGACTTTCTAAGGATCTAATAGACACATCTGGAAGGATCACAATAAAGGCATATGATGATGCAAAAAGAATTTCAAAGGGCATGACCACCTTACCTCTTCAAGTGGGCCCCATTACAATTGAAACCCCTTGCCGAGTACTAGATCTTGATCTCCCCTACAACATTCTCCTTGGGAGGCCATGGATTCATTCCTTATAGGCCGTACCCTCCACCTATCACCAATGCATCAAATTCCCCTATAATGGAAGAGTGATCACTATCAAAGGTGATCCCCAACCTTTTCAATATTGCAAACTATTAGAGGGGAAGCATCTGTATCATTGCCCACTAAATAGACCCTCTCCAATGCCTCCATCTGACACATCAAATGTTGCCTCCACATCATCCCAACCAAATAATCAAATCAAGATCTTGGACAATGGCTGTGGAGAATACAAATTGGAGGACGTCTTATTGATAGGCAACCTCCCTCTCTCTCCTAAGTCATTTGGCAAACCAAAAGAGCTCAAAAAGGACCCGAAACCAATCATGCAATGCCAAAACACCACCTTCCAACAATGGGGCCCACTTGATAATGAGAGCCTCGAAGCAGATATCTCTTCATGGCTATATAGGGAAGAGGATGAAGATCCAACAAGAATATCCAAAAAAATGTACCCAAAAGCATCTGCCATAGTTAAAAAAAATGGGTTACAAAGGACACGACCTGGGACCAGAGGAGAAAGGAAGAAAAGCACCCATAAATCCTATCTCCTACATATACAATAGAGGCTTGGGGTACACCCCAGTGCCTAAGATTACTTTTGTTGGTGCCTCTTCTAATCCTTCTTCGGACATCGAAAGTGCTGATGAAGAAGAATTCCATGAAATGCCTTATGAATATGAGAAAGATATCTTCTTGGATGCTTACATCAATACCATCACCCTTGTAACCCTTCCCACTTCACATGAGCTAAATCTTGTCCAACCTGAACTCATTGACTGGGGCCAACAAGACAAACCCACTTTAGATATCTGCACTAACGATAATGCTCTCATTTCTCTCTTGACAGCACAAAATTTGGAAGATTGTAACAGAATCAAGGGTATTCAACTACATGAAAAGGGATACTTTGGTAGTTAGGTCAATGCCCTTAGCCACAAAAAATATAATAAAAGGAAAAGACATGATTCCCTAGGTGAAAACCTCCCTGAGGCACCTTTGGATGAGCAAAAAATAAAAAACAAAGGGCGTATTTGAAAGTGAAAACCTAGAAAAGGCACTTAACGATGAGGGATGTGACCTCCCTACCATTGGTTACCTTCCATAGGACAAATCAAATTTGCTGATAGAAGAAACAAACAACATCAACATGGGCACCGAAGTCATTCCGAAAAATGCGTTCATTGCCAAATCCCTCATAGAAATAGAGAAACAAGACTTCATCAACTTCCTTACAGAGGTAAAAATCAATTTTGCATGGTCCTATTCCGATATGCCAGGGTTGGATCCTGCCTTGGTGGTTCACAATCTCACCGTCCACCCAAACACAAAACATGTAAAACAAAAATTGCGCAAAATGCACCCACATATTCCACCCCTAGTCAAGGCGGAACTCCAAAAGATGTTAGACGCAAAATTTATCAAACCAATAGATTATGCTGAATGGGTCTCCAACATTGTACCTATCGGAAAACCTACTGGGGGCATCCACATCTGCATAGATTTCTGAGATCTAAATATAGCTTGTCCTGAAGATGATTTCCCACTCCCAAACATAGATATGATTGTGGACCTTACAACAGGACATGAGATGTTGTTGCTTATGGATGGATTCTCTGGATACAACTAAATCAAGACTGCAGATGAGGATCGGCATAAAACTGCATTCACAACACCATGGGGGACATTCTATTATCGAGTCATGCCTTTTCATCTCAAAAATGATGGAGCTACATACCAACGTGCAATGACAACATTTTTTCATGACCTCTTACACAAAATTATGGAGGACTATGTGGATGATCTACTAGGAAAATCTAAGACAAGAAAAGAACACATCCCCATTCTAAAGTAAATCTTTGAAAGATTAGAAAAATACAAACTACAGTTGAATCCAAAAAAGTGTGTGTTTGGAGTCACATCGGGAAAACTATTAGGATTCATTATTTCCTGCAGAGGCATTGAGGTCGATCCTGCAAAATTAAAAGCTATCATGGAAATGCCTCCACCAAAAACTCTCAGACAACTGCGCAGTCTCCAGGGAAAACTCCAGTCTGTCAGACGTTTCATTTCACAACTAGAAAATAAGTGCCATCCATTTGCACACCTCCTACGCAAGGACACAAAATTCAAATGGGTCTTCTTATGCCAAAAGGCCTTTGAGAAACTAAAAGAATATCTAGCATCACCTTCAGTATTGATGCCTCCTGCTCCTGGAAAACCCCTTATTTTGTATATATGTGCTACTGCAGTGGCATTGGGGGCATTATTGGCATAGACAGATGATCAAGGGAAAGAACATGTCATTTACTATATCAGTCATACACTGGTAGGGTATGAAATCAATTATACCCCCATTGAAAGAGCATGCTTGGCATTGGTGTTTAGCACACAAAAACTCTGACACTATATTGTAAACAACAAAACAAAACTAATTGCTAAAATCGATCCACTTAAATATCTCTTGTCCAAAGCTACTCTCACTGGTCGAATGGCTAAATGGGTCATGCTCTTAAGTAGTTTGACATTGAATATGTGGACAAAAAAGCAATCAAGGGACAAGTCATTGTAGTTCAGTTGGCTGAAGCTCCACTTCTAGGTGACCATCCTCTTCTCACAAAATTACCAGATGAGTTCATTATGACTGTTACCACATCCTCCACATGGCAATTGTATTTTGATGGCTCCTACACTCAAAATGGATCGGGGGCAGGAATATTATTGGTCACACCTCAAGGAGATGGCATCCCAAAATCATACAAGATAGCCTTTGCATGTACCAACAACATAGCAGAATATGAGGCCCTCATCACAGGTTTACACTTGGCTATCCACTGAAAAATAAAGGAATTACAAGTCTATGGCGATTCCCAGCTCGTCATAAAACAAGTCAATGATGAATACTAGACAAAAGATGATAAACTCCTTCCCTCGCCTGGCAACCTAATCCTCCATCCTAGTTCTACTCTTGGCAAGAGGTATCATTTGGTCACAAGGAAGAGACTTGTTATATTTTGTTAGATCTTTTCATATAGACTTGCGTCTTTTTCCCTGCGACTGCCACTATTTACGACTGCCTGGATTCTTTCATATCTAGGTACATTATGATAGGCGCATACTGGGGAATATTTCATAGTATGGCATGTTTTGGATCCTTCTTGTATAAACTGGCAACCTGGTACTAGTGTTTATCAACACTTACCTTCTCGTGTACAAGAGGTATCGGTGTGTTTGAGGGTTTCTTTGCACGAACCCACAACTTTGTATTAGTGTTTCTTAACACTTGCATTGTTGTGTGCAATAAATTCCCATTTTTCTACAGAGTCAGTCCACGCCCTGGGTTTTTGATGGCATCCTGATTTCTATAATCAGTGGTGCAAGTCACTCAGGGCAACATCAAACTAGGTTGGCTCTCCACATTTGTTGTGCACAAAATCTCACCATCATTCCATCAAATCCCTAAACTCAATAATCCCATGGAGTTCTCAATTGCCCCCATTTTCCTCCATGGTCTTGCATCTCATATTCTTCTTTCCAAATACCTCACGACTGCTTCATATTTTTTCCTCATTTATCCTTTCCACCCTAATTTTTCTTCCTCTATTTCTTCCTCACATAATCAATTCTGATTCTGATTCATGTCTTATACAGGATGTATCCTTCCTGAAACCAGATGCTCTGATCATGTCTTATACAAGATGAATCCTTCCTGAAACCGGATGTTGTGATCGATCATGTCTTATACAGGATGAATCCTTCCCGAAACCAGATGTTGTGATCGATCATGTCTTATACAGGATGTATCCTTCCTAAAACCAGACGTTGTGTTCAATCATGTCTTATACAGGATGAATCCTTCCTGAAACTAGATGTTGTGTTCAATCATGTCTTATACAGGTTGTATCCTTCTTGAAACTAGACGCTCTGATCATGTCTTATACAGGATGAATCCTTCCTAAACCCAGACATTGTGATCAATCATGTCTTCTACAGGATTAATCCTTCTTGAAACTAGATGTTGTGATCGACAATGTCTTATATAGGATGAATCCTTCCTAAAACCAGACATTGTGATCAATCATTTCTTATACAGGATGAATCCTTCTTGAAACCAGACATTGTGATCGATCATGTCTTATACAGGATGAATCCTTCCTGAAACCAGACATTGTGATAAATTATGTCTTATACAGGATGAATCCTTCCTAAAACCAGACACTTTGATCATGTTTGTCTTATACAGGATGAATCCTTCCTGAAACCAGACTGAATCTAGATCTTATCAATCAAATCAAATCAAATCTATTGAGAAATCAATCTCGCAAAACTCCAAAGATCAATTACCTCAATTGATCTCCCGAGGGGGCATCACCATACCATAATCTATCAATCAAGAGCCGGGGCATCCTATCAAACCAATATCAACACCAAAACAAGATTATTCTTTGAATCAATGCGTCATCACACCTCGCTTCAAAGAGGGGCAAAATGTAGACACTTAAAAATAATTATTTGTAATTCCTCACATAATTAATTAATTAATTATGTTAATTCAAATTCTCCTCAATATTAATTAAATATAATTAATATTTTCACTATAGCATTTGATTGATTTATTTAATAAATCAATCCCTATCATTATTCTTCTAAAAAAATCAAATCCTCACAAATCTTTCTCTTAGCTAATTAATTTCAATTAATTAGTTAACCTACATGATTCCTACAAATCATCTTCTTAATCCATCATTAACCTAATAAATTCTTCTAGAAACTCCCTAAACTCACTTAACATTATTCTTCTAATTTTTTTATTCCCTCCACTCATTCTCTCTCCTAGTCAAATTATCCTAATCTCACCTAACATTTCCTCTAATCCCCCTCTTAATGAATCGTTAATGGCTAATCAACATGATTAGCCACAAAGTCAACTCCTTGCTTTTAAATACTCTTTTCCTAGGTGAATGTAAGATTTTTGAAATCTCACATTCCTCCAAGCATCCCCTCTCCCAAGGAATTTTTAATTCTTTTTTATTCCTCCAATCCCCATGATATCCTTTTTTGGAGAATTTTTAATTCCTCCAATGCACCTTGTGGAGTGTGGAGATACGAAATGCCTTTAAGGCATATTTCTTGATCTCCACACCCTCTCTTGGACCTTGTGTGAGCTCACAAGTAAATCCTATCCCTTCATCTTGAATCCATCCTAGCCATCTATTTTTCTCTCCTCTTCCTATAAATAAAGGGCTCCATCCCTTCATTGAAAAAACATCTCGAAATCCAGTAAGCTTATGCTGCCCTTTTAAGCCCAGGAAATCATCTTGGCAACTTGATCATCTCATCCTTATCATTTTACAAATCCATTCCATTTGTGCACAGCATTGGAGATCCATCCACATCCAGCAATCAAAGGAGCACATCAAGTGGAGCATTATCAAGGGGCACCTTCACTTCATCAAGCTCAATCCGAAGAAGGTAAAATAGAAAGGTGAAATGGTCTTTTCATGATATTTTAGCATTTTGCATGTTTATTTCATTATGTTTTTGATCATTTGACCTTCTAATCTATTTTCCCCTCTTCAGCATATAACAAGGTTTCTCATTTTGGATGTCTTTTTGTCCATTTCCCAACATTCACTTACATTTAGATAGGATGTTTTATAGGAGAACTGATATTTTTGCATGAAAAGAAATCACAAGCACATAAGACCGGATTGAAGTTCCTAGAATCTATTGGCAAGTACTCAGTTTTAACTAACCCCAAGGCCAAGAACATGGAGGAAGAGATGCAATGGAACACTATGAGAAGGTTCAAAGCATGAAATAATTTTGATTTTCGCGGCATGAAAAATAAACTCAAAAGAAACTACACTCATTTTTTTAGGTTTGAGGATTTATGGGTGGATTGCCAAGATGAAGAAGACATAAGAAGAATGGATTTCAGTCATCTTACCCTAGAGAAGATTGAAAATATGGATCTGGAAAAATTTCCAGTGACCATGGAGGATACCAATGACATAATAGACCCAGTCTATTATGAAAATAAGATTGCCGATTCACCACTCCCACTGGTGCAATGGTCGAAGAAGGAGAGTAAGTCTATTACTCAGAGAATTTCCCCCATTTTGGCAAATACGAATGCATGGTTGTTGAAGAAGAATCTTAGAATGAAACAGCTTCCTGCTAGTTCTAAAGATGATGACAATAGTGGTGGTCCAGTTGGTAAGACAACTACGGCTAAAACAAGGACCAAGAGTAAAGAACATCAGCAAGCACCATCCTCAGCTCCTGCAACCCAATCTAAGGGAAAAGGGCCCAAAATTAAATTCATAGTTAAGGCGTGTAAACAAGGTGAGTCGTCATCGGCAACTCAAGAGACAAACACAAAAGAGTCAAAGCAATAGTCTACTAAAGAGACTAAGAAAGAGAAGGAGCCGGAAGAAGGTGAAATTCCTCATCAAGAGGAAGCACAGGTTGAGGAGCCAACACATCATGGCAAGATTAATGTCTCTGCCACCTCATAGGTGCCTACCCATTCAGGAGTGGTTACCCATTCTATCAAAACTGACTTAGATCAAGAGGATGAGGAATTTGATGATGAGGAGTTGGATATGGACATGACATAGTCAAAAGCTACTAAACAGTTTTTCACATTATCCAATTTTTCAAGTTTAGATGACATTCCATCAACCACCATTGAATCTTCAATGTTGGATTTTCCTGATGTCATGCAACAAGCATTTGTGGAATAGCAGATGATGACTTTACCTTCTACAATGGTCATAATAGAAGTTCCACCTTTGGTAAGTACTGAAATTATTTCCACTGCACCTTCCACTTTCCCATCTCTGGTTGTAGCTGAAGAGGTGTTAGTAGCAACTATTGTTACTACATCAGCTAGCATGACATTGGATAGTTCCACTTTGATACCAATAACAACATCCACAACCGCTGCAAGTTCAAGCTAGTTTGCTTCTGAAATACCAACTGGTACTCAACAAGAAGCCACTACTCCACCCGCCAATCTAGAATTACCAACTTGGATGGAGGTAGTTGCATCTAAGAGGAAGAAACAGGTAATTTTGTCTGATGACTTTGATTTTGAGCAGTTGGTTCCTCCAAAGCCCAAAGGAACAAAGAAGCCAAAGACTATCTCTTAGGTGATAGTAGATCCAGCTACTAAAAGGAAATATGTTGAGGTCATGGTACCATTGTCAGATAAGAATAAAGATAATATACAACCTAAAGACTATACCATGCAAACTGTAGAGTTGGGGGTAGAGACACATGAGAGTGTAAAGTTGGATTCTCAAATGACTTTTAACTCTTTGTTACAGAGGTTTGATCAAGAGAGGGATGAGAAGAATGAATTAAAATAGAAGTGAGAGAAATTGACCAATGTTCTTCTTAAAGTTACACAATCTTCCCAGGAAATTGAGCCCATAGGTTCCTCAATGGAAACTGAAGCTCTTAATAAAGTTGAATAGGTGGGAGCAAAGGGTTGAGTGGTGGATGAATGGATTGCATAGTTGAAATCAGAAGGGTCTCATCTTCTAGGTTCAACAATTGGGTTGTTGGCTGATTTTGAAGTAATCCAAAGTCACATGCAAAGTATCAAGACTTCATTATCTTAAGAAATTGAAGATATTGAGAAGAGTACAACCCTTTGGAGCAAAATGGTGGACTTCAGAATAGATGTCCTCATTGAAAATAAAGTGGTTCCCACAAGAGAAAAATATATCCAAATATTTTCACTATTGTCTCACAAGAAAGAGACAATAAGATTGATGATGGCAGAGCTAGATCGAGAAAGGAAGGAAGATGATGATGAGATTGATCTCATTTCTGCTAGAATTGTTGACCTTCCTTGTTATCTATATGATGACAATCATAATCTCATTACTAGTGATGCCATCAGGCAAGAGTTTCTTTCCTTAATGGATCACTGCATGGGACAAGATTTATCACTAAGTGCATTTGACAAGTTACTAGAGATCCAAGTCAGTTTTGAGGTCCTTGCATCCATGCTGAAGGACAAAAAAAAGAAATATGTGAAGGCTGAAGATGCAATTTGCCGTGTTTGTGTGATCACAGATTCTACCCCAATGCCGGACAAAGTTGAGATGGAGGCCATCCTGACTAAGTTTGAATAATTCCACAAATCTAATGAGGAGGAGAAAGATGAATAAAGTGTCCCCTTTTGAAATTTTCTTTTGATGTAGTTGCATTATTAAATGCTACAAGTTTTCTCCTAGCTGCATAATTTCTTTCTATTGTAGTTGTAGTCAAGTGGGACTATGCAGTTGAATTAGTCAACTGTGCCCACATTTTTCTCCACTCTTTTCATATATAAGGAGGAACCTCATTTGTATATTTTTGATCTTTTATTATGCTAAGCAAAACTCTACCGAATTTTTGCCTCAACTAAGACTTTAAGCATTTTTTTGTGAAGATTTGATCAAGCAAATAAAGAAAACAATTTTATTTGATCTCAAAATTTGTGTTGTGTCAAAAATTATTTATATGAGTTAAGGTTATTATGTTCATTACTTATATATGTTCTTTAATTCCTTGATATTGGATATATTGTTATGTGGGTAAAAGAGCTCTTAAATTATGAAAGTAGACTTTGTGCTCCTTGAATATTTGGGAAATTTTCTATTGTTAAGTGATTAGTGGTAAGCTTTGTATTGCTACTGTTGTTTATAGTTTTAAGGATTGGGGAATTACACTTGAAGACTTTGAGCTGGAAGTTGGATTTCTTACCAATTGTGATAATTAATTTAAGTTAGTGTTACATTCAAGAAAGACTTTATGCTTCTTACTTGTGAAATTTGGTAAAGTTTTTTGGATTAATTCGTTTATTTCTTTAAGTATCAAACGTGATAGGGAAATTATAACAAAGTGGAGGGGGAATACATAGACTTTGAAAAATGAGAGTTATATGCCCAAAACTAACCCACATATTTTAATTTCTTATTAATTAGAGAAGAAATTTCAAAGGCAACCTCCCCTTGATGAGAGGAGAGATTAATTTCTCAACATAGTTGTGTGTGAATTATATATTTTGTCATTGGTACGCTAGCAACAAAATATTCACCCAACATACTCTTAGGACAAAAAAATTTCACCTTCATTGACAACTCAAAAACCCTTACAAAGACAACATGACACTCCCTTCAGCATAGTATCCTTCACAAAAATATGCAACACAAACATAGTAAACAACTATTTCCAATATATTGATAAATTCTTGACAAATTTCTACAACTGGAATTTATCATTACCTATTTTATCACCTTGGGTTGTCTTTGCACTTTTGTGGGCCTCTTCAAAAGTTATGATCATTAATTTTTTAATGGTTGCACTATAGATTTGATTCCTACTTGACTTTATACTATTTAGGTTTTGCTGCAGGGCCTGTTTTAGCCTACCTAGCTCCAATTAAGGAAAATTTGTCAGAAGTTAAAATTTGGATTTGTTTTAATCCTAAAGTGTGTTCTAGGTCCTAGTTAATTCATTTTCAATAATAATTTTAAGTTTTGGGTCATTTAGTCTAAAATTGCAAAAATTGTCAAATTTGCAAAAAAGTTGTCAAGCAACTTTTTCCAAAAATGCAAAAAATGTAAAAAATCAAGCAAAGGAAGTTGAAAAGACATTTTTTTGGGACCATGTCAGTTACTTTCAAGATTATAAGGCTTATTTAGGTCAAATGAATCTATATTGTACGGAATTTTTGGTTGAAGAGCAAGTTTTGCATGAAGAAATTCACTTTTTTGCCTTGTTTTCTGACTTTTCAGTCTGAAACACACATTGTGCATCAAATTTTGTTCATTCTCATGATTAAAAAATTATTGAGAGTGAATTTAAATTGAATCTAGTTCATTTTGGTTTGAGTTTTGCAAGTTTTCATTCTGATTTGTGTTAGTTATCTCATTTTTTGTAAAAACCAGTTAAAACCCTACCTAGGGTAAACTGAGTGCAAGAAAAATGTAAAACTTAGCAATCCCATGGTGGATTGGGCTAGGATTTAGATATGTGTTTTTTTTCTATGCCTTCTTTCTTACTCCATAGGTGTAACTTCTTGCAAGAAGGTTTGACATGGTTTTGGGGCAGATAAAGGACTAATATCAGTATGTATCAGTCCATGCATGAAGTGATTTTGTAATTGCATGGTGTATGGGAGGATGGTGGATGAAGTAAATGGTTGGGAGGTGTCATGGGATATTGTTGAATTGTCTCAAGGTGATAAAATAGGAGTCACACTACTCTCCTTTGGAAGAGGGCCAGAGACAAACCTTTAGAGAAGGTAGGGTCATTTCAACAATGAAAATAGAAGAAGACAAAGAAATAGACAATAAAATAAGTAAAGAAATAGGTAAAGAGGTTGTTAGACTATATTTTTAACAATTAAAATTAGGAATGAATCCCAAACTGAACTTTTTGTTAGGTTTCTATGGAGGTGAAGGCCTCCTACCAAACATAGCAGGTATGATTATCCTTGGAAATTTGTGACAAAGATGAGAATGCAAAGTAGGGGGAGTAGACAATGTTGCACTCGACATATCTTCTGTATGAAACATGTCAATGAGCTAGGAGAACAAAGGGATATTAAGAAGGGAGGTGATGAGGGGTAGCTACAAGGAGGGAGAAATGAAACCTATACCCATTTAGGGTGAGGCTTATTGATGGTCCCCAGAGCGACATTCAATAGAACGAAGGATAGAATGGATGCAAATGCAACTAGAGAAACAAGAGAAAGAGTAGGCACAAAGATTTTAGGAGCAAGAGATGACACCAATGACACCCTCAACCCTCAAGGCAACTTGATTCTCGAAGGCCATTGCATGCCAATGATGATTGAACTTACACACATGCATAGATGTGGCCAAAGAAGAGAGTTTTGAGTGTTTCAATCTCTCATGTACCCATTATATGTTCTCCTTCCACTATAGCCCTATCAGACTCTACAACCCTACATCTACATTTTCTAGAACATTCCTCTAGAGCCTATTTTTAATAACATCCCACTCTTTAAATTTTTTCCATCTAATATTAAAAAATTGAGAAAAAATAGCTCCTTTTTACTAACTAAATAGTGATGGGATAGAGAAGAAATTTTCCTCTTCTTTCTATATTCAATAGGTGTTCTAGTAAATATATGATGAAAGTAATAAGGTACATTGACTAGGTTGTTGTGGTGAAGATGACTCATTACTTGAATTGAATAGTATAAAGCAAAGAGTTGCTTTCATCATAGGTAAAATTTTTGATTATCTAAGATGCTACTTCTATCCATGGTCAAGGAAGAGAAACCCATTTGGTGCCCTAAGTGAATGAGTCAAAGATTTCATGTAGATGGCATTTTTTTCTCTTGCTGACATAGTGTCTGCAAACATTGGCAATTCTTTTTTGATCCATCAAAGGCCAGACACCTTAGAAATGGTAGGATATGGTGCACCAACCCTCAACCCCTTAATAAATGCTTCATTATTATAGAATGTTTGTACAAACTACTATATCATCTCATCATTATACTCTATTAACCTTAAGAATTAGTGTATTAATACCCCTCTCTTCAAGAATGGCAAGGACTCAACATCCACTACCAACAATGTGTGTTCTTTGGGCTCTTGCCTAGTAAGGTTCACCACCCATTTTGCCTCTATTCTTAACATTTTTCTCTACTCTTTCATTTAATTGAAACTATAATTAATCTATTCTTTCTTTTGTTAACACTTTCTATACTATACTATATATCTCAATTTCCAAATTAATTCCTCAACTCGCCAGATTCTGCAACTTCTATCAATTTAAAAGGTTTTTCCTTACCAATTCAAGTCCCTCTACTCTCATATCATGGGAAATCTTATGATTACAATGTTTGCAATTGGTTCACTCTTTTAGCTATATAACTGCACAAATGCTACCAAACTGTACCAAATAATCATGAAAATGGTTTTAGAAAATTAGAGACAAAAATAATTATGACAACTTGCCCCTAACTTGAAGGTTTAATTTATGCAAAAATTAAATTCAAGGTAATCAGAGGTATGGATGATTGGAACTCAAATTGGATAATGATAATATGGCAAGTAAATATATAAAGACACATGATAAGCTATCAAATTGATATAAAATCAATGTTGTAATAAATTTGATCATGAAAATTATACATGTGTGTTGAATCAAATGATTCAAGACATTCGTGGTTTGTTGGCTATAAGAAAAGTAGATGGTACATGAAGCTGGTGTAATGTGATTGATGTGACTATTGGTATTGCTAGGACATATATGATGGAAGACATTGATAAAAATGCTTTGCAAGTTGAGGTTGAAGCCAAGTGGAAAGTATTTTTTTAAATATGGCAGCAAAAAGACTAGTCCATGCATAAGGAAAAAAAGGAGTGTCGCGAAAATGTGAATGGTTGCATGTAGATACATATTGTCCTTGGCTATGTGTAACTAGAGAAAGTTTGCAAAAAGTAAGAAAAGTTGTAGTGGTTGCATGTGCACTAAATTCAAGTCCAAAGGATAATATATTGTGTCAGGTCCCAATTGTTGTATGTTCTTGAATGTTACCAAAAAGAAGTAAACATAAATAAAAATTTATGCAATGTGTGCATGTGAGGTTCTTTAATAATTTATGCATATGAAATGGCCATGGGTGAACTAGATTATTCATTTATAGATATTATTTGTGATTCAAGTGATATGTTGGATGGTATGAGAATCACTTCATCAAATGAAATGAATGGTAATAGAGATTTGGATGGAGTGGAAGGTAGTGGAGAATCAGATAGAGTGGATGGTAATGGTGGTGTAAATTGTTGCTACAGTTGGAGTAAAAAGTCATCTTTATTTAGTGATTTCTTATATAGTTTAATCCCATGCTGATCAATCACAAAGGAGAAATGAACTAGAAATGAACCCTAAATTTTGAACCAATATTTAATGGCTGATTCTGATTTCTATTTATCCTGATCAATTCGATATTCATCAATGTCCAATATCCAATGCCGAGCTGGATATTCATCAATGTTCTATGTAGGGGTGGAGCACATGGAGTTTATGGAAGAATTTGATGGAGTGAGTTTATCCAAACAACATTGTAAGATGTTGAAGAAGGGCATTGATGCCAAATGAGTTTCTTTGTATTATGGGTTGTTAAATCCCAATTGAATATAATCAATTTCTCTATATTGTAATGGCATGAATTGATATTGCTCTATGCTAAGAAATATTACAAATTCAATGTGGAATTCAATTTTTGGGTTAAAGGCTGGCAAAGTGTACACCCAACAAGTAAATCATGACCAAGGTGTGATCAAATCCTTGGTGAAAAATCACCATTCATGTATTTAAACAAACCAAAATGTTGTTGAATTGATCATTGGTTGGAATAGAAACCTACGCATCATTGATGAGGATCCATTGGAGAATACATTTAAAGATAAGTAGGTCTAAGTTCTATTTTATTATTTCATGAAAAATTGAATTTTTGGCATTGATATATGGAGGTGTTGCAAGAGGGATCTAAGTAAATGGGTACATACTCTTTTAGCCAAGAGAGATCTGATTTTTTTGATATATGTTGAAATTTTTCAAGGTTGCCTCTCAAAGGATCCAATGTCCAATACAACCCCAAACCCTAAGCCTCAATAAGCATTTTAAATATTTTCATCTCATTAGATGTTAAATATAATAGATACACTATCCTTAGTAACTAAGCGTAAAGGAAAACAACCTTTGTCACCTGAATCATTGATCCCTCACTAGGATTGTTTTTGAGAAGTAGAGCCTAACCTTTTAGTCATTTTGCGTGAAATGCCTAACTCGATGTAGGAGATTGCACATGTTGCTTTGGGTTGATCAGGGCCAGAGGTTGACGCCAAGCTTGCGCAAGATTGCTTTGGGTTAAAATGAATTGTAGTGTTTTTTTTAAGTACATGTGTTCATCGGAATTTTGATGAATGCGGGCACTTTTTAAAAAAAAATCAAATTTCATTTGTAATGCCTTCTCCGTTGAAACCAAATGTGAAATTCTCATAGAAAATCCTGAAGAATTCGGGCATTTAAAAAAAAAATCAAATTTGGTCACAATATACCTTCTCCGTCGAAAACATCCATCTGAATTTTAGGCCAAATGTATTAGTTACATAGGAATATGTTGAAGTCAATGACAACAACATATCCTAGAAACAACAATATCCAACAATATCCCCCTTTGGCATTGATGGAAACATATGAATGTGAAAAACAATCAATGCAAAGGAATGAATCAACACCAACAATCTCCAACAAACTCCCCCTAAGATCATGTACACAAAGCTCCAAAGATACAGTAGTTTTTCACATGCTTCTCTCCCCTTTGACAACAATACCAAAGATAGTACAAATCATTCTTCTCTCCTCCTTTATAGGATAATCTCTCCCCTTTAGGATAAACTCACAACTTTGAACATCTAAATTACTATCTAACTACTCTGGCTGAGTAGCATCTCCAACTCATCAACCCAGATAAAAAGATAAGGCTCTGAAGTCCACTAGATTGATGCAACTCCATGCATCTAGTTCTCATCAGGAGGGGCATAGACCCCTAACTTCTCTCTCAAATAGACAAATATATCTGCAGGCAAAGGCTTAGTGAAAATATATGTAATCTGATCCTTTGTAGATAGATATTCCAATCTGACTTCTTCATCACTGACTTTCTCCCTCAAGAAATGATACTTTATTGATACATGCATTATTTAAGAATTTAGTACCAAATTCTTCAAAATATTGATAGCACTTGAATTATCACAATTCATAAACAACTCTAATATTCTTCAACATTTGCTTCATCCAAACTACCTAATTACAGTTACTAGCATCAACAATGTATTCAACTTCAACAGTAGTTAGAGATACAACATCTTGCTTCTTACTAGACCATGAAATCAACTTCTCTCCCCAAAAGAAACCTCCACTGGTAGTGCTCTTCCAGTCATCAACATCACCTATCCAATAATCATCAGTATAGGCACATAAGATGAAATCATCATTCTTTGGATACCATTAACCATAATCAAGAGTCCCCTTCGAGTATTTGAAAATCCTCTTTACAATAGTAACATGAGTCTCTTTAGGATCAACTTGAAATCTAGCATAGAGACAAACAACATGTATAATGTCTGGTCTAGTGTGAGTTAAGTACAACGATCAATAAACTATAGATATATACAAAGTCTGATTAACTTTATGAGATTCATCATTTTTAGACAACTTGCATCTAGTCACCATAGGAGTTCTAACAGGTTTGGAATCATCTAACCCAAACTTCTTCAATAATTCCTTCACATACTTAGATTGAGAAATGAAAATACCTTTGTCAATTTATATGATCTACAATCCTAAGAAGAATTTCATCTCACCTATCATAGACATCTCAAATTCCTTTTGCATATCATCAACAAACTTCATACTCAAATCATCATCTCCTCCAAAAATGATATCATCAACAAAGAATTCAACAATCAAAATTTTATCATTATCCACCTAAAAGTATAAATTACTATCAGTAGTACCTTTACATAATCCCAAATTCAACAAATACTTATCCAATCTAGCATACCAGGCTCTGGGGGCTTGCTTAAGTCCAAACAGTGCTTTCTTCAATTTGCATACCATATGTCCTTCATCTGATAATGGAAATCCATCTGGTTTCTCAATATAGACTTCCTCTTCCAAATCACCATTCCAAAAGGCTAACTTAACATCCATCTGATACACCTTGAAATTCTTGTAAGCAATATATGCAAGCAACAATCTAACAACTTCAATTCTAGCTAATGGAGCAAAAGTCTCCTCATAGTCAATACCTTCCATCTAAGAACACCCTTTACAAACCAGTCTTGCTTTGTTTCTAACAACTTCACTAGCTTCATTCAATTTATTCTAGAATACCCATTTAGTGTTAATTACATTCTTGTCTTTAGGTCTTTGAACAAGCTCCCATGTGTTATTTTTCTCAATCTAATTCAACTCTTCTTCCATTTCTTTTATCCAATTATCATCTTTACATGCTTCTGCAACATCTTTAGGTTCAATCTTTGAAATCAAGCATATCTCTTCAACAACAATCCTTCTCCTAGTCATCACACCTTTATTCTTATCACCAATAATCTGATTTTCTGAATGATTCAATCTTACATATTGTTGGTTAACAGATTTGCCCTTTGTCAAGATCTCAATTCTTCACTTACCCTATGTTACCCTTTAAAAATAAATTTGCAACTACACAGTTGGATAAATGAAAATAATTCGTTCTCCTCTAAATTAAGGTACAAATCCCTTCAAAGATCTTCAATGAATTAATTTAATCTATGAGTTCATGTACACTTTTAACCCAAAAGCATTAAAGGCATTCATCTCCTTACATCAACATGTTATGAAGATGCAGAATACTCATGTATCAATTTAAGAAAATAGCTCACTAACTATCTTAACTGATCCAACCTAATTCACATAAAAGAAAGAAGAATTTTTAACTCCTAACTTTGTAACTATTTTCAATATGAGGAATGAGATCAATTTGAACAAGAATTCATTCACACAGATTCAAACTGTCAAAATCAATTTCATATATTCAATTCACAGATGAATATATTTTCTCATATCCTTAAAAATAGATAAAGTATCAAGAGTTTACTTTAGCACATTAACAAAAATTCTCTCACCTTTTTAGAGCATCTGAAAAAAAAATTTATAGCCACAACCTGGCTAACGGTTTAAAGAGGGAAATACAGAAACTCAAGATTTCTACCCCGAATTTTTTGAGAAATTTACTTAAAACTTAATACTAAATCTGCCAAAACTAGTAATAAGAAAAATTTATGGATCATTCTGATTGGGCTTAGTAGTTTTGACAGTTGTTGCACTCTTCCATCCAGCATAAGAAATGGAGAAATACCGAATTAAGGAACCATGAGGGAGTCCCACGTGTATCACCCTTTGCTTCTAGACCTCTTTTTCCCTATGATCCTATGTAACTTTGTCGTAATGACTATCCAGGTGTCCGATGCATTAAAACATAAGAGATTCAATCTTTGCAATAGTGGACAAATCATCTGGAACTAGGTCATTTGCCTCTTTGACATGATTAAATTTTCTTTCAAATGATTTTGTTATAACCTCCACAGCTTTGAGGGTCTTACCATCATCTTTTAGACACTTGATTTTGATGCACACAAGTTCATTTCACATGGATGCAACTAATTTTGTGATCTGATCCACTAGCTTTGTAGATTCCTCGTAAGCTTGCTTTATTAAGGAATTCCTCCATTCAATGTTCCTTTGGGAAACATACAAAATACTATCATCTAAGCCAGCTACAGGTTTCTTAGCGAGAAACTTCATTACCCCATAGATTTGCACTTCTTGCATCTGTGTTGCTTTCGCTGCCCATTTAGCTTCTTCTTTTTTCCAATTTATGATTTCAGCTTCCAACTCCTTCATCACCATTAATGCTCCATCATAAACTCTACTCAAGTTGATAAAATACTCTATGCCTGATTTCTGAATTCCTTCTACTCACTCCATCACAATTTCTATAATGAGAATGCATTTGTGTATTTGTTCCAGTCTTTTGATTAGCGGGTGATTTAGGATCAAAGGACATTGGAAGTTGTGACAGAGGTTGAGGGTTTGGATTATTAATTGCTTCGATATACTCTACCATTCTCCTTAGAATTTCCTTCATCTCATGCTTATCCATGTCATCCTTCCATGTTCTATTGAGCATTTTCTTGGTCGATGTTTCAAGATGATAGGCATTAGTTGCTCGGGTTCCAACACCAAGATTTAGTTTTTCAACTGTGAAATCCTTTGTAGTAGGGCCTGCTACGACTTCATCAATATTTGGGTGAGCAATTTATGTTGTCTAATTACTTGTAGTGTCATAAAAATCAACTTTGGAGATTGTCTTTAGCTTCTTGGCCTTGGGAGTATTTCCCAAGCATTTACTTATCATATCTTCCAATGGAATTGAAGGAGGGACTATGTTCCTTTTCTTACTACTCAAAGTGTTTTCTAACCACAGAGGTCCAGTGTGCATAGGAGCTTTATCAAAATGAGATTCGACTTATTTTCCTTTCTTTACCACCAATGTGGTAGCAATGTTTGTCACATCACACACCTGCTGATTATCACCTACATTATCTATGTTTTTTACCTCTAAGTTTGGATGGGTTGGAGTGTTGTCCATGTCAGGAGGGGCATCCAAATCAACTACTACTGAATCCATAGATGATTGCTTTACTTTGTTTTTAGTTTTAGACTGAGTGATTCTAGTAGGAGTCTATTCCTTCTTGACCCTCACTAGACTTGCTGCATGTTCAATCTTAACTTGTGTTTTGGAGGAACCTTTCATGCAAAGCTCTGAATTCAAAGGGTCATGAACAAAAAATATTGCCTACGAAAATCCTTTACTTACCAAATTAGGTAAATGAAGAAGGCAAGTAATTATTTTTAAAAGTAAAACAAATCTTTTGGGTAGGCTTAAAAATTGGTCACACAATTTCCTATGATTTGTAACTGCATACTTATTTGTGCCAAATTACTCCAAAAAGACTTAATCTGACTATTCTTTAATTACAAGTCTTTTCCCTCCATGCCTTTCTTTTAAATCATTATTCTCAAGTATGACTCTTCATCGTAACTCATTCCCTTGAGGTTCACATTTTAAATCTGGAATATTCTTTATATGATTATTGTTGACGCGACGCTTCTTCATCTCCAAAGCCATCAATCCATCAAACCTTGAAATTTGAACTTTGAGCTCTCTGAAAAGTGGTTCAAAAGTTCAAGTTCAAAAGAATAGGAAAGGACAAACCAAGACAAAGAAATCAAAATGCCATGGTTCACATATTACAATAACAAGACTCAAACAGGACTCGAATTTCAAAACTTTGAACCTTGAACTTTGAACTTTGAAAAGGTTCAATAGTTCAAGTTCAAAAACAATTATTACAAAGACCTTTAGCTCTTTAAAAGTTGAGTCACAATACTACATACTCTACTTGAACTTGAACCTTGAACTTAGAAGAGGTTCAACCAACAGGTTTGAGTTCCAGAAAAACTTCAACAAGACAAAAACTAAGACTTACACAAGCCCACACTAAATTAACTCTCCTTATTTTGATGATGTGAGAACAAAAATGCTCAATAAAATGAGGAGGGTAACATTGGCTCTGACTGGGAACTAGGACTGTAAAGGACTAGGGAGGAATTTTGAATCTTTGGTTTTACACAAAAGATGGAAAATAAGACCGAGACCAACAAAACAAACACACCAAAATTGACACAACTAAAAAGAAAACAAAAATAACCTAAAAAAGATGCAGGGGACTCCTGTTTTACAACTTATAAAGCTTAAGATCTTGTCCATTATAAGATAGGGGAAGAATAGTACCATGAACATAGGCAAGCTTGAAAGAATTAGGCCCCTTAACCTCATGAATAAAAAATAGACCTTTCCATAGTGATTCAAATTTATCATGTGTTCCTTTAGGTTCCCTTCTTCTATCCCAGAGTAAGACCTGATCTCCCTGCATACATTTTTTGGGTCTGGCTCTTTTGTCAAAAAATTTCATGACACATGACTGATGTTTAGTGATCTGATCAATGAGTTTATCCCTTTCTTCTTCTATTTTCATCAAATGCATGATTCTTTTTTCTAAGGAATCCTGAAAATATGCGTCCTCAATAACTGTGTAATTTTGAAGCTACCAATTCTAGAGAAAGTTAATTGTATTCCCACACCATGCACTAATTCAAAAGGAGACATTACTATTGCCCTTTTAGGAGACATCCTATCTGCCCAAAGAGCCTCATACAGTTTCTTGTGTCAGTCCTTCAAATTCTCACTTACCGGCTTTTTCATAATGTTTATCAAGTTCTTATTGCTGGACTCTGTAATACCCTAAAAATGGTCACCTAAACCATGGGCCCCTAATCTCGACAACATCACCAAGGTCCTAACCAAACACAATTAAATCAACCTTGAGAACCTAATTAATTAATTCTTCAATCATTAATGTTACATGGCAAATAAATCACTCTATATTAATTAAATCATTCCAAGTAAATCATTTTGATCAATTATTCTATTTATTTAATTAAATATCCTAACATATTTAATTAATAAATCAATTTTCCATTTAAATCACAAAAAAAGGAATCAATTTAAAGAAAAAGAGGAATTAATTTACAAAAAGAGATTAATCACAAAAAAAGGAATTAATCTGCAAAAGAAAGAGTCAAATTGAAAACAAAACAAAAGAATTAAATTGAGAGAAGAAATCAAACTTAAGATATTTCTTTTTCTAAAATTGAGATAACTTGATAAAATTCAGAAAAGCAATTATATTGAATTAATCATTTTCTCTAAAATTGAAACTCAAAGATTTTCTTGAGGAAAGAGGTTCACTTGCATTGAAAAGGCTTTTTCTAAATAAACATCTTGAGAAAATTAAAGAAATAAGCATGGAATCAACTATTTTTATCTCAAGTGCATGGAACCAACTAATTTTATCTCCAATGCAAACTCAAACTTATAATTTGAATGCATTCAATCAAGCTATAATTGGAATCTATCTCAAAGATTAACTTAATCTAATCTCTCAATTATTTCAATTAACCTGGATTGTGCTTTTCCTTGAGGAATCTCAACCGCTCATTGTTAATCGATCTTGACCATTGGTCTCTCTCTTGAGTCTATATAAATTCATCCCTTCATCTCTCATTCAAGACACTCTGGAGATTTATTGTTATTGTGCAGTTTTTTCTCTGGAGTCATTGAAAATATTGTGCTTTGAGATTATTGCATCTTAGTTTAGCTTTTTGCATACTTAGTTTAATCATTATTGCTTGAATTCATCTAGCTTAATATTCATTCATTTAGCTTAATCTTGCATACATTTAGCTTAATTTTGTGCTCATATAGATTAAATCCTTCGTATTGGTGTAGTCTAGTCACTGGTATTGCTTAGACAAATCTGAGAGAAAGTCCATACTCACATCTTTTAGAAGGCAATAGGTCGATTTGTTATGGTTTTTATATTCATGATTATATCTGTCTAACCATGCATGCAATGACTTAATTGAAGTGTTGTTTCTTTCAACTTGCAAACTTTATCCACTTTTCACACACACATTTTTGGCGCCCACTGTGGGGCAGAAGACTACAATTTTTGGCCTTACAGATCAACTTAGTTTTTTATTTTTGGGATTTTTTCTGTACAGTTACTGCTAAAACTTGTACAAGTTTTCACAAAGGCTAGGATGACAATCTACAAGTTCTTGTACAGCCCATGGTGAATTATCATACGGCTGGGTGAGAATTATCATACAATTTTCTAGTTTCTCGTATCAAAACAGACTGCATTTTGGGGGTTTTTATTATTAAATTTTGATGGTACTAATGCTAACACTAGCTTTTTTTTTGTCTGCCTGAGAGATTTTTTTTACAGTCTAACTAGCTTTTGCAAAACGTTTGTTGAAGAACACGTTTGTCGCACAAAAACAATATGACTACCAATTCATTGTTTTTGCAAGTTGCCTAGGGAGATTCAAGTGAATATTGTGTATTCTTTAAATTCATTTTTAGGCACTTAAATTGCTATTTGGTTAATGGACAAATCTGTCTTTTGTGTTTTAAGAAAAAATTTACGAGGTAGGAGAGTATGCTCTTGTCTGCACAGACAATCAAAAATCTAGACCCTCAAAGCTCTTTCTAAGTTTTGAGAATTGTGTATCTTTAGTGGGCCTATCACAGTGGGAAAAAGTAATCACCTTGTGAGAATGACCCAAGTGAGTACAACTGATTCTGAGCATTCCAACTCACTATAATAAATAGGTCTTTGGTGATTCAAGTCTCAGAGGATGACATTATTTGAGTTTTCTCTTTGAGATCTCTCATATCGGGTATTTTGTAGGGTCTCGTGGTCTCAATCATGTTTACGTGACTACAACTTGTTTCAGGACCTTGTCAGGCTATAGGCCTCAATCATGCTTGCGTGACTTCAAGGGGTAATTTCGAACGGAATTCCTTACTAAGAACTATAAGATATAAGCTACCTGATTCACCTCCGAAAGGAGGATAATCTTTGTGCAAGAGAGATAGTAACTCTCCCAAGATACTTGCCATTTCATGCCCCCATTAGTGTTTTGAGTCGGCTAATACAACATTGAGAATCTATTGCATGAGACTCAACAACCATATTCTAATTAGCTATTAGGTGTGTACCTAAGTCTACTAAAAAAGGTTTTCTTTTCTCAGCCAACTTCCGTAGGGTTAGCATGTTGTGCTTGAAGTTATTATGAATCTTGTGTGTTTACTATGTTTTCATCCTTGAAACTGAAACTGGAGAAAACAATTAAAAAAAATCAAAAAACTCAGCGATCAAAAATTTGTCTGTGTCAGAAACTAGTCTCTATCCAGTCCTCTGTCATATGAGTCTACTGTTTAGTCGTCTAACTATACATCTACTATTGTATGAGTCTAGTTTTTTGTCATCTAGTTATATACCTAATGTCGTATGAGTCTAGATTCATCCTGTCAGTTTGTCATTTGGTCTTGTCAAAATTATCACCCTGGTCCATGAGAATTATCATCTAACCTTATTAACATTGTCGTATGAGTAATCATTATCCTCATCAGATTGTCAGTTGGAGAACCTTAAACTATCATGCGAGTTTAGGTAGCAAATTGTATGAGAAACTACCTATATTTTCTGGGTCAGAATACTCTGTCGTACAAATTTTTGATTTTGTCAGTCCAGAACTTGTCTATTTTCATACTTTTCCAGAACTATCATACTTGCCTAATCAGTCTACAACGAGTGTATATCTGGTCTTTTTTTTTTATCTTGAGCATAAACAATCTTGATAGTGTACCCCTGTCATTGTGTTGCATGATTTTGTTGATCATCTTTCAGCTAGTTCAATCAACTACTTATCAAACTTAATCAACCTAAGTTACTTAGATCCTATCTTATACAGGATAGATTGTTCCTAAAACCAAATCGAGTCTTAGTCACTTCTCTCAAATCACTACGTCAAACAAACAACTAGCTTCAATTTGATCTTGACATCTGCATCACTTCTAGCTCTTGGTCACATCAGTTATAAATGCCTATTCAAACTAGAAGTTCTTGTAAGAAAGATGCCAAAGGTAAATGACAATCCTTTTTATTACAAAATAATCCATTCTTTATAGAAGACCCCATCTCTGACAAACCTTCGTCATCAAATATACCAATTTTTTATCAACCCTTATCTCCCACCATGTTTGGAGAAAGGAAAGAAAGAGAAGCTGCTAAACACGATACTTATGACAATATCAGTACCCATGCTAATGACAATGATTCCTCATCTAGCAAGTTTGAAGCTTCTGAACCTACAAAAGTTGTTATAAATAGTTGTGAAAATGATAAAGATTTCCTAAAATAATGAAAATTATCATGGCTAGAGAAAAAGAAGAGCATTTTCTAGAGCTAGCAAAACAAGGCGCTAAACTTCCCACTGATTATAAAATTGAAACACTTATCACTAAAGAGGAAGAGACACCATTAGCATTGGTAAACAAACAATTGCAAGCATTATAGACTGAAATCAAAGAAATGAAAAACAAGGATAAATCATCTATGCAATATTCTTTAGACACAATTTGCCTATTCCCATTTGACAAAAACCTTCACATACCTCCATTTCCTTCAAGAGTGTAAATTCCTAAGTTTGACAAATATGATGGTAATGTAGATCCTCCAGACCATGTCAGAGAATTTTGTGCTTTATGTATGGAGTTCATGCATGAATAGACATATTTCTTGCACCTTTTCCCGAGGAGTCTAGGAGGACAAGATATGGAATGGTTTTCAATCCTGCCTATGGGAATTAAATCTTTGGAGGAATTAGTTGAATTGTCTATCCAACAATGCTCCTATAACATTCACCATCCAGTCACTATGATCAAGCTTTGCAATACCAAACAGAAAATAGGAGAACATTTTATCACTTTCCTTCAACGTTGGAAAAAGATGTTCTCTAGATATTCACAGCCTATCCCAGATTCTGAGAAGATCGATATATTTGTCAATAACCTGATCCCTGAATTGAAATAAAATATCCAAATGCAAGTATACCTTTCATTAAAAAAAATGGTAGATAGTGTCCTCAAAATGGAAGATGTGCTTATAAGGAAAGGAGATATATCACTTTATAAAGAAACACAACAAGGCCCTAGTTCCAAAGAGAAGAACAAATACTGGAAATATGACAAAGATAACAACAAAAATGTTGTTAATGATGGAGTGGTGGATACTGTTAAACCAAATTCAAAACCCACAATATTTAATCTGGCTAGCAGCACACAAGCCCTCAAAGCAACTGAAACTACTACAAAAAACCCTCCTAAGAAATCAAAAGAGTGGTTTATAGAGAATCCTTGGCTTTCAAAGCCTAAATGCGATTTCACTCCTTTGGAAGAATCATATGAATCAGCTCTTAAGACTTTACTAGAAAATGATCTGATCACATTGCCCGACAACTTTATACCATATGATCCAAAAGTTAAACCCAAATGGTGGATGGAAAATGAGTACTATGAATAACATCGAAACAAGGGTCATACAACAAACAACTGCATGAAACTCAAACATGAGATTCAAGACCTCATCGATGCTAGCAAAATTGTTGTTGGAAACCACATGACTAATGCTAATCACAAAGCCTTCAAAGATCCTTTGCCTACTTATGAGCAAGGAGAATCCTCTAAATCTAAGGGAGGTGCCAAAATAAATTACACCTATGCCAACAATGACAATGTGATCAACATGATTGAATCTTTCCAATCAGAGTATTGCAACATGATCATAGTAAAAAAAGAGCAAAACAAATCTGGAACTATGAATATCGTAACCCGTGCTCAAAGAAAAGTTACTCTAATAGGAGCTAGTTCCTCAACTCCTGATCAAACAACATCAAACCTACTGACTTCTTCAAATAGACAACCAGATACGATCACAACTAAATCTAAGAAGTTGGCTTCATCGTCCTCTCCTGATTACAGCATTGTTGAACAATTAAAATGAACTACCACTCAAATCTTTATTTTTGAACTGCTTAAGATCTCTTCTACTCATAGAAATATCTTTGACATACCTTTTCTCACTACTAATGTCCCTAAATATTTAGATGTAGATCATTTTCAATCTATGGTGGGTCACCTGACTTCGCCTCATTACCTCACCTTCTTTGAAGAAGATGGCAATTCACTTAATCATCCACATAACTGGCCATTACATATCAAAGATATGATCCATAAACACTGAGTCAAACGTGCTTTGATAGATGGAGGCACTGGGTTGAATATTTGTACCTACCATTTACTAATACAATTGGGATTTTCTGAAAATGTCTTTGATCCAGCAAATAAAATAACAATCAAAGCTTATGATGAAGAAGAGAGAACCTCTAAAGGTCTGGTACTATTATCACTTAGGGTGGGACCTATTGAAAGAGATGTTATTTTTTAGGTGCTTGACCTTCCTCTTTCCTACAACATCTTGCTAGGTAGGCCATGGATTCAAGAAATGCAAGCAGTAGCATCTACATATCATCAGTGCTTGAAATTTCCTTATAATGGAGTTGAAGTCAGTATTCCTGCTGATACAAGCTACACCTATAGTGCATTGAAACAATGTACTGATAGCTTTGTTCCTCATAACAGAGCAGCCTCTACAATTGAAAGTTCAGAAACTTTGATGAAAGACTTAGAAAAGAAATTGAAAATCATAGGTACTGGCATGGATGGTTACAAGATAGAACCTATACTTTCACTAATGTCTCTTCCCCCATCGCCAAGACAGTCTGGAAAACCATCTGAGGCTATGAAGCCACAAACTTTAACTCCAAATGTCATTTATGGTGGTATTTTTGTATAGTCCTCTACTTCCCTTGCAGATGAAACTTAAGAGGAGGTTGTTCTCAAATGGATTTTCAAAGAAGAAAGTGACAACAAATAAGTGCAACAATGTGAGATTTCCCCTGAACAATATGGTTCAAGCTATAAGATGATTCGACACATGGGATATTTAGGTACTGGTCATCCGGGAAAGTGTCAAGAAGGTATTGTTGAACCTGTTAACCTACAAACTAAGTCTACAAATGATAAAGCTGGACTTAGATACCATTTAGAAGAGTCATCAGATCAAAAACATACATCTCATCATCAGTCTAAGTGGAGGAAAAAGATACTACATCAAACATCACAGGACGTAAATACTCAGCAAACTCAGGAAGAGTATGAGAAAGAATAAGAAGAATTGGCAATCAAGAGAGAAGAAGCAGTTTGTAACCAAGTTCCAACTATATCAGCAATAAAGCTACAAGGAGTAGAAATCCTAGAAGATATGAGAGAAGAGATATAAGGAATTAAAGAATTGTTTGCACCACTGAACATTTTGGTCACATATACAAGAAGAATGCAAGTAGATGATTCAGAAACTGACTCAAATGAGTATGAATGGTGTCCAGAGCCTCTATCAGATGCATCTACTAAAGAAACTCCTAAAGAACCTAGTGATATCATAGATGAAGCACAAGAGATAGTGCGCTTAAAACTACAAAAGGAAAGAGGAAATTTGAATAAAAAGACAAGAAGACTATGAACAACAGCTGAAAGAAGGAAGCGCACAAGAAAATTCTTCACCTACTATATCTCCCTCTAATGAGATAGAGAATATTAGGTATGGGACTACGAATGAAGAATTGGAGGCTATAGAAACAGGGTTGGTCATTAATCTAGAGGAAGCTGAATAGAAAAGGCGATAGAGATTAACAGAGTCATCAAGGTTATGTCAACAGGTATGTCAACTACAAGTGATCATTGAACCAAATCATGAAGGAACTTGTAGCATCAAAGATGTAGATATTGATACTTTACATGCTTTCACTAAGCCACTTGAAGAAGAGTCAGAGGCTTCATCTTCTAACTCTGATCACTCTGAAATAAGATCTATTTATGAAATTACCTATTAGACACCAAACTATGACTACTTCGTTATGAATGTTGAAACTCTATGTGCTGAACCTGTTATTGTTGAACCACGATATGTCGTCCAGTCTGAAGTAGAGGATGGTGCTAGTGGTAGGTCTGTTGGGTTAGGTTCCCTAAATACTAATGTAAACTTTAGTAATCATGTTCTAACTCTTCGTGGTCTCGAGATGCTTATGCAAGGTAGTCTTCTAGAGCTCAACTTGTCGGTCTGAGGTTATGATGACAATACCGTGAAATCCCTTGAACCTATTAAATCTTTATCCCTAGTACATCCTAAGCTTATTGACTGTACTCTCCAAGATCAACATTTGAATATACCTACCTTTGCCAATGACTATACAGTAGCCTATTATCTTAATACAGCTGAACAAATGAACTCTTCCACCAGTGAACAAAGTGAGAACATGGCAATAGCAGATGTCAAGTATCTTAGTTTCAAAAATCAAAAAAAGAAAAATAAGAGTTTTGATGGTGAAAACCACATTGTAGAGGTGTTGGAATCAAAAATAGTAAAAATAAAGGATGTACCTAATGGTGAAAACCTCTCTAAGGCACCTGAAGGTGAGATACTTGACATTTTGCCTGATCACTTTCAAGAGTGATCATCAGTGCTAATTGAACCTACAAAACCAGTAAACATTAGAACAGAAGAAGCTCGACACACCATACATGTAGCTCAATCCTTGTTAGCCAAAGAACAAAAAGAATTTGTTGATTTCTTCATGGAAAAGAAGATAAATTTTGCATGGACATAGGTTGATATGTAGGGTCTGGATCTTGACCTCATAATGCATCATCTTTCTATCACTCCCAAAGTTAAACTTGTTAAGCAAAAACTCTGAAAAATGCATCCTCATGTTGCATTACTTGTTAAAGTTGAGCTAGAAAAATTACTAAAAGTTGGATTCATTAGAGTAATTAATTAAGATGAGTGGATATCTAGTATTGTACCTATTTTGAAACCTGACAAATCAATATGTGTTTGCACAGATTTAAAGGATTTAAACAATGCTTGTCCAAAAGATGATTTTCCACTGCCCAGCATAGACATGATAGTGGACATGACTGTTCATTGTGAAATGTACTCTTTAATGCATGGTTTTTTTGGATACAATCAGATCAAAATTGTACCTAAGGATCAAGAGAAAATAGCATTCACCTATGCATGGGGAACTTTCTACTGGAATGTAATACCCTTTGGCTAAAGAATGCAGGTGCTACTTATCAAAGAGTTGTAACAACCATTTTTCATGATATGATGCACAAAAACATGGAGGACTATGTTGATGATACTCTAGTTAAATCTATGAAAAGATCAACACATCTATTAGAACTAAGTCCAATATTAGATAGGATGGAAAAATTCAAACTCAAATTAAATCCCAAGAAATGTGCATTTGGAGTTACATCTGGTAAGCTCCTAGGATACATTATTTCAGCAAAAGGAATTGAAGTGGATAATGAAAAAGTTAAGGCTATCATGTAAATGCCACCTCCAAAGAATTTTAGTCAAATGAGAAGTTTACAAGGGTGGCTCCAATCAATAAGGTGTTTCATCTCTCAGCTAGTAGATAAAGCTTAACCATTTACAAAGGCATTACAGAAAGGAGTTACATACAACTGGGATGAATATTGTGAACATCACCTGAAGCAGATCAAGGAATATCTTTCTAATCCACCTATATTGATGCCACCAATTCAAGGCAATCCCTTGATTCTCTACATATCAGCTACTGATACATCATTGGGGGCACTTTTGGTACAATAGGATGAGAACAAAAGAGAAAGAGATATATACTATATTAGTAGGACCTTAGTGTCCTATGAGATTAACTATACTATCATAGATAAAGCTTGTTTAGCATTGGTCTTTGCATCATAGAAGTTAAGACTCTACATGCTAGCACATTATATCAAACTAGTGGCTAAGATTGATCCACTCAAATACCTTCTAAGAAAAGAAACACTTATAGGGAGATTGGCTAAATGGGTCATGATACTCACAAAATTTGATATTGAATATATAGAACACAAAGCTATCAAAGGAAGGGTCATTGCAGATCAACTTGTTGATGCTCCACTTAAAGACAATCAACCTTTTCACATAGAATTTCTTGATGAATCCATCATGCACCTTACTCAGCGATCTTGGAAAATGTTCTTTGACAAATATTTCACTCAACAAGGTTTTGGTGCCGGAATAATTTTTATCACTCCTTAGAGATACTCAATCCCAAAGGCGTACAAGATTATTTTTCCTTGTACCAACAATATTGCAGAATATGAAGCCTTGGTAAATGGAATCAAGTTGGTTATCTAATGGAAGGTTGTTGAGTTATATATCTATGGAGACTCTCAAATAATTATCAATCAGATCAATGATATATATCAGACTCGGGATGAAAAAATGATGCCCTATAAAAGAATGGTTGATGACCTCAAGAAATACTTTACCTTTGTATCATTTCAACAGATTTCTAGGTCAACAAACAGAGCAGTAGATGCTATGGCTACCTTGGCATCTATACCTTGGCTACAAGAATCTGAGTTCCGCTATGAATTCCTGGTGGAAGAGTTACATTATCCTGGTTATGATTCCCCTGAGTCCCAGATGGCTTGATCTATTAGTGGACATGATTCATCTTGCTATAGCCACATTTACTCTTACTTGTGTGACCAAATTATCCCTGCTAATCTTACCTGTAATGAGAAAAGAAACCTAATTCAAAATGCTTCATGATATGTCATCATCGCTAATGATCTGTATATGCGAGGTTTGGATAGTGCTTTTCTTAGGTGTCTATAAACTGAAGATTCCCAACATGCATTATCTGAAGTCCATGAAGGTATTTGTGGATCTCATTCAAACGGTCTTAATCTAGCTCAAAAACTGCTAAGGGCTAGCTACTACTGACTAGATATGGAAAAAGATGCTATAAAATTTGCTAAAACTTGTGAGAAGTGTTAACTACATAGAAATATCATACATTCTCTAGCAAGGGATCTAATACCTTTTTGTAAAGCGGAAAAATCGAACCCTAGGTGTTCCCCCCCCCCACTCCAAGGAGAGAGAAAGGAGGGTCACTAGGGTTGACGGTTTTCACTTAGGAGAGACTTTACATTCAAAAGAGGGGTTGAAACCCACAAGATCCAATCTCACACAATGCAAGACTGGATTCTAAATGAGTTTCAAGGGTTAAGACATCAAGGATACCCTCTTTTCTAAGGAATGTAGATAGAAAGATTGATCTAGGAGTACATGTGAAGTAGGAAAGATTCGCTTATAAACGGAGATAGGGACACAGGATGAAGCTACGAACCTGAAATTAGCAGTAAAATGTTGAGACGATTCTGTTCTGCAAATTTGAGTGAAAGTTGACAGGACGATGGCGCCCGGAGTGCACACGGTCCTCCGAAAAATTCGCGAAACAAAGGGGGATCTATTCATCTCTGCACAAGGATTCCGGATCTTCAATTACAGCCACGTACCTGCAACCTACACACAGAAAAGAGAGGACGATTGGGGGGTTAGGGATTAGGGGTTTGCCTTTAGGTCAAACCCCAGTTTTGGAATTAACCAAGAAATGAGAATGCTGTAAATGTAAATGTTTGTAATGTAAACAAGTACTGATACCTTGTTGTAAGAATGTTTGTATTCTTACATGCGAAGGTGTAATGTATGTTGTATGTTGTATGTTGTAGGTGATCTCCTCTTCAATGGTTGAATCCTTGTCTTGAATGCAACAACTAGCCTTGAATGGAGACTTAGAATGCTCAATTGCTTGAAGGAATGCTTGAATGCTTGAATGTTTGTATGTTTGAATATCGCTTTCACGCCTTGCTCTTGCTTACTTCCTTCCTCCCTTTCTAGGAGAGGAAAAGTAGTTTATATACTTGTCAATTAGGGTTGAGAGACTAATTTTTCCGACCTTAGGCCGACCTAGAAGTATTGTTTTCTGAATTGCAAACTTAAAGACCCGATGCCCAACAAGAGACTGGGCCCAAAATAGGGCCAGGGACTAGGGCGCTGGGCGCCATGGTCCCACCTCCCGAGACAGCAAGGTGCAAGGAAGGATCGAGCCAAGGTGTAGAAATATGCAGTTTTTGATGTCGCAAGCAGGTTTCGGGGTCTCCATTCAGGTTTAACGTTGCGCTGCCATCATGAAGACCCAAATGCAGTCAAAATTGCAAGTGTCACAATTTTAGGATGCTACACTTTTATCATACATTGGCCTTTTCAACAATGGGCATTTGACCTCATTGGCCAAATCTATCCTGCATCATCTAATGGGCACAAATTTATGATAACTGCCACTGAGTACTTCACTAAGTGGGTTGAAGTGGTTCCACTAATCAAAGCAATCGGTAAACAAGTGGCAATGTTCATCCTTAACTATATCATCTGTAGGTATGCAATACCTTCTTCAATTGTGACTAACAATGGAGGGCAATTCAAAAACAAAGATCTAGATCAGCTCTATGAAAAGTTCAAAATCAAACAGCATCGGTCATCCATATACTACCCTCAAGGTAAAGGACAATATGAAGCATCTAACAAAAAATTGTTGACTATCTTGCACTGAACGGTAAACAAATCTAGAAAGGATTGGCATTTGCAGCTCAATCTTGCACTATGGGCCTATAGAACAAGTATCAAAACTCCTACTAGGGCTACACCTTTTGATTTGGTGTATGGATCCGAAGAAGTCTTGCCTATTGAGGTGGAAATACCTTCTTTGAGACTTTCTTTGCAAGGTTTTGTTACTGATGAAGACTACATAATATCTAGATTACAAGAGCTCGATTTGCTAGATGAACGTTGGCAAGTGGCATTTGATCACTTAAGAGCTTACCAAAAGATAATGTCTAGAGGTTATAAAAAGAAAGTTTGACAGAGAGAATTTTAGGTTGGTGACCTTGTTTTGAGAGAGAATCCTAAAAATCAATAGTTTCAAGACAACAAAGGGAAGTTTGAACCCAACTGGCTGGGTCCCTACATTGTTACTATAGTCTTTGGCTCTAGTGCTTATCAACTCTCAATATTGGAAGGAGAACAACTCTGTGAATGGATCAACACAATCCACTTGAAGAAATTCTCCACTTAGTATTCTCTGCTCCAGCACCCTGTACAGTGAAAAAGTACTGAAGAAATCCTAAAAATAAAAATAAGAATAAAAATAATATATATATATATAAGGAAAGGGATATGTGCCAAGAAGGTGAAAACCTGGTAAACAAGCGCCTCTTGTACTTATAGTGCTCCATCTATCAATGCAAATTTGGCATTTCCCATTTTTATTCCCGCTTTCCTGCATCTTTTCTTTAGCTTGTACATATCTTTTAGTCACTTTTGTGACATCCAGGTTCTTTTGCAACCCTCATGGCTTGAAACCGATCAATGTCCTAGTCTTAGGGTAATCGAATGATCAATCTAAATGTCCTAATCAGTTTAACCAAGTCATCTTTTGTCGGTAGTACCAGGTCATCCACTCTAATTCAGTCACCTATCTTCACACTACCGCCAAGTTTTACCACTAAGTAAACAAGCAAAACAAGACTATTGAAAACAATCATTAAACTATTTGAGATATGATTGAATTTTTTTTGTGTGTTGTCTTTTAAATTGGTTTTTGATTATTATTCCCTCTGAGTAACTCGAGGAAGTCTATCTTGACTAAGAGGAGCAAGGATTGGGGGCATAATACATTTTCTTTGTTTTCTTCTTGTAAGAGTGATTCTGATGATCTGGAAACATTTAATAAGCTGGGTGTCTATGATCAATGCCTTCACATCAAGGTGAAATCACCACACATACCTCGACTCTGCCTATTTGTATGCTTCAGGGAGGTTGGAGTCATTTCTTTGTCTGCTTTAAGGGAATTTTTTTAATATGCAATATGGATGCATGCGTAATCTATCCAAGAATATGAACGATAAAAGGGTTATTGCTGACAAGATAATCAATAGTTGCATATAAAAAGGAAGGAACTTTATTTTGCCAGTTATGTTTGTAAAAGGCTCAATGATGATAATTAAGCATACCAAATACAATGACTAAGTTTAAGTTGCATTCATTCTAAATTTTACGCATTTCAAGTGATTTCAGCATTGATAACAATGATCTCTTTATCTTTTGAATGAGAGTTTGAAGCAATCGTCATTTCTCAGCTAAGTGGTACCCTTTTTCATCATCATTTTTCCTATCGAGTACTTGTGTATTGAGATGTTAGCTGCATACATGAGCATCTTATATAGATCCATACATTTCATTATATATTTATTTGCATTCATATTATTGAATGAAAAATAAACATTTGCATTACTAGTTACTCATTTTCATCATTTATTTGCATATAAAAAAGAAACAAAAAAAAAGCATCCATATTCTTTTGTATTACATACATCCATACTGAAAAGATATACATACATATAGAATAAAGCATATAGAAATACATCTCATAATTAATCAACACAAGTACAATGAAATCAAATTAAGAGCTCGTATATCTCATCATAATCTTAGTGTCTAAGAGTACAAATGATATCAATTGTCATATAAAATGTCTCATCAGAGAAAGAATCATATACACTACAAAAATGAGGTATATAACAAAATCTAGGAGGTATATAAATCTAGCTCTCTGCCTCTCCCTCATCATCGAGTGGAGGAGGTGGTTCCTGCTGATCGTCGTCCTGTATGGGTGCCCTAGATCCCTTAGATCAAGTCATATACTGAGAATACGACACAACCTGCTGTGCTACTAGGACCGCAATGCTATAAGCTGCAACATAATAAGTTGCCCGACTCGTCTGATCAAAACATCTCATTGAAGAGCATCTTGCTCTACTCTCATCTCTGCGATCTATTGATCGTGCTCAGCTCTAATCTCAACGATCTATCGGTCTCGCTCTGCCAGCTACGTCTATGCCACTGTCAACTGTGACTGCAAACCTGTCACCCTCACTGTCAATCTTCGTGCTCAAAGTATCATCGCTAAATATTTTTTATATTTTCAAAATTTCCTAAAATCATTGTACCCTCTCTATCTTTTGATTTCGCTCCTGAGGGGTCATATTCATTACATATTTTCAGTGATTATCATTATTCAAAAGTCGAGCAGAAATCTTTTTAGTCAAAGAAAATCAACTAAACCTTGTTATGAGGGGTATCTTAATTAAATCACGTCGTATTAAGTTGAGATTCTTCGATGTCAAATAAAGCAATCTCTAGGGGCATATCATTTTTTGTCCTTATCTGAATCAATCTTCAAATCAGTGTTCAGTTTCATCACATCAAATCAAGATGGACATTCTCTCTTGCTAATCGGTTCTTGTTCAATCAAGTTCAGAATTGGTTTTATCACTTTTCTTAGTCGATTCTTGTTCAATCAAGTTCAAAATTGATTTTATCTCTCGCTCAATTAGTTCTTGTTCAATCAAGTTTGGAATCAGTTTTCTCTCTTCTTAATTAGTTCTTGTTCAATCAAGTTCAGAATCGGTTTTATCTCTTGCTCATTCGGTTCTTGTTCAATCAAGTTTGGAATCGGTTTTATCACTTTGCTCAATCGATTCTAGTTCAATCAAGTTCAGAATCGGTTTTGTCTTTTTGCTCAATCTAGTTAAATCAAGTTCTAGATCTATGTTGATTTTTTGATCCATCAAGTTCAAGAATGATTTCTCTCTCTTTATCGATTCTTGTTCAATCAAGTTCAGGATCGGTATCGCTTTAATTAATTTGTTCAATTTCATCACTTCAAATCAAGCTGAACATCTCGCTCTTCATCAGTTTGTGATCCATCAAGTTCAGAACTAATATCTAGTTGACATCAACTATTCTTTGAACCAACACGTTGCTCGCACATTAATTCAAAGAGGGGCAAATGTAATAACCTAAAAATGGTCACCTAAACCATGGGCCCTTGATCTCGACAACATCACCAAGGTCCTAACCAAAGGAAATTAAATCGACCTTGAGCACCTAATTAATTAATTCTTCAAACATTAATGTTACATGGCAAATGAATCACTCTATATTAATTAAATATTCATTTAATTAATTAAATCATTCCAAGTAAATCATTTTGATCAATTATTCTATTTATTTAATTAAATATCCTTGCATATTTAATTAATCAATCAGTTTTCCATTTAAATCACAAAAAAGGGAATCAATTTAAAGAAAAAGAGGAATTAATTTACAAAAAGAGATTAATCACAAAAAAAGGAATTAATCTGCAAAAGAAAGAGTTAAATTGAAAACAAAAGAAAATAATTAAATTGAGAGAAGAAATCAAACTTAAGATATTTCTTTTTCTAAAAGTGAGATAACTTGAGAAATTTCAAAAAATCAATTAAATTGAATTAATCATTTTCTCTAAAATTGAAACTCAAAGCTTTTCTTGAGGAAAGAGGTTCAGTTGCATTGAAAAGGTTTTTTTTAAATAAAAATCTTGAGCAAATTAAAGAAATAAGCATGGAATCAACTATTTTTATCTCAAGTGCATGGAATCAACTAATTTTATCTCCAATACAAACTCAAACTTATAATCTGAATGCATTCAATCAAGCTATAATTGGAATCTATCTTAAAGATTAACTTAATCTAATCTCTCAATTATTTCAATTAACCTAGATTGTGCTTTTTCTTAAGGAATCTCAACCGCTCATTGTTAGTCGATCTTGACCATTGGTCTCTCTCATGAGTCTCTATAAATTTAGCCCTTCATCTCTCATTCAAGACACCTTGGAGATTTATTGTTATTGTGCAGTTTTTGCTCTGGAGTCATTGAAAATAATATGCTTTGAGATTATTGCATCTTAGTTTAGCTTTTTGCATACTTAGTTTAATTGTTATTGCTTGAATTCATCTATCTTAATATTCATTCATCTAGATTAATCTTGCATATCTAGCTTAATCATGCATACATTTATCTTAATCTTGTGCTCATATAGATTAAATCCTTCATCTTGGTGTAGTCTAGTCACTGGTATTGCTTAGAAAAATCTGGGAGCAAGTCTATACTCACATATTTTAGAAGACAATAGGTCAATTTGTTATGGTTTTTATATTCATGATTATATATGTCTAACCATGCATGCAATGACTTAAGTGAAGTGTTATGTCTTACAGCTTGCAGACTTTATCCACTTTTCACACACACAGACTCCACTTGACCATTGCCTTGCGGATAGTAATCTGATGAGTGGGCAAGAGAAATTCTATGATCATAACAAAACATAGAGATTTTAGTAGAGGAAAAATTCATAGCATTATTAGTCACTACCTTCTGAGGAACTCCAAAGTGAACCAAAAAGTTTTCTTTTAATAAATCACAAACCACTTCAGATGTATTTTTTCATACTAGAACAACTTCTACGCATTTGGTAAAATTATTTGTTGTTGTAAGTATGTGTGTATGTCCAGCACTTGAGGTAGGTGACAATGGACCTATGAAATCTAGCCCCCACTGTTTGAATGGTTCATCAATAACAACAGGTCTAAGGGGTAATGCCACAAGTCATGGCTTTCCTGTGAATAACTTACATTTTTTACAATTTGCTACCCAGGTGTAAGCATCTTTGAACATGCCTCTCCAATAGTAACAATTCCTCAAAATCTTATAAGCAGTCAATGTTGAAGAAAAATATCCACCACAAGCTTCATTATGAAATGTTTTTCAGAAGAGCTTCATGATGTTCCTTATCCACACAACATAAGAAAGTGTCATCCAATCCCTTCTTGTACAAAACATCACCAAAGATGACATACTTAGGAACTTTCAATCTCAAGTTGTGTTTCTCCTTAGGTGACAAATGTTCAAGACATTCTCCATAGGTTAGATAAAATGCCACATCTTCAAACCAAGAATCTTGAAGACCCACAAATAGGACTAGAGGTATCTCCTCATGCACTTCATTCTTACTCTCTACAATCAATTTACATAAGCCTTGTCCCCTCACTAATTTAGCTGGTTTAATATCTAGATTGAACTCCTGTATTTTTTATACCGACGTGGCTTTGTTATTCATTCCAATATCTTGCTATGTCAAAATAATTTTAACAGCCGAGTGTGGCACATACACTATTGCATGAGAATGAAGAATGTAATACCGAAAATGTTTAACAAATTTTACCACCGCAAATGCATGTTTCTCCATCAATGAATATTTCAATTCATGCTTCTTGAGCGGTACACTCATGAAGGCAATTGGAACTTCCTCATTTTTCTCATTTTTTTGCAATAAGATTCTTGACATGGTATGCTCAAAACCATAGCAGTAGATGATGAAATCCTTCTTAAAATTTGGATTAATGAGTGCAAGATCTTGCACTATAGCTTCTTTTACTGCCTCAAATGCTTTCTTCCTCTCATCATTCCATCTCAAAGGCTATTTTTCACTCATCAAATTCACTATGTATCAGTTAATTTCTACAAAATCAGGGATGAACCTTCTCAAAAAATTCACTTGACCAAAGAAGGATCTAACTCCATTTCTATTAGATGGTAAACTTAGCTACTGGATTGCCTTCACCCTCTCCGGATCTACCTTGATGCCTTCTTTGGAAATGATGTGACCAAGCAGTTTACCTTAAGTAACATTGAACACTGAATTCTTTGGATTCAAATACACTCCATGCTCCCTGCACCCCTACAAAACTTTCCTTAAGTCTCTCAAGTGATGCTTTCTCCTTTTCAAGAAGACAATTAAATCATCAAGGTATACGAAAATTATTTTATCTTTCACGTGACCAAAAGACAAGTCCATAGCCCTCTAGAAGGATGCTCCAACATTTATCAGACAAAATGACATCCTATTGTATGCAAAGGTACCCTAGGGAGTGATGAAAGTTGTTTTGTGTTGATCCTTTTTTGAGACACTAATCTGATTGTAGCCTAAGAACATGTTTAACATCGACATCATTTTAGAACCTGAGACTATTTGCAAAATATGATCCATAGCAGGCAATGGTTAATTATCCTTCAAACTAGCTTGATTCAAATTTCTAAAGTCCACACAAATCCTTATCTCTCCATTATTTTATGAACTGGAACTATATTAGCTATCCAGGTGGAATTATGAATAGGATATATAATTCTTGCCTTTAACATTTTATCCACCTCCTTGAAGATGGCCTCTGCAACCTTGGGATTAAAATTTCTCAATTTCTCCTTGAATGGACTTGTTCTTGGTTTCATAGGAATATGATGTTAAAACTGCCCATCTCTAAAACTTTTCAGATCATCATAGCACTAGGAAAATACATCCCTGTATTCCATTAACAGGATAATGAATATTCTCTTCTCTTCAGGAGTACAACACTTTCCCAAATTGACAAACCTAGGATCCTCTTCATCACCAATATTAATCCTCTCATAATCACCAAAATCATGAGTTGCTGATAATCGTTCTTCCTTCCTCTTGATGAAAGTATCTCGATGATCAAAAAGGTGCTCTAAAGATACTAACCCTCTAGGAATCTTATTTCCTTTCAACTAGATAATTTCATCTCGTGGTCCCTCTCCTAGATCTAGGGAGAATTCCTTACATTTAGTTTCAGATCCTTCAAAGAATGTAGTCATGAACATTTCAGCACAATGTAGAAAGTTTTTTATGTGCTTATCAATTTCAAAGACTTGCCAAAATTTTGAGTTATCGGGACACTTGGCCTATATATTAACTCCACTTGGTAAGTATCTACTATGAACTAGGGATGAGGAATCAAGAGAGAAGCCGACACTGCCAAAGAATTGACTTTAGAATTGAATTCACATGGGATGGATTCAATAGAAAAAGCATCAAAGCCTTCAATTTCATCCCATGCCCTATTTTGGTAGTTCTTTAATCTTTCATTCTTTACAATGAATAACCCTCTTACTTGTTTTACAATGAACTCGACATCTCCTTTTACCCGTAACAATTTCACTCCCAATTTCTTTTCTTCAGCCATTCCCAACAACAAGGCCTCATATTCAGCAATATTATTTGTATTCTTAAACTCCAACTTGAAAGAGAAAGTAATATGCTTTCCAGAGGGAGGAATAAGAACTACTCCGGCTCTAGAGAAAGATGCTAAGCAACTTCCATCAAACTCCATCATCCATAGCTCCTCAAGTGCCTTAGGTTGAGATAAATTTCTTGCAACTCCATTCTCAGATAAGATCATATAATTCCCAAATTTACATTCATGGTACAATATTTGTGCCTTCGGATCATCGGAAGGAAAAATAGTAAACTTGGAATTAGCCTTTGGTTGTAAAATGACCTGTTGTTTCCATATGGGGATAGTGGCCTGACACCAGTCCATTTTAATTTTTCCTCCTAGGTCTCTACAAAATGTATGACTAAGAAACATGACATAACTCATAGGGATATCAGCTATTATAATAGTTAACTTAACTCTCTTATCAAGATGAGTGACAAGGGCTACTTGGGTATCTTTAATCTGTCCTAGCAAGGGTATTTGCTTGGAGTCTATGTATGACTAAGAAACATGACATAACTCGTAGGGATATCAGCTATTATAATAGTTAACTTAACTCTCTTATCAGGATGAGTGACAAGGGCTACTTGGGTATCTTTAATCTGTCCTAGCAAGGGTATTTGCTTGGAGTTAGGGATAATCTTAGAGCCTTAGCTATAGTAGATGGCATGATGTTATTTGAGGCACCAGAGTTTATAATGTAAGTATTCAGTTTATGTCTATTTATGAATAGGGATATATAAAAAGGCTCAGGTTTTGATTCAAGGATAGACAATGTGTCATCAACTTGATGAGCAACTATTTCACGGGAAGCTTCATGAGTAGCAAGACAAGTTGACACATCTTCTTTGGAGGAAAATGTAGCATTAGCTGATTGTTGTATCATATCAACTTGTACATATGCATTATTTCCTTTCACAAACTTAACCAACCTATCAAGTTCCTTAGGGTTTAATTTAGGATATTCAGTTGGCGTAATTTGAATCTGAGAGGATTTACAAAATTCAACAATATCAAATGAACTCTCAATGTCTACAGACTTCAACGACTAAGGTTCTTGAGCTCTCAAATCATTATTATGAAATCAAGAAATGATTTCCTTACCTTTAGGGTTCACAATAGAGGATGAAGAAGCACTTGGAGGTTTTACATTCTGATGGTTTCTAGTCAGCACAAAATAGGAAGGATCCTTGAAGGTAACCAAAATATCACCTCCTCTTTCTGAATACCACTCATACTCTAGGAAGTGGATTCCAGAGTCGCCATGTTGCCTGGGGGATTCTTCTTCACTTGATTCCAACATCGCCTCCTTTGAACTAACTAGTTGAGCATAGCGTACCATCTTCGGGCAAGAATTTCCATCATGGTTATTAGTAAGATGAAAGATACACATGTTGGACTTAGGTGGGGTTACCTCAATTGCTATCCTTTGTTATGTAGGAGGCAATTGTAAAATTCTACTTCTAGCTCCTATTGACTAATTAGGGACTTTCCTTGAGATATCTTGGGAAGTCTATGGATAAGAAGTGTTCTTTTTGGGTAATTGCCTCTTCAGAGTTATCATACCATTCATTAGTCTCTAAATCAAAGGAAACTTGATGCTTGTGTCATGGCAGTTTGAACTTCCCTCTTCCACTTTCCTGCAGTGATTAAATCATCTTCTAATTCTACGACCAATGTTTTCACATTAGCTAGGGCTACTACCCTTTTCCTGTGGATCAAGAAACCAATCTCAGAGGGCATAGAATTAATGAAAAAGCATTTTAAATTATCATCAGAAGGCCTTTGGTTTGCTGGAATCTTATGGACAATTTTGAAATCTCTCATGGATTCAGGGATTTCTTTCTTTAACCAGGCTAATTGGGCTAGAAGAGAATGTTCATCTTCGACTAATTTGAACCTAGCCTCAAACCTAGTTTTAAGATCTTGCCAATTAGTAATTGCACCATTTGGTAAATGATAAAACTAATCTGCTGCTACCTCTTGTACAAACAATCTCACAACCACATCTTCACGCTGAACAACCAAAACACCACAAGCAACATTAAATGCATTCAAATGATCGTCTATAGAGACTTTTCCATCACCACTCAATTTAGGCAAATTATCCCTAGCTCCTTTGGGTAAAGGATTAATATTTGTACCAAGAGTGAGTGGTCCTATGGCAAGGCACCAAGGATTGTTTACAGCCATGGGCATAATGATATTTAAAGGTGTAGGGTTGATTACACTGAGGAAAGAAACACCATGTAATATTAGGGCTTGAAATATAGGAGATACAGGAGATACAAAAGAAGTAATAGGAGGTCTACTATTGGCTCTTCTTCAAGGTGTAAAGGAAGTTGAAAATTTTAAGCCTTGGAGTTCCTCAAAAACATAATCAATCACCCCTTCATGCCTCTGGGACCTAGTATATCTTCTTGACTCCAGCCTATTTATAATGCATTAAACACTTCAAACAAGAAAGAAATTAATTTGTTCATAAGACAGCCCTATTTATCTTATCATTACACATCCAGTCTTATTATTCGACTCCCCAACAAAGTTGCCAAAAATATGTTGGTTAACAGATTTGTCCTTTGTCAAGATTTCAATTCTTAACTTAAACTCTGTTACTCTTTAAAGACAAATTTGCAACTACACAATTGGATAAACGAAAAATAATTCATTCTCCTCTGAATTAAGGTACAACTCCCTTCAAATATCTTTAATGAATTAATTTAATCTATGAGTTCATGTATACTTTTAACCCGAAAGAATTAAAGGCATTCATCTCCATTCATCAACATGTTATGAAGATGCAGAATACTCATATATCAATTTAAGAAAATAGCTCACTGACTATCTTAACTGATCCAATCTAATGTATAGAAAAGAAAGAAGAATTTTTATCTCCTAACTTTGTAACTATTTTCAATATGAGGAATGAGATCAATTTGAACAAGAATTCATTCACATGGAAATAAATTCCTCAGATTCAAACACACAGATTCAAACTATCAAAATTGATTTCATATATTCAATTCACAGATGAATATCTTTCCTTATATCTTATAAAATTGATAAAGTATCAAGAGTTTACTTCAACACATTAACAAAAATTCTCCGACCTTTTCAGAGTATCAGAAAATAGTTTTTATAGCCACAACCTGGCTAATGGTTTAAAGAGGGAAATACATAAACTCAAGATTTCCGCCCTGAAGTTTTTGAGAAATTTACTTAAAACTTAAAACTAAATCTGCCAAAACTAGTGATAAGAAAATAGTTATGGATCATTCTAATTGGGCTGAACAGTTTTGATAGTTATTGCATTCTTCCATCTAGCATAAGCAACAGAGAAATCCCAAATTAAGGTACCATGAGGGAGTCCCACATGTATCATCCTCTTCTTCTAGACCTCTTTTTCCCTACGAACCTATGCAACTTTGTCGGAATGACTTTCCAAGTGTCTGATGCATAAAAATAGAAGAGATTCAATCTTCGCAATAGTGGGCAAATCATCTAAAACTAGGTCCTTTCCCTCTTTGACATAATTAATTTTGATTTCAAATAATTATGTTATAACCTCCATAGCTTTGAGGGTCTTACCATCATCTTTTAGACACTTGATTTCGATGCACACAAGTTCATTTTGCATGGATGCAACTAATTCTATTATCTGATCCACTAGCTTTGTAGATTCCTCATAAGTTTTCTTTATTAAGGAATTCCTCCATTCAATGTTCCTCTAGCAAACATACAGAATATTGTCATCTAAGCCAGCTATAAGTTTCTCAGTGAGAAACTTCATTACCCCATATATTTGCACTTCTCGCATCTGTGATGCTTTTTCTGCCCATTTCGCTTCTTCTTTTTTTCAACTTATTATTCCAGGTTCCAAGTCCGTCATCACCATTAACGCCCCATCATAAACTCTGCTCAAGTTTATAAAATACTCTACGTCTCATTTCTGAATTCCTTCTAACCACTCCATCATAGTTTCTATAATGAGCCTACATTTTTTGTATTTGTTCCAAAGTCTTTTGATTAGCAGGTGATTTAGGATCAAAGGATGTTGGAAGCTATGATAGAGGTTGAGCATTTGGATTATTAATTGCTTTGATATACTCTACCATTCTCCTAAGAATTTCCTTCATCTCATACTTATCCATTTCATCCTTCCATGTTTTATTGAGTATTTTCTTGGTTGATGTTTCAAGAATCATCTGCTTGGGTTTTGACACCAAGATTTAGATTTTGAATTGTGAAATCCTTTGCAGTAGGGCTAGCTATGACTTCATTAGTGTTTGGGCAAGCAATTTCTGTTGTCCAATTACTTGTGTTGTCATCAAAATCAATTTTGGATATTGTCTTTAACTTCTTGGCCTTGGGAGTCTTTCCCAGGCATTTACTTACCATATCTTCCAATTGAATTGAAGCAAAGACTATGTTCCTTTTCTTACTACTCAAAGTGTTTTCTAACCACAGAGATCTAATGTGCACAAGAGCTTTATCAGAACCAGATTCAACTTCCTTTCTTTTCCACCAATGTGGTAGCAATGTTTGTCACATCACCCACCTATTGATTATCACCTAAATTATCAATGTTTTGTGCCTTTGAGGCTGGATGGGCTGGAATGTTGTCCATGTCAGGAGGGGCATCCAAATCAACTACTACTGAATCCATAGATGATTGCTTTACTTTGTTTCTGGTTTTAGACCAAATGATCCTGGTAGGAGCCGATTCCTTCTTGACCCACACTTGCCTTGCTACCTATTCATTCTTAACCTAGTTTTTGGAGGAACCTTTCAAGCATAGCTCTAAATTCAAAGGGTCATGAACATAAAATATCGCCTACACAAATCCTTTACTTACCAAATTAGGCAAATGAAGAAGGCAAGTAATTATCTTTAAAAACAAAAGAAATCTTAAGGGCAGGCTTAAAAATCGGTCACACGATTTTCTATGATTTGTAACTGCATACTTATTTGTGCCAAATTACTTCGAAAAGACTTAATTATAAGAATTTATTAATTACAAGTCTTTTCCCTCCATGCCTTTCTTTTAAATTATTATTCTCAAGTGTGGCTCTTCATCACAACTCATTCCCTCGAGGTTTACCTTTTAAATATAGAATATTCTTTATACTCAATTGTTGTTGATGCAGTGCTTCTTCATCTCCAAAGCCATCAATCCATCAAACCTTGAGCTTTGAACTTTGAGCTCTCTGAAAAGTGGTTCAAAATTTCAAGTTCAAAAGAACAAAATAGCACAAACCAAGACAAAGACACCAAAATGCCATGGTTCACATATTACAAGAACAAGACTCAAACATGAATAGACTTTCAAAACTTTGAATCCTTAACTTTGAACTTTGAAAAGGTTCAATAGTTCAAGTTCAAAAATAATTATTACAAAGACCTTTAACTCTTTAAAAGCCAAGTCTCAATACTCTACATAGTCTGCTTGAACTTGAACCTTGAACTTAGAAGAGGTTCAACCGACAGGTTCAAGTTCAAGAAAAACTTTAACAAGACAAAAACCAAGACTTACACAAGCCCAGACTAAATAAACTCTCATTATGTTTATGATATGAGAACAAAAATTCTTAATAAAATGAGGAGGGTAACACATACCTTGGAGTCTTCTAATTATTCTGATTCTCGGGCTCTTGAACTTCTTCACCGGCAACAACAATATTTGGATTACCTGTCTCTACCAGTTCATTATGCTTTAATATCTTAGTCTGCAGAGGCTTGGAAATAATATCTTCATCATCAAAATCATATATGTATGCTCTGATCTACTTTCCATGACATTCATCAACCTTCATATTTGCACTCTCTATTGTATTTCTCAGTCTCTTGTTGTAACATTAATAGGCCTTTCTCTTAGTAGAATAACCCAAAAAGATTCCTTCATCATATCTTGCATCAAACTTTCCTATATCCTCATCTCTCTTCATATAACATTTACTTCGAAAAGCTCTGAAATATCTAACTGTAGGAACATGACCAGACCATAGCTCATAAGGAGTCTTACCAAAATCACCTTTTATATGCACCCTATTAGAACATATTTTTGCAAAATATTATGTGCTATTTGTTTGATGTTTTACATGTACATTTTCATCATAAGAGCTTTTACTGCTAGATTGAATATGCAGGAATTTATGTTACAGTATCAGAAGGATCCTACTATGACCTATTTTCAAAATTGAACAAGTAATGCTGGAGCATGCTAAGGGTTGGCACTGAATAGGGACTACATAAGGAAGTTTCATCATGACAATATTGGGATCCTTATAAAGAGATTCTTTGGATGTATACACCTAAAAATGGTCTGAAGATAGTTAATTCAATATGCAGTTATTTGATTAACTCCCCTTCCCAATTAATTGAATTCACAAGCAATTTAATTAATTTCTCTATTCATATACTAGTAAATAAATCTACATGATTTATTTATATAGTTCATTTCATATCCCCCTTTGATTAATTAATTCTAAATTAATTAATGTCCCCCCATATAAATCAATTCTTCTAATCCCTAATTAAGATTAACAAACTCAAGTTTGTTGAGATTAATTATCATTTTCCAATTATTTGAATTTCTAAATTCAAATAAGAACATGGCTCCTAACTTTTAACCACCTAATCCTGGGTCTAACTAACCCTATCCTATCTTGCACATTCTAACCTCCTTATCCTAACCTCCCATGGTGTGGATATTCTCTCCTTGAGACACATGGCACTTTTGCCACATGTCTCCTCCCTTGGACACTTTCCCTCTCATGAGCAAGGCTCCTTGACACTTGCCACCATAGAGATGACAAGTGTCCCTTCCTCCAACGTCTTCTCCAACTTCCTCAATCTTGGCCCTTGATATCTTTAGATCAAATTTGGACCGTCAATTCCTGCCACCTCAGCTTTGGCCTTGGAATTCCTATAAATATCCCCCATTTTGGAGCAATAAGGATCCCTTGCATTCATAGCTTTAGCATCATTAATATAGGTAATTTTCATTTCAATTATCTAGCAATTAGCTTTTGGATTAATCATAGCATGTTAATTTAGTTTCTTAAATCATGCATTTCATATCATCTCCATAGTCAATCATGATCAAATAGCTACTCAACTCTTGAGTTGCCACTTTGGAGGTAATTGCTCCACTAAGAGCCCATCAATCCAACACCTTCAAGGTCCTCAAGAATAGAGGAAAATGGGACATTTCAAGGAAGGCTTATGGTTTGCATTTCTAATCTAGTTTTTAATTAAGCTTTTCAATAACACTTTATTGTCTCATTACATGTGTATGTCTTCTATATACCACATTTTTAGCATCACATTAATTGGCACCCACCATGGGGCCTAGCCCCTTTGATCTTTAACAATTTTGCTTGCAGGAAATTTCACTGACAAGTTGATTAGCTCTTTCAGAGTGCAGATTAGCTCTCTTGGGCTCTCGAATCATGTTCTTGGCCTCTTTTGTAGCGTTCTGACACCTCAAATGGTGTTTATGGGAGATTCCTCAACTCATTTTTTATTTTTTTCTATGCTTTAGCGCTTTCAGTCCGTACTTTAGCATTTTTGGTATGTATTGTGGCATTTTTGGCATATTTGTCAGCATTTTCAGTCTATTTGACAACATTTTTGGTGTGCAGAACAATGTTTCTGGTGTGTAGAGCAGCGTTTCTGGTGTGCAGAGTAGCGTTTTGGGCTCATTTGGTAGTGTTCTTGGCACATATGATGGCGTTATTGGTCAATTTGATGGAATTTTCAGTTTTTTATTGATTTTGCAAATATTGTATGTTGCATTCCTCAATTCTGCTTCTGGTTTGTCATTTTCCCGAACCTAATTTGCAAATTGTTGGTTTTGCAAGTACTTATTTTGCTGTGAAAGACCAGAGTCATAAACTATTTCTCCATCAAAGAATGCAATATAAACTACTAACTTTGTTTGCAGCCGTGGGATTTTGCACTTATTTTTGATAAATTAGGCACATAGACTAATTATAATGGAAATGAACAAACATGTCTTATGTGTTTTGATGATAGGCGAGTATGCTCTCACCTTCCTTAGGTGATCACAAAGCCAGACTCATCCTTTTCTTTCAATAGTGCATATCTTTAGTGGTCTTGCCCTCTCGAGGAGCTAATAACTCTAAGCCATTAAGGCAGGTGAGAGGGGAATGACCCAATTGGGAATGGCTAACACCAAGTACTCCAACCCACTATAAAATAAACATGATTTGATGAAAATCAAGTCAACAAAAGTGCTTAGGAATAGCTCTCCTCCGTACCTTCGGGTATATCAAACCTTGGTTTTCAAGGCTGGGAGACCTCTTAATTGAGTTTATACCCTGACGCACCGAACATATCCCTTACTAGTTCCAATTAAATTAGAAGCTACCTAGTTTACCTCTAAACATTATTAAATTCTTAGTGCATGGAGGGGTAATAATCTCTCCTTAAGTTACTCACCATATGTCCCTTTTGAGCGTATGTGCGAACTCCCCTTTTGAGACCTTATTGCTAGGCTCATAATGGGACTCCACTAGCTCTCGCAAAGGCAAAAACACAGGTGCTCTTTAGGGGGTGACAAGGTTGTGTGAGCTGATAGGGTACCAAGTTGTGGGCTAAGAACTAATAATGAAGCCAATCTCCTTAGGATAGACTAATTGATGTGTTTTCGATTGTTCAAAACCCGTGAAAACTTGGGATTTCTTTAAAGCTTCTTCAACATACACTTTATGTGTCCTTTGGGACAAAAATACAATCTAATTTGTGTGTTTGTAAGTCAAGTCAAGATCTCATCCATTGAAATACAACAAACATTGAAAAATCAAGCTTCAAATTGTTAAATGCACAAGTTTCACAGCAGATAAGCTCTTTCACTCCAAACAGTCGCATTCATAGTCCAAACATTAGCTCTTTTGATCCAAACATTAGCTTTGTTAGTCCAAACAGTCGCATTCACAGTCCAAACATTAGCTATTTTGGTCCAAACATTAGCTCTGTCAGTCCAAACAGTCACACCTACGGTCCAAACAGTTGCATTTTCAGTCCAAACGTCAGCTCTTTTGGTGTGAATGTTAAATTTCTCATATTTCAACATTAACTCTCCAAGGTTGAGCACAATAGAGTTCTTGGTCTAAAAAATAGATTTCCTGGTCTAAACAACAGAGTTCCTAGTCTAAACAATAGAGTTCTTAGTCTAACAGTAGCTCTCTTGGTCTAAAGGTCAGCTCCCTTGGTCTAATCAACAACTCTTGTGAGTTGAATGTCAAATTTCTCATATTGCAGCATTAGATCTCCTAGTTTGTACTTGTTAGGTCTAAATATCATCTCTCTGAGTCTGAAAATCACAAAGTTGGATCAAAATTGCAATCTCCTAAGTTTAAACACTTAATTTTCCAAGTGTACACATCATTATTTGAACTTTAGAGTCATTGTATTGCAGAACAATGTTTCTGGTCTGTTTCTCAACATTTTTGGTCTGTCTGACAACATTTTTGGTCTGTTTCTCAGTGTTTCTAGTTCATCTGTCAGCATTTTTGGTTAGTATAGCAGCGTTTTGGTAAGTTTGTTAGCATTTATGGTCAGTATATTAGAGTTCCTGCTTCGTTTGTCAATGTTTCTGGTAAAATACATCAAAATCAGAATACAAAAACAACCCATTTCTCAAACAATCAAACATAGAGACTAGGTCATCTTCTTGGGTCATTCAATTAGGTCATCTTCTATCAAAACAGATTCAAGAGCTAGACACACAAAGGTTCTCAAGTATTCACCTCAAACAAGTTTAAAGATCTAACACCTTAAAGTGCAACATCACATTTTCATTGATAAACTGATCGTTCAAACATAGTTTCTCATCACGATCTATCATCCTTTAATCATGAAACAACAACGCTTGATCAGAATAACCTCATTCTTTATCATAGGATATATTGTTCTTATTGAACTTGGTCATATCAAAAATCACAAAATTTGCACTCCAAAACTAAGATCGAAAAACTTGCCAACAAACAAATACTTGAAAAGATCATTTCCTCAACAATTGATCACTTATTACGACACATTACTCAAGAGTTAAATCTTGCAAAAACATTCAAAACACATGTATGTCCATTCTAACCAGGGCTCAAAGATGAAAGATTGTAGAAACAAAAATGGAAACATTTGAAATAGCTGAAAACCATATCAACATGGAATACCAAAGAAAAATACAGGAAGAAGACATAACAAGCCAACATATCAGAGAAATCAAACAAGTCCAAAATCAAAAGCCAACTATGTCAAAACCTCACAAGGATTCTGTAGCGTCCTAAAATTGCGACACTTGCAATTTTGACTGCATTTCGGTCTTCACGATGGCGACGCAACATGCAACCTGAATGGAGACCCCAAAACTTGCTCGCGACACTGAAAACTGCATTTTTCAAGCACCCTGGCCTGAACCTCCTTGCACCCTGCTGTCCCGGGAGGTGGGACCAGAGCGCCCAGCGCCATGGTCCTTCAGGACCAGGGCGCCCGGTGCCCTGGTTCCCAGGACCATGGCGCCCAGCGCCCTGGTCCCTGGGTCCTATTTTGGGCCCGGTCTCCTAAGGGGCTCGGGTCTTTTTTGTTTGCAATTTGGAAATTAACTTTCCCTGATCGGCCTAAGGTCGGGAAAATCAATCTATCAGCCCTAAATGACAAGTATATAAACTACATTTTTCTCTCTCATTTGGCATGAAGAGGATATGTGTACAAAGCATGGAAATTATACTCAAGCATTCAAGCATTCAAGCATTCTTTCAAGCAATTGATCATTTCAAGTCTCCATTCAAGGCTAAGTGTTGCATTCAAGACAAGGATTCAACCATTGAAGAGGAGATCACATACAACATATTACTACAACATACAACATACAACATCTAAACCTTCGCACATAAGCATACCAACATCCTTAGAACAAGGTTGCAGGTACGCAGCTGAAATTGAAGATCTGGAATCCTTGTGCAGAGACGAACAAATCCCCCTTCGTTTCGCGGATTTTTCGGAGGACCGTGGCGCCGGGCACCATCGTCCTGACAACTTTTGCTCAAATTTGTAGGACAGCGTCGTATCGACATTCTACTACTAATTCCAGGTCCGCAGCTTCATCCTATAACCCGAACTCAGTTTATAAGCGAATCTTTATGACTTTCTATGCATGCTTAGCTTAATTTCCTTAACAACATTCTTTACAAAAGAGGGTAGCCTTGCTTTCCTACCCCTTGAAATTCATTTAGCATCCAATCTTGCATTGCGTGGGATTGGATCTTATGAGTTTCAACCCCTCTTTTGAATGTAAAGTCTCTCCCCTAAGTGAAAACCATCGAATCCTAGCGAACCTCCCTTCTCTCTCCTCAGAGTTGGAAGAGGGGGGAACAACTAGGGTTCGATCGCGACTTTTCCGCTTTACATTTTGGTGAACCCGATGTGAACATCCTTTCTGATTTTTTCATGCTTAGATCTGAAAAAATTGATTACATTTCCATGTTGGATCTTTTGCAAAATTTTAGAGGTGATTGCATAAAAACCCTAAATTTTCTTTTTAGTAATTGAACTTGCGAAATGTCTAAATGTTAATGCCTATTTCAGATCTGCCCTTCTATTACAAATTTTCAATTCATATTTGTGCTTTAATTCTGAAAATTAAGTGGTTAAGTGTCAAAACCCTAATTTTTGAAACCCTCTTGATTCAACCTTTGTTCGACAATTTCATTGATCAAAACATCTCCAAATCAGCTGTAACTTTGGATTCTGTAATAAAATCACAATATCTTTCATCCCTAAAAATTTGGAAAAAAGTTGCAAGGACCGTGTTGCACTCCGAGCGCCATCGTCCCTGACATTTTTTCCAAAATTTCGGGAGCGAGATCTTGCTGTATTTTCCTGCTAAAATCCAGAATTTTGGCTGATTTTGTCAATTATAACACTTTCAAAATTACAGTCAAAGTTGGTCTTGCGATTGCTTGGTCTAAGGCTTCTAATCATTCAAAAATCATTGAAATTAAAATTTTGTGTCAAAATTGCGTTTTTATTATCATAAATTTCAAAAGTGTGTTATCATTCATTAAAAATTTCAGTGCTTTATTCAAATTCTTGCATTTTGTGACTTTTGAAATTAAGTGCTTAATTACAACAACTTCGATTTCCGCTTTCAAAATTGAATTTTGCGTGAAATTGAGTCAATTTTTGAATTTCAAAATTTGCATTGCTCTTGACATTCCCTCTAAAATCATAAAATTCAAAATTTCAGTTTCCCTCTCTTTTTCAAAAATTCAAATTTTGCATTTTTTGATAATCTTGATAGGGTTCAATTTTGAATTTGCAACTTTAATTTGGCCTATCTACAGATTGTAAAATCACTCAATTTTTTCAGATTAGCTCTAAAATCATCATACCTCTCATCCCTGCAAATTTTGAAAAAAGTTGCAAGGACCGTGTTGCACGCCGGGCGCCACGGTCCCAGACTTTTTTTTCGAAATTTCGGGAGACTGTTGTGATTGCATTTAACAGCTTAAATCCAGAAGATTGGCTGATTTTACTGAAAATTGCTACCTCTAAATTCAAAATCTTCTCTCTCTTTCTAGTGCATGAGTTTTACAACAATAAGCCCTACTTACACTATTCCCGTTAGACGAAGCCGTAGAATTAAGTCTTTCCGAGGTTTAACTACTGAGGAGATGGAACCTAATTTGAATAGCCTTTTTAACGAGGACATGGGTAATTCCTCTAATCCTCCTAATGATGAAGAAGCTCTCCATGAGGTTTCTGAAGAACAACTTTCGAAATTGGATAACCAATTTGACGATTTTCAACAATGGATGTCTCAAGAATACCCTGATAGTCAAGCTCTTCCTTTAATTGAGGGTCTAAAACGTATGCTTCAAAGTGATAAGAATGGAATTGATATTTTGCGTGGTATTTCACACATTGTGAATTCGAATGTGATGCCTATGAAGAGTTGTGCCGAAACTTTAGGTTATACACAACCTCCTACCCAAGACAATCATTCTATTCCTTTGACGACTCCTATTGCTAGTATACCTACCTTTACATCAAACATCATGGCTACCTCTATACAAGACATTCCTCCCGTGATTACTAGTCATGGGGGCAACCCTTCTTCTTCAATTAACCCTCTTCCTTCATTCAATCCGATTTCTTCATTCGTCCCTTCAATGAGTGTTCCTATTACATCTCCGCAAATGAACATGACGCAAGGGGGCAATTCATTTAATCATTCTATTCCTCCTTGTAGTGTTCCTCCTGTCCAATCATCTCCTATGACTAATTATCATAGGGTCCCACCACCTTACTCTCTACCTTCTTTCAATAACATAACACCTCCATCTCAATCTAACACATCCAATATGAATTCTTCGACTGAAGCGACCATTAACAATCTAGCACAAACTGTCTCTTCTTTACAGCAACAAATTGCCTCTATGAATCAATCTAAGTTTAGTGTGCCCACATTTGATGTTGCAAGCCCACTTTCTCTTGACATTGTCTGAGCTATTCCTCCTAAACATGTTGAAATCCCGCATTTGGAACTTTATAATGGTAAAGGAGATCCTCTAACACATGTTAAGACTTTTCAAACAATTTGTACCGATTTTGCTTATGACCAAAGGTTGCTTGCAAAACTATTTACTAGAACATTAAGAGACAAAGCCCTACAATGGTATTGCTCGTTGCCTTCTTATTCTATTACTTCTTTCGAACAACTTGCAAATGCTTTCATTCAACAATTTCAAAACAATATAAGTCCTAAAGTTACTTTGATTGATTTAATGCATTGTAAACAAGTTGTTAAAGAAAAAGTGACTGATTTCATTGGTAGATATAAGCATTTGTATGCTCAAATTTCTTTTCCAGTGCCTGACAATGATATTCAAAGAATCTTTATTTCTAATTTACAAAAAGATATTCGAGACAAACTTCTATTTTCTGAGTTTACTTCTTTCCAACAGTTGTGTGCCACTCTTCACAATTATCAACTGACTGTGAGTCAAATGGAACAATCACATCCTATGGCTCCGAGTGATAAGGGTGATAGTAGTCAACAATCATTTGGGAAGTTTAAACCGAACAGAGATTCCATCAAATTCAATGAAAACATCATCAACAACAATGTGAATGTAGCATCAGGCGTGCCTCCTATTTCTAAATTTTTTAAGAAAGAAAGAAAGTATACTCCTTTGAATGAATCATTGTATAGTATTATGAATAAGTTATTGGAACAAAATGTGCTTACTCTTCCTCCTATAAGACAAATTGATCCTGCAAAGATTACTTCACCTTATTTTGATAACAAAGCCTTTTGTCAATTTCATCGTCAGCCTGGTCATGATACTGAAAAATGTTTTTCTTTAAAGGGTAAAATTCAGGATTTGATTGATAATAATACTATTTCTGTTTCTGGAGTGAATGATAAAGGCAATACATCTGTAGCTCCTCCTAATCAAAATCTTCAGATTTTCACTGATCCATTACCTTCTCATACCTCTAATGCAATTGAGGCTAATGATTCCTCTCTTTCATCTGATGGTCTTGTGTCTATGACTCCGAATGTGATTAACTTTATAGAGCAGCAAGAAATCCCTGAAGAACCTTCCATCACATTTGATTCTAGCGAAACCATTAGGGCACCTGATGGTCCTTTATACATAGTTGCAAAAGTCAAGAATACACCTTGCCGTGGAGTGCTTATTGATCCTTCGTGCATGATTAATGTTATTACTGAAGAATTTCTTTTTACTTTGCAATTGAATCAAGTGATCTATGACAAAACAGATGTGATTGTGAAATTATTTGATGCATTTTCTTCTCCTGCAATTGGTTCTATTACATTGCCTATTGAGGTCCATAACAAATCTCTTGATGTGAAATTTGCTATTATTCCATCTTCCGAACAATTTCGTGTGAAGCTTGGCTATCCTTGGCTATCTTCCATGAAAGCTATTGCTTCTCCTATTCATAAGTGTTTGAAATTTACCCACAATGGTGAAGTTGTTACTGTCAATCATAGTCTCTTTAAACCAGCTGAAAGAACTTCTAGTGTTCCTATAGACTACTTTTGGCCTAAACAATTCCAATCTCTTCCTCCGCGAAGTGATCATCTTTTCAAATCTTATCAAAAGTGGAAAACAGATATGATCCTATCTCTAAGTGAACCTAGAACACCTAAACTTGACATTCCTATCATTCTTGAGAAGGAATTTCTTCCTTTGAAAGATAAAACTAATGTCCCTATGGATGTGACTATGTCTATGCCTAATAAACTTCCTAAGAGTAGACCTATACCTCCTCGTCATGATGGACTTGGTCTTCTCCCTAAACCAAAAATTCCTCCTTTATATGGAGCAGTTCCTCCTCCTTCTTTTTATAGAGAGAAGAGACCTTCTTCTTCTCCTATTATCCAGCCTAAGAGACCACAACCTAAACACCCAAGTGCTAAGGATGAGAACATTCCTCCTCCTCAATCTTCTCCACTTCCTACTAAGACTAGATGAAATCGTTCTGCACATGAACGCCGACGAAAGCGTCGTCTTAGAGCTCAGGCAGCTGTTTCTCAAACTTTGCAATCTCCAAAAACACCTTCAACAAGCATTATTCCATTTTCTCCTCAGCCGGACATTGAGCCTAAATCTCCTAAACATAAGATGCATGATGGTCTTGATCCTGTGTGAGTTAAAGATCCTATTTTTATAAATCTTGATGATGCTATAGATGAAAATGTTATTCATGATGAACATGTTACTCCTCTTGCTTCTGATAGTGAATATGAACTTGTTGATGTTGATAACCATTTATCTAACGAATTTTCTAAAGCACTTATCCTAGCTCCTAGACAAGAACAATGTGGCTCGGAACATGAACATAGCCCTTGTTTGGATCTTGTGATAGCTCCATCTGCTGTGTTGGATGTTCCTCCTCTAGCGTGTTCCTTGCCTTCCCGAAACATTGATCAGCAAGATCGAGGGGTAGATGACATGCTAGACTAGTTACATTAGCATAGCAGATTCTCTCCCCCTCTCTTTTGTTACTTCTTCTATATGTTATTTTCATTCTTCTATTTGTTGTCCTTGGTGTTGTCTACTTGAGGACGATGCAAAGCATTGAGATCTCTCGATCTCTCTCATGTTGACTCAAAAGACACATGTGTTCCCTTCTTCTAGGTGACCTTCCTTGATTGGGGAATGAAGAACAATTATGCATACATACATATGATATATATACATGAATTATCATACAGCATACTGACCCCGAGGAAAGCGAAGTCACCTCGTGCTTTGTGTTTTGTGTCTATTATCCTTGGGTTTATCTCACACTTGGGGGCTAAATCCTTGCGATAACGTGCTCCTTTCTCATTTCTTATATGTATCACTATGTTAAAACAATCACCCCCGGTGAGGCGTGTGCGATCGCTTTAACGTAGGGGGGCATACATCCCGTTCATATCTTTTCAAGATACTTGAAAATTTCTTGGTAAATTTAACCTTGCCTTGAAAATTTTTGATATCTTTCTTGCATGACTCATAGTGAGGGAACCTTACTACTGACAGTCATGGTTCTCCCTCGTGATCTTCCCTTTTACTTTGTCAATTGAAGTCGTAAGATCCTTAGTCCACTGGGGGCTTGGTGTGTCTTGCCTCCTTGACGTGGTGAAAGTCTTTCAATGTTGTTTCCTTGTACTTTACCGGAAGTATGAGCGTACGCTTATACTCCCGCTAAAGTGGGGGCTAAATGTAGCATCCTAAAATTGCGACACTTGCAATTTCGACTGCATTTCGGTCTTCACGATGGCGATGTAACATGCAACCTGAATGGAGACCCCAAAACTTGCTCGCGACACTGAAAACTGCATTTTTCAAGCACCCTGGCCTGAACCTCCTTGCACCCTGCTGTCCCGGGAGGTGGGACCAGAGCGCCCAGCGCCCTGGTCCTTCAATAGGACCCCAGGACCATGGCGCCCAGCGCCCTGGTCCCTGGGTCCTATTTTGGGCCCGGTCTCCTAAGGGGCTCGGGTCTTTTTTGTTTGCAATTTGGAAATTAACTTTCCCTGGTCGGCCTAAGGTCGGGAAAATCAATCTATCAGCCCTAAATGACAAGTATATAAACTACATTTTTCTCTCTCATTTGGCATGAAGAGGATATGTGTACAAAGTGTGGAAATTATACTCAAGCATTCAAGCATTCAAGCATTCTTTCAAGCAATTGATCATTTCAAGTCTCCATTCAAGGCTAAGTGTTGCATTCAAGACAAGGATTCAACCATTGAAGAGGAGATCACATACAACATATTACTACAACATACAACATACAACATCTAAACCTTTGCACATAAGGATACCAACATCCTTAGAACAAGGTTGCAGGTATGCGGCTGAAATTGAAGATCTGGAATCCTTGTGCAGAGACGAACAGATCCCCCTTCGTTTCGCGGATTTTTCGGAGGACCGTGGCGTCGGGCGCCATTGTCCCGACAACTTTTGCTCAAATTTGCAGGACAGCACCGTATCAACATTCTACTGCTAATTCCAGGTCCGCAGCTTCATCCTATAACCCGAACTCAGTTTATAAGCGAATCTTTATGACTTTCTATGCATGCTTAGCTTAATTTCCTTAACAACATTCTTTACAAAAGAGGGTAGCCTTGCTTTCCTACCCCTTGAAATTCATTTAGCATCCAATCTTGCATTGCGTGGGATTGGATCTTATGAGTTTCAACCTGTCTTTTGAATGTAAAGTCTCTCCCCTAAGTGAAAACCATCGAATCCTAGCGAACCTCCCTTCTCTCTCCTCGGAGTTGGAAGAGGGGGGATTAACTAGGGTTCGATCGCGACTTTTCCGCTTTACAGATTCAAATACATCTCCAAAGAAAGGTGGCTCTTTTATGCAACTCTTAAAGAGATCCCTAAAGGATTTTGCTAAGGAAGATCAAAATCACACACCTATGTCTAGCAAAGGATCATCTCCCCATAAGCAAATTGACTCTCCAAAGGCATCTATTCCTACACCTCCTGAAAGCTTGCAAGAATCTTCCATAGAATCCTCACTAGACAATACACCCAAAGATGAAGTTCCCTAGGGTATATCCATAATGGCCATCAAACCTATTTCAAAGAATCCTATTCAAAGCTCATCTCTTTCATATCCAAGCATTGATTCCTTGCAACATCCTCATAACGCTCCCCTACAAATTGAAGTCCTCATTCATAGAATATTCGTTAAACATGTCCTAATAGATGGGGGAGCTAGTTTAAATATTTGCTTATTGAGTCTTGTTCATTCTCTAGCTTATTTAGAAGATCCAATTGACCCCCGGAAAAAGATCACATTCAAAGCATATAATGAAGAAGAGAATTCCTCTAAGGGAATTGTGGTATTACCCATCAGAGTTGGACCTTTGCAGAAAGACACAGCATGCCAAGTTCTAGAATTAGATTTATCATACAACATACTCTTGGAAAGACCATGGATACATGACATACAGGTTATTCCATCAACATATCATTAGTGCCTGAAGTTTCCATACAATGGGCAAGAAATCACGATCTCAACAGACTCGAATCCATTACAGTATTGTAATAATTTGAAACTGGCTCAAGAGGTCTTTGTTCCTCATAACAAAGAAACATCATCTTCAAGCACACAATCCAAGGAACAATCATTTACCTCAATTATGTGAGGCATGGAAAAACAAATGCAGCTAAGAGATCGAGGCAATGGAGAATATTCACTATCATGGAAAAACAAACAAGAGCAACTTGAAATTTAAAGGGAAGAAGCAGATGTAGATGCTGATCTAGTTCATGCATATGCAGGACAAACGTTAGGAACTAGTTCACTTGAATCAGAATCACATTCAGTTGACTTGGACTTAATCGAGGACAATCAGGAGCTACTTGTGTGAGGTCATTCTGATGAGAGTATCATTTTAGATATGGAAATACATATCGAAAGCCTTGACATTTCTATCATGACCTCTAATATCTTTGACATAATCCAACATGAGGATCCTTTATCCTTAATTCATCTTGAACCTATGGATTGGGAAAATGAAGGACTTACCACCATTGATACCTTTCCTAATGACCAAGCCATATCTATATATCTTAATGAAATCAAACTTGCAACAACTTTCACTAGTGATTCCGCTAACGTATCTTCAAGTTAAGTGAGTGTTAAATCTCCTAGTTGCAAAAATGAACATAAAGAAAACAATATTAGGTCTAATGCTGAAAACCATTTATTGGCAACATTAGACCACAAAAAAGTAAAAATAAAGGACACATCTAATGGTGAAAATCTCCTCAAGGCACCGAAAGATGGGAGATTTGACACCTTACCTGAGCATTATCAAGAGAGGTCATCCATTTTGATCGAACCAATAGAAGAAATTACCATTGGAACAACTGATCTATATCCAACAACTTCTCTATCAGAACTAGCAAGACAAAAATATTTGGAACCCTTCAAACGATGGCAAATCAATTTCACCTAGTCATATACAGACATTCCAGGGTTCAATCCATATCTTACAATACATCACCCAAATATCAGTCTAGGAGCAAACATCAATAATGGAACACAACATGGATCAGAAGTAGGTATCCTATTTATCACACTACAAGGTCATACAATTCTGAAAGCATACAAACTAACCTTCCCATGCACCAACAACACAACAGAATATGAAGCTTTGGTTATAGGTATCAAAATGGTTGTAGAATGGAACATTACACAACTTCAAGTCTTTGGAGACTCTCAGTTCGTCATCAATCAAATTAATGATGATTACCAAACAAAGGATGACAAATTAATGCCTTACAAAAATATGGTAGATGATTTCAAGAAGTATTTTTTAGAAATAACTTTTGAGCAAATTCCAAGGAATGACAACAAAGCAGCAAATGCCATAGCAACACTTGCTTCTCTACTTCAGACACAAGAAAATCAAGAGCGCTATGAATTCCTGGTGGAAGAGTTGTTTTACCCCACTCATAATTGTCATGATTCCTAAACTATTTGTCACCTTGTTCAACATGATTCCTCCTACTATGGTCAAACTTACACATACCTGAAAGATAACACCCTACCTCTCAATTTATCAAAGAACCAAAAGAGGAACTTTATCCGCCAATCCTCCCATTTTACTCTTGTTGCGGATACCCTATTTAAATGAGGTTTGGATGGTACTCTTTTAAGATGTCTCGAATAAGAAGATTCTAAGAAGGTCTTAAATGAAGTCCATAACAACATTTGTGGCACTCATTCAAGTGGTCTTACCCTTTCAAAAAAACTCATACGCTTGGGCTATTATTGGCCAACTATGGAACGAGATTCTTTTTCAGATAGCTAGAACATGCAAACAATGTCAAATCCCTAGGAATTTGATTCATGCACCAACATAAGAACTTCATGCTTTGGCAACATCTTGGCCTTTCTGCCAATGGGGTCTTGACCTAGTAGGAAAGATAAATCCTTCTTCATCCAATGATCACAAATTCATCCTTGTAGCTACAAAATATTTCACAAAATGGATTGAGGCAGTACCTCTCACAAATATCACAGGAAAACAAATTGCTACATTTATCCTTAACTACATCATTTGTCACTATGGAATATCCATGACCATTATCACTGATAATGGGCGACCATTCAAGAATCAAGATGTACAAGAACTATGTAAGAAATTCAAGATCTAACATAGATTTTTCACACCCTATTATCCACAAGGGAATGGGCAAGCAAAAGCATCAAACAAAACTATTTTGAAAATCCTCGAAAAGACAGTGAATGATGCTGGAAAAGATTGGCATATTCAATTGAACCCTGCTCTATGGGCCTACCATACCAGTATTCACATGCCAACAGGTGCCACACCTTTCTCTCTTGTTTATGGATCAAAAGCAATACTCCCAAATAGAAGTAGAGATACCTTCTCTATGAGTATCATTAAAAGGTCTTATCCCAGATGAAGAACAATGAGTATCTAGACTGCAAGAGTTAGAATTGATCCATGAATGAAGACAAAATGCCTTTGATAATTTAAAGGTATATCAACAAAGAATGTGTCGGATTTATAATCACATGGTCAAACCATGAGTCTTTCAAGTTGGGGAACTAGTACTAAAGGAAAATCCACGAAACCAGTCAGATCGAGAAAAAAAAGGAAAATTTGAACCAAACTGGTTAGGTTTGTTTGTGGTCACAATAGTATTTGGGTCAGGAGCATATCAGCTATCAACACAAGATGAGGATCAGCTCGAGGAACCAATCAATAGCATGCATCTGAAGAAGTTTTATGTCTGAAAAAGTAGAAAATCAAAAACTAGTGAAAAAGAAAAAAAAATCCAAAAATAGTGAAAAAGCAGAAAAATCCCAAAATAGTGAAAAATAGAAAATACAAAAACAGTGACAAACAATGAGAAAAAAAATCAAATATGAGAAAAAGTGCAATAAAAACAGATGGTGAAAACTTGGCAAACAGGCGCTATCTGTTAGCTAGCTCTGCCATCTATTGGCTCATGCAGTTTTCCGTTTGCATTCTTTTCCTTCAGCACTGTTCATATCCATCATAAAGCCTTTGTACATAGGCAAGCATCCCAGGTGATTTCTCATCATGGTTTGGATCATTGTATATATCATAATAAAGGTTTATTTTTCTAGGCTGGGGGAAAAATCCTAAACCTGGCTGGGGGCAAAAAGTTTTGATCATTTTGAGCTTAATCAAACAGGTATAACAACAGTTAGACAACACTGGTCAAGCGAAAAATTGAGACACATCGAATGTTGAACATAAGATCACATTGTCAACCATTAACTATCACATATCAATCTAAACATGACAAAACACATATCAATGGATGATATATCTTGACTCATGATTTTAACACTTTGGCAATAATGGTTCAACTATTTTATTTTGATTTTCCCTATCATGATTTTTGAGTAACTCCATGATGTCTTTGACTAGAGGAACGAGGAAGGAACATGATATTTTTCTTGTCTACTATCTATAAATTAATCATTAATATGTGCAAAGTTGTCTTAGGACATGATCATTGGAGTATCATGGAAGACATTTCAGACTTGCATATAGAAATGGTTAATACTGCCTGTTTTACGCAAGAAACACTCAGGTCATCTTGGTTCAATTATACCTCGATGTTTGTGCTAACTTGCAATATCAAAACCCAGGAAAGTAGTGCTCAAGTCATCATGGTTCAATTATACCATTGATTCTTGCACTCACTTCCCACATTTTAAAGGCTCAATGTTGAAACAAAGCAATGACTCCATGACCGGTCCGATCACTGCATTTCATTTTATTTTTGTATTTGCATTTTAAAGTAGATTTTCATTTCATTTTGCATGGGATCACAATGCTCATCTTTTCCAAGGCTGAATACTAACATGGTATTATCTCTCTTATTACATCATTGAGTACGTTGGACAATAGAAAAAATAATCAATTCAATCATCCTACATGATAAATTAGTTCATCTCATGTAACCATTTCATACTAAGGCATCATACATATAAAGCATCAAATCATTCATTCATTTAGTTAGATCATTGCATGGCATTCATCTAATCTCAAATCATAAAAATTAGCACAATTGCATTGCATTGCACATACATCACATAGCACTTATAAGCATCACCATACATATTTGCATTTGCATACATCATGTAAATAATGCATCATCATATATCCATCATCTAGACTTCATAAGCATATAGAAATTAAAGCATACATCAATCATACATCATGAAAGTAACTGTACAACATAATCATATATCAAATAGAATGCATCCATCATCTCATAGGTCATGTAGAGTGAATATGATTGACTGCATATCATCAAAACATGATCAATGTCTAAGGTACAATGATATCACAAAATATATGAGATACATCACAAATATACATCACGGGAATCATCAATATCTCATCACAAAAATGTGTGTACATGAATGGATCAATGTCCCATATCAGTGTGACCACTAGGACATAGAGCGAAACTCTATCCTAATGCAGCAAGTATAGTAGCACCAACTGCTACCCCTATACCTAAGTCCCCACCTGGGGGAGCTCTCTGAAGTGGCCCTGTCACTCCTCGACTCTCAGTCTGGCTCTGTCTCGATCTCCTTCTCAACTATGAAAATATTGGAGCCCTTTGATCAGAAGGAACAACAGTGAAGTATAAGGTCCTGTAATACTCAGCCTCTTGGATCCCCTAGAGCATCATCTTTAGGGCAGTCTTCCCTGAAATAGACTCTCCTAACAACTGTACCTGTGCCTTGGCCTGCCGACACCTATCCCTAGCTGTGTCTCTCTTGACAATGAGATAATCCATCTGAGTCTCTAGCTGGGCCATTTGAGAGTCCCTCTCCTCTAGTCGACTCTCTAGCTGCTCAACCTGAGCCTATAAGTCCGTAATCTGAGCCTGTTGCTGGTGAGACAACATCCTAATGAGGATCAATCGAGGTGTCGCTGCCTGTGGCTGCTTAGCCCATGATATTGTCATGGGTACCTTCTCAACCGGGGGAACCTCCTGCTCTAGGACCTAATCTCCTGCGTCTGACCACTCGGGCCATCCAATCTATATATACTATATACACATAAAATTGGCTATGAGCAATTAAATAAATATTTTATATTTATTTAATAATTATTCTTCTATTAAATAGTTAATTTGAAAAGATTAATTTATTTAATTCATTTTCATGTCTTTCTGTTAATTAATTCATTTATCCTATTCCTCTAATTAATTAAATATCTAATATTTAATTATCTTCTCCAAACAATTAAATATCTAATATTTAATAGTTATTCTCCTATCCTATAGTCTCAAATATTAAATAATTTCTTAAATTATTTAATCTTTCTTATCCAACTCACCCTTCATCTCCACTTCATCTTCCCTTTGCCAACTCATCCATCATGTGGCTAAGCAAATTAATATTTCTTAAATATTAATTCATCATTTATCTCCAACTTCCAAAATTCAATGAATATTGTGTGCGTACACATATTTCATAACCATTTCCTATATTCTCTCCAACACCCTCTACATCTTAGGAAGGACTTGAGTCCACTTGTCCTCTCATGCCTAAATTTCCTCCAACCATCCCTAGATTCTCTCAGTTAGCAACCTAGTCAAGGTGAGATGAGTGACACTTGTCTTCTCCTTCCCCCTTTCTCTCAACCTTCACCTTTGCTCATAGCCATCCAAATCTATAGATCTAATCATGACCGTTGATCTAAGCCACATCATCTCATCCTCCCAAAGTCTATAAAATCAAGAGCTTTAGTTGAGAGAGAGTTAGACTTCAAGAGACTTCAGGTGCATTTTGTAAGCTAATCATATGCATCCGTGAGTTTTAGTTTTGAAGCAAATAGCAAATAGCAAATAGCAATAGCAATTATCATATATCATTTTAGCATAATCATGTAGTATTTGCATATCATAGTATCAGTTAACTACAAGTTATCAGTCTATTCTTCATATGCCATATTGGAAGCCATCAGTGCATTGTCTAAGAGCACACCATCTGCAACCAGGAACAGTGGAGTTAGGACACAATGAGACATAAATCATGAAGGTAAAATAATGTTTTATTTTAATATGTATTTCATGTAGTTTCATTGGTTGAATTTGGATTTCCTGTATGCATTTCCATTTGTATTTTGTGAAACTAACTTATTACAGGTAACATTCTGAGGATGAAATTTAAGTCAACACATTTTGGCGCCCATAGTGGGGCTGGACCTCAAATATACCTTTAAAAATCTCACAAAAAGTTAAATTAACGCATTTGTAATGCAGATTCATGCATGTGTGAATTCTGATAGCGCTTTTGTTCCGCAGGTTAGTGCATTTTCCTTCTAGGTTAGCGCATTTGCACTATAAGGTAGCGCATGAGCGTTTTAGGTTAGCATTTTTGTCTTAAAATATACGCATATGCATTATAGGCTCGCACATTTGTGTCCTAGGTTAGCGCATTTGTCAAAGAAATCACGCTTTTGTATCCACAAAGTAGCACTTTTGTAGTCTAGGTTAGCACTTTTCACCTACAGTTTAGTGCTTTTGAGCAAAAAGATAGCGCATGTGTTAAATTAGCGCTTCTGTTTACAAACTGACAAAATTTCTTGCAAGTCCGAATGCCCAAGAAATCAAAATTTTCAGACTACTAACATGCATGTGCAGGATGGTGTTTAAGGCAAATTTTATTCATTTCCTCGTCTAGTTAATTAAAAGTATTTATTTGGGAAGTAATATATCATATCCTGTTCATCTAGTTTAGCTAAGAGGACGAATTGACAACATGCAACTTGCATTTTTAGTATTTTCTCTAAAATAGTGGCACATTGACTTTTAAAAGGGCTAAAATGAACACCATGCTTGTTGGAGCAACATCTCCAAATAGGACTTAGCCAACAATTGCTTTGAAAAGGTTAAAAAGAACGCTTGTATTCCATGTCTCGAAAGTGGTAGGTATATGCTCTCCCCTTAATTGGGTGGCCAAAATGCAAAATCCACTCTTTTACGCTTTCTTTACTTTCAAGCAATTAAATCCTTTAGAGGGCCTGCCTTCCCAAGCTGCCTTGAGGGGGCCAGTGAAAGGGGAATGACCTAAAGTGGAAATAGGCTAATACCGATTCCTCCCAATCCACTATAAATAAATCATTTTTGTGATGAAAGTCCCAAACAACATGTGCTGATAAGTTCATACCGACACTATGTTTCCCCATAAACCCTATGGAGCGTAACTTCTATAGGTTGGGAACCTTCTGTATTTACAGAGCTGAAAGTGCCGCATGTATGGCCACATGATCGGAAGCCTTTACTAAAATCACTTGTACTAGTTGCCAAAATCCTTCTAGTTGTTGGCGTAGGAGGTCAGACCTCTAAAGCAGCTCACATACATACGATTCATAGTAGAGATATAAAGTTTGCCATGGGGAATTTTCATGGAAACTAGTGCTTGGCTGCCCCGAAGAAGTGAGTGCCGAGGGTGGAGCCAGTGGGGTCAAGAATCTAAATATCCACTTTGAATAGCGTAGCCTCTAGGGAAACCCCACGTGAGATTCAACAATTATTGTCTCAGCCTGTCATAGGATTTGTACTTGCTTGTGCATTTTGTTTATTAAACATTGTGTCTTCTATTTCTGTAACATGTTCCAAATGGTCAAAAATTGAAGAAAATTATCATCTACAAGTGAGAAAAAATCCAACAAATTGCTGAAAAAAAAGTTTGATCAAAAGGGTAATACAAAGGCTTTCCAACATTTGAAACACCAGATCAAACCAAGTGATCAAGAGTATATCATCCAACTATCTCAACGACAAGAATACCTAGATAGGTATTCAAGTTAGTCAAGTCAAGTTTCCATATCAAGAGACTTTATCCATATCATTTGACATACTTTGTCATAGGGGCCTATCGAACAAACCCTCTATTCGACTTAGTGAGCTTGAGTATCCAAAACGAAGTATCCATCAAGTCAACAACATCAACCTATCTAAACTGAAACTTTGATCGCTCATGTGATCATCCCTTGTCACTTGAAAAATAAGAAGCTTGTTCAAAGGAAATGAGTCCTAGCATAAATCAAGATCAAGATATCATGGCTCTCCAATCTAATCCCATTTTTTATCAAGATCCTACCAATCAAGAATCTTATGATGATCCCCTAAAATTTTGGTATTCCATCCATAATGATCCCATTTTATCTCAAGAGCAGAGTCCCATTCAACATCCACCTCCTAAGAAAGAGCATGATATCCCTTCCATCTCCTTCACTAATCTAATTCAAAATCAAGTGGAAAACACAAACTCAAATGATCCTACTCCAAGTCAAGATCAAGAAAACTCTTCATCCTCCAAATCCATTTTAGGTCCCTTCATTCGAAATTCAAACTCTTCATCCTCCAAGTCCATTTTAGGTCCTTTCATTTCAAAGTCAAACTCTCTATCCCTTCCATCCATCTTGGGTCCTTACTTCCCTCCATCCACCATTCCATCACCTCAAATGATCCATAAGAAAGATCAACAAAGGCACACACCTTTGAAATTATTTCAAACAACTATCTAAACATCTTTTCAAAACTATTCTTCCATCATTTTCTTTACCTATTTTGGGTTCTTATGTCCCAAAATTCAATTTTCCTCCATCTCTTCATCACTTCTAAAGTTGTGTACCAACACTCATCTTGAATACATTTCCATCTATCCTCATGAAAATCTTCAAACATTCTATCTATTATCCAACACCTCTTTTCTATCCTTCCATCCCTTTCATTTAATCCTTTGCATAAATTCTTTCATCTATGAAATAGGCATTTGTGTCATTTTGTCACATGTTTGCCCATGCTCGAATCTCATGTTTAGTCCATTTCCTAGATATCTATTCATGATACACTTTAAAATCTAAGGTTATTCCTCTTCAACATTATCTTTTGGTTGGGATGCACACTCAATCCAGAAAGAACCACTTATCGTATCTTGGTACCAACATCTTTTGATTACTACATCTCATACACTTAATCAATTGCTCTAAATTATTGTGATCCTTTAGTCGAAGACATGGCTAGTGAAAAATCTAAAATGTTGCTTCAGTGCCATTGTAATTATCAGACCCATGTAAGTTTCATTACTTACAAGCCAATGCAATCAAAATAAGAAAAGAAAAAGACAATATCAAAAGATCCAAAGCATGATCAGGAAAAGAAATATCCAGAAAAGAAAAGAAAAAAATAAAATATCAAAAGCTTGGTTATAGGAAAATGCGAGTAACTCCATCGGGGCTAAGGACGCTTGGCTGGCAATGGAGCAATATTTGTGATATTACAATGATAACCTTGTTGGAGCTATGGATTCTTTCTGGCAGTGAGGCTCTATCCATGATGCTTTTGAAGTAAGGACAACTCATGTAGCTAGCCACGTTGGATTCTAAATATTACAATGATCATATGAGCCAGAATGAACCCAACTGCACACACATGGGTAATTAAAGACTAAGTAACTTGATCCAATTTGGGATTCTTCTTCCCTTTTGAGTCTACTTCCTAGTTTCTAGATATGTTTGGTTGAATTTTCCAGAGGTTCTAAGTGTGGGTTGGGTCTCTATTTTTGAAAAGTTCAAGAACACTTATTCAGGTGGTGCTAAATACTATGACAATATTACATATCACTTCTTTACAAATGGAGACTTCTATAATTGGGGTCAAAGTTTCATCTACTCTATTCTTCATACCACATCTCCCATTATCCTTCCTCCAGTATCCATTACTCTATCTAAATTCATCTAGTGCTATCTGCAATCTTGCTTCATGCTAATCTATACCATCTATCCTAAATATTCATTTCTTCCATCATCTATCACTATCTATGATCTTGTTTCTCCTATCCATATCCTATCTCCATCCATATCCCCTTTTCCATCCTTGATCTTGATCAAAACTAACGACAAAAATATGATTTTAAGAAGCTCTTGATGTGTCTCCTCATATGCTACTTTCATCTTTCTCCTATCCATTTCTACCTCAATGGTTCAATCATCCATTCATCCATTCCTCATCTTTCTATATATTGGGGAAACCAAATATCTTTCTTCTAATCCAAAAAACTGAAAAAAAAAAAAAAGCTAAAAAAAAAATTAAAAAATCACAAAATGTCCAAAAACTAAAAAAAAATAAAAAATCAACAAAATCAAATAAAAAATTGAAAATCAAAGCAAGACAACATTGACCATCCATCAAATCATATCAACAACAGGAAAACTATTGAGGTCTGCAATCAAACTAATCACATGTCTTGTTAATCAATCCATTTATCAACATCAACATGTCTTATGCAGGGATACATACACTCAAAACTAGACAAATCGGTCTTACACGGGGTACTCACTCTTTGAAACCAGACATTCTTATCAATCATCAAACAAATCAAAACAATGACATAGATCAGTATGACTACTGGATTTTTTTTTTTGGGGGTAGTCTTATCTGTATCAATTGATGGCAGGACATGTCAGTAAACATCCAAAATGCAAAAAATATCCCCAAAAAACTATAAAATATGAAAAAAAATGCAATAAATTTAGATGGTGAAAACCTAGTAAACAAGCACTATCTAAAAACTAGGTTCCTCCATCTATGAGATTACTTTGCGCACCTATCCATTCCATCCTATCACATCTATTGCTTCCATATATCTTAGCTTATCCATTCCATCTTTCACATCCATTGCTTTGAACCATTTAGCAAGAAATATGCAGCCTACCAACATTTATCAATCTTTGACATATTTGTCATAGTCACTGTCTTGGACCTTATCAGAATCAATCAATCTGCATTTGTATTCCTCCATGGTTTGGATCTTGATCAATTCATACATCCATAGTAAATTTTTGTTTCCATTGGGGGCAAAATCCAAATTCCTTTTGCTAAGGTGATTAGGAGTTTCTCCTATCCATAATTAAATATATAATATTTAATAGTTATTCTCCTATCCTATAGTCTCAAATATTAAATAATTTCTTAAATTATTTAATCTTTCTTATCCGGCTCACCCTTCATCTCCACTTCATCTTCCCTTTGCCAACTCATCCATCATGTGGCTAAGGAAATTAATATTTCTTAAATATTAATTCATCATTTATCTCCAACTTCCAAAATTCAATGAATATTGTGTACGTACACATATTTCATAACCATTTCCTATATTCTCTCCAACACCCTCTACATCTTAGGAAGGACTTGAGTCCACTTGTCCTCTCATGCCTAAATTTCCTCCAGCCATCCCTAGATTCTCTCAGTCAGCAACCCAGTCAAGGTGAGATGAGTGACACTTATCTTCTCCTTCCCCCTTTCTCTCAACCTTCACCTTTACTCACAGCCATCCAAATCTGTAGATCTAATCATGACCGTTGATCTAAGCCACATCATCTCATCCTCTCAAAGTCTATAAAATCAAGAGCTTTAGTTGAGAGAGAGTTAGACTTCAAGAGACTTCAAGTGCATTTTGCAAGCTAATCATATGCATCTGTGAGTTTTAGTTTTGAAGAAAATAGCAAATAGCAATAGCAATTATCATATATCATTTTAGCATAATCATGTAGTATTTGCATATCATAGTATCAGTTAACTACAAGTTATCCGGCCATTCTTCATATGCCATCTTGGAAGCCATCAGTGCATTGTTTGAGAGCACACCATCTGTAACCAGGAACAGTGGAGTTAGGACACAATGAGACATAAACCATGAAGGTAAAATAATGTTTTATTTTACTATGTATTTCATGTAGTTTCATTGGTTGAATTTGGATTTCTTGTATGCATTTCCATTTGTATTTTGTGAAACTAACTTATTACAAGTAACATTCTAAGGATGAAATTCAAGTTGACACATATACATCTCTGGCAGATCTAGAACTGCTAGCTCCTGGTGTGCCTACCACTGCCACGGCCACTACTCAACCATCTCCCCCATCATCATCTCCCTCATACCCCCCATCACCATCTCCTCCATCGTCATCTCCAACACCATGATCTCCTGCATCTCCTCCATATCCATCGCCATCTTTGCTATCATCTTTGCCTCCACCTCCTCCCCCCCACCATCCCTCCATTGTCTAGGAGCTCTGCATCATAGTCTCTCATCATCCTCATCTAAGACTGGCTCTGGCTCATCTGGATGTGTCACTCTCAGAAACCTATGTATAGTATAATGCACAACATAATCATGTGTCATCCCGCTATCCATCACACCTAGAAGATAATCCCAATCTAGAGGCCCCAATGATCGATACTCTGCACATCCCTGGTCATATGAAATAGAAGGCCCCCAAGTAGCCACATCCAATCTCTGATGAGCATAATGAGTTGTACCCTGTGGTATCCCCTATATCCTACTATGTTGTCTCAACACCCTCATATAAGGGAATTACTCGATGACATAGGGTGTTGATCCAAATAGATATCACATCATGAATACATACAACATCTCCACTGCATCCTCGGGCCAAGTCTCACAATCCCTATATGGTCTCCATATCATAGTATCCAGATCATCCAAGGTCCGTTGCTAGTACTCTAATTTGCCCAGCTTTCACTGGACAATGATACTTGGATACCTGTCAGCATAAGGCCTGCTTACAGGTCTATCTCTGTCAGCCAATGGTCATGTGATAGGTAGGTGCTCTTAGGCCCATATCTGAAGCACAGTCAGCCCTTCTGATAATGCAGCTAATCTCTGGTACACAACTCGGTGCAGGTCATGATACAAGTGCGCCATAATGCATGACCCCCATGCGAATTGGATCCCCTCTATCACCATCTGCTCAAGAAGACAACCCCATCCAATAGATAATCCCTTTGACCTGTGATCAGGACAAAGGAAAGCTCCAATAAATCCGGCAAGCACAGTAGGTAATGTGGCATATCCTAGCTCTAGCATCTCACGCCATGCAATGTCATATCCACCTATCTCATCATCCTCAAACACTCGACAAAGTGCATCTATCCCACTCCACTTGCTCAGATCATAATACACTAGCTCTCCCATCACAAAGATGCGCAATATCTAATAGACATCCTCGGGTGTCACCGTCATCTCTCCCGTCGACAAATGAAAAGTGTTGTGCTCGTTATGCCAACACTCTGCTAAGGCTGTCAATAATCCCCGGTTTATCAAGGGTCGAGGCATATCAAGAAGGGAAGATAAACCACACCTACCAATGTGGTCTCACTCCACCTAGCTAAGACAGGGTATCAGCATCCATGTCTTCAGGAAGCGCTCCTAAGACTGGAGAACAGTAAAGTGCTCTTGCAATCAAATCATCTCATCATATCAATTTCTTGATTTATCTATCTATCAAATCAATCTATCTATCGGTCTATCTTTCTCAATTGAGATTTTTATCAAATCTCATTGGGCCCCTATCAATGACACTCATCTATCATGAGGTCATTATCAATCCTATCTCATCTCACACGTGCATCGAGATAATTAGAACTGATCATCAAATTTATCAATCAAGAGTGTCTAATTTTATCAATTAGATAACTAAACAAATCTTACCCTATCAAAATCAAAAATAAAATAAAATCATCAGCAAATTGAAACCCCATCATCAAAATTCAAAAAAAAAAAAAAAAAACACAAAATCGAAAAATTGCCCAAAAAATCAAAAAATCGAAAAAACACAAAAATCGAAAAATAAAAAAAATTTTAAAAAAAATCAAAAAAAAAATTGACCCCACCCCCACGGTGGCACCCAAAGCGCCGCTCGTGACGCCTGTAGTGGCGCCCAAGGTGCCCCTCGCGGCGCCGATGGTTCCCAAAGTGCCGCCCGCGGCATCGACGGTGCTCACGGTGGCGCCCGCACTGCCAACGACATCCACTACCAAGGCTCCACCACCCCCCTTCCAAATGGAAATTAAATAAAAAAATTTCAAAAACAAAGCGAGATTTAAATTAAAAAATTTCAAAAATAGGCGAGATTTATATACATAAAAAAAATTTTGGGATACGAATTGAAAATTTTCAAAAAATCCTATGAACCCATTTCGTAAATTGAAAAACCTATCTCAAAAATATAATTTTTTTCCTAATCCATTTGGCGAAAATGCTAAAAATGACCTTTTATGCAAACAACTATTTTTTTCAAAAATCAACTAAAAATTAATAAAGTTGGGTTTTCTTGAAGTACGTATTGGTGGACCGTATGCCGGAGGATGCTCGTATTGCCAAACTCGCTCGAACCTATGCTGGTGGTATGGGATCGCCATTCCTTCCTCCAGAGCAATTTTTCTCAAATGACTGAAGTGCACAAATGAGGAGTGGTAAAAGGAATTCACCTTTTTAAACTCACAATGGGGCATTTAAGTGAGATTTTTATTCCACTAATTTTTTAATCATTTAAATCAACTAATCAACCTGGCAGGGCAGCGTTTTAAAATTTCTTATTGGGAAATAAATCGGATTGACTCTTAAAATCTCTAAAAATTGGAAAATCATTATCCGATTCATCTCCCAAGGGGCATCCTCGCATCAATATCTATCAATCAGTGTCTAGGGCATCATATCGAGATTTATCATCTCAAAATCAAATCAGTATCACATCGAAACCAAATTCACATCAAATCAAGATCGAATCTGCATCCTATCAAAATCAATATTAGCAACATCATCAATCGAGTTTTCTTTGAACCAACGCGTCATCACACATCGCTTCAAAGAGGGGCAAAATGTATACACCTAAAAATGGTCTAAAGATAGTTAATTAAATACATAGTTATTTGATTAATTCCCCTTCCCAATTAATTGCATTCACAAGCAATTTAATTAATCTCTCTATTCATCTACTAGTAAATAAATCTACATGATTTATTTATATAGTTCATTTCATATCCCCCTTTGATTAATTAATTCTAAATTAATTAATGTCCCCCCATATAAATCAATTCTTCTAATCCCTAATTAAGATTAACAAACTCAAGTTTGTTGAGATTAATTATCATTTTCTAATTATTTGAATTTTTAAATTCAAATGAGCACATGGCTATTAACTTATAACCACCTAACCTAACCATCCCCTAACCTAGCCCATTCCACCTAATCCTGGGTCTAACTAACCCTATCCTATCTTGCACATTCTAACCTCCTTATCCTAACCTCCCATGGTGTGGATATTCTCTCCTTGAGACACATGGCACTTTTTCCACATGTCTCCTCCCTTGGACACTTGCCCTCTCATGAGCAAGGCTCCTTGACACTTGTCACCACATAGATGACAAGTGTCCCTTCCTCCAACCTCTTCTCCAACTTCCTCAATCTTGGCCCTTGACATCTTCAGATCAGATCTGGATCATTGATTCCTGCCACCTCAGCTTTGGCCTTGGAATTCCTATAAATATCCCCCATTTTGGAGCAATAAGGATCCCTTGCATTCATAGCTTTAACATCATTACTATAAGCAATTTTCATTTCAATTATCTAGCAATTAGCTTTTGGATTAATTATAGCATGTTAATCTAGTTTCTTAAATCATGCATTTCATATCATCTCCATAGTCAATCATGATCAAATAGCTACTCAACTCTTGAGTTGCCACTTTAGAGGTCATTGCTCTACTGAGAGCCCTTCAATCCAACACCTTCAAGGTCCTCAAGAATAGAGGAAAATGGGACATTTCAAGGAGGGCTTATGGTTTGCATTTCTAAACTAGTTTTTAATTCATCTTTTCAATAACACTTTATTGTCTCATTATATGTTTATGTCTTCTATATACCACATTTTTAGCATCACATTCATCATAAGAGCATTTACTACTAGATTGAATATGTAGGAATTTATGTTGCAGTATCAGAAGGATCCTACTATGACCTGTTTTCAAAATTGAACAAGTACCATTGGGGCATGCTAAGGGTTAGCACTGAATAGGGACTACATAAGGAAGTTTCATCATGACAATATTGGGATCCTTATAAAGAGATTCTTTGGACCTATGTGATAGAATCTACCATCTATTAGTACGTATGAAGTTTCCATGGAGGTTTGCAAGTGTAAACAATATATGAAGAGGAGCTTAATTAGCATAATTATCAAATTTGAGCTATCAACGTAAGTCACCCTGACAAGACCGACTAGCCAAATCAATGAAAGAACCTATCAACATAACATAGACTGACCATTCTGAAGGAGAACCAAAAGGAAGTTCATAAGGAGGGTTTCATCGGCGTAACATTCAATATCGATGGTTTGAGAAAATTTTATGTCGATAGTCGATGAGGTTATCGGTATAACTTACACCGATGAAAGAAAATGTGAAGTAGACGCTGACAATATCATCAGGTCATCGAAAAATGTCATTTCATGCTACCTCGATACCCGATGGGCTAGGTGGAAAAGGTGGTTTCATCGACATGACTTACTCCGATGAGGCAATACCAAAAGGTGGAAAATATAAAGTCATCAGGATAAGTTAAACCATCAGAGAAAAGTGTTTTAGGTTACGTCGATATCTGATGAGAAGGACAAGATGAGCACGAAGAAGGAGACTTGATCGAGATGAGTTACATCAATCAAAGACCAATTCATTAGGATACCATCGCCTCATCAAGAGAAGACACTTTTTGTTGCATTGACACCCGATGAATAAACAAAGATAGGTGTGATCAAGGGGATCTCATCAGGGAAACATATGCCAATAGACCGGAGCAATAAAAGATACATAAATGTGAAGGTGGTGACATTGGGTCATTGGAGAAACATAAAGCGAGTTGTTTCGATGCCTGATAAGATGACCCGATGTAACAAACAAGATGCAAACCATGGATGAGGACTCATCGGGATAACTTAAACCATCGGAGGAGCGTACTTAGAGTTATGTCGATGCTCGATGGGAAGAATGCCACAAAGGAAAAGGAGGGTATATCATAATGACCTATGCCGATGAGATATAAAGGTAAATATAAAGCCTAGCTAGAAGGCAGAGCCATCGGGGAAGTTATAACCATCAAAATTTTAACAAATGAGCTACATTGATACCCGATGGAGTGATCGGTGAGACCTATGCCAATGAAAAGGATGGGTGGTGCCAAGTGATTGAACTATCAGGAGGAGTTATGATGACTAGTCATTGCAAAATTCAATCTTACCGAGTCCACCAGCCATTATTAATATAGGCAATAGACAACTCTGTGCTCACACGAGGTGAATCACAACACCATTTCAGTTGATTAAATGCTCCTGAAGTATCAAATCTATATATAGAAGTTGGTATAAGGAATTGGCATAGAAAACTGAAGCAAACAAAGAGATTGGAGCGAAATTAAGTTGCAAAAGAATTGAATTTCAAAAGGCTCAAAGAACTCAAAAATGGAGGGTTCTAGTTCCAAGGGCAAGAGGAAGATCACTGAGGTCTCTGAGAGCACTTTGAAGAAGTCTAAAGGTGGAGAAGGTGCATAGAAATGGAAGTGAAATCAAGACATGATTGATCAAATGAGCTCACTAGGAGCCAAATCCCAGAGATCTAAGGCTAACCTACCCATCTATGACCAATTAGAAGATGATTTCAAGGAAATTGGTGATGTCTGGAACAGGATTAGAGCTCATGAGTTGTTCTTGTATCATTATTCAAGGAGTAAGTTGACCCCAATTTCAAACCCAGGGACAATGAGAATGGGTAAACTTGTGGTTCCTAACATCTTCATGAATATCCAATTGATGAAAACATTGGCTAGGGATTATAATGCCTCAAAAAGATGTATTCAATTATCAAATGGCATTGCATTCATCAGTATCTCAACATCCACCATTCAGGAGGTTTTTGACCTTGGATTTGAATCTGATGTGCCACTGTCTTTTGAGAAATTGGAGGAAGAGTATACAAAGATGGATACTGTATACAATGGGTGGAATTTGGCCATACATAAGGCTGAGAAAGGAAAGTTAATAGATGAAGACGGGCCCCCATTTGATATGAACATTTTTAGGTAGTATCTGCAATATACATATATGGCATGCGGTTAAGTGGGAGGAGTCGAGGTTCCGGATGTAGCTCAGATAGGACCTTTGGTTCTTGTTGCTAACACACAAATGCATGAGCTGAGATAGTTCGATTATGCTAATTACATTTCTGAGAAGATGCATGAGGGTTTCTTAAGCCTTCGTAATAACCCTGAGAAGTTTTTTAAGTTCTATTCATTGTTGATGCATATTATTTTGTTTTATGGACGACACAGGGGGTTGTGACCTAAGGAATTGAAGCTAAATGTTCATGGCAAGGATGCACATGAGCAGCCAATGCAACTATGGGTGTCACTATGTGATTCTTGGTTTATGAGATCTCACTATATCAGATTTGAAGAATTCTTTGTGCAACCATTATACAGAGCTTTTGGAGATTCTTTTGATGGGTTATTTTCAGAAGAAATCAAAAGATTTCTTAGACCCCATGAACATGGGGATACCAGGGTGAATCACAATTGGGGTGACTGGTATGTATGCCAGTACTACACATATGTTAGATTTTTTGGATTTGAGGGTGCTCCTTATGTACTACCGAAGCCTACACCTGACAGAATTGCCTACCTAGAGATTGTGAGGCAAATGAGTGTCTCAAATGCACAACATTTTGGGGGTGCCCACAAGCAATTTTTCTTGCCCAAGACTTTAAATTTTGGTGATTTCACTATTGTATCAACAAAGGCATATGAAATCATTGACAAGAGGTTAATAGAAGATTATAATCTCTATGAGCACACAAGCCAAAAGAATTATGACCCGGAGGGTTATTTCCACTAGGGAAGAAAAGGGCAAAATCTGGGTGATTATTTTCATGAGCATGTTGGAGCTTGTATATCTTTAGAAACAAGGAATTCGAGGAGACTATGCAGATCTTTTAGGACTTGAACTAGAAACTAGAAGAAAAAAGGCAAAGACTGCAAGAGATGGAAGGAGAAGAAGAACATGAGAGTGAGTCAGGTGAGAATGAGGTTGTCTCAAGATTCAAGAGACCTGTAAGGGAGGAGGAGCCTGAAGTATAGGACCTAAATGATATGAGGATTAATGTTGATGTTGATGTTAGGTTAGAAGAGAACACTTCTTTTTGTGTCTGATGATGAATTCATCAAATCGAAGGAGTTTAAATCCTTCTTATATCACTTCAAAGGAAAGAGGCTAAGAGAAGCCATGCCTGATGTAACACCAGAAAGTGAGGTAGAGATGCTTCAAAAACTGAAGGTTGATATTGACACAGAAGTAGAAGGCATGAACCCTCAAAGGGGAAGGCAACTCCTTATAGAAGCAAGAATAATTTTGTTCCTAGGTTGGGACCTTAGTGCATCCTTCATTTTTTATATTTTATTACATTTAGATAAGAAGGACTTCAAGTTAGACATTCAGGGTGTGAATGACATCTTCATTGGATCAAGCTCTGATTGAGATGATGATGCTATGCATTTGTGGGCCCTCTATCCTCCAAATAAGAGGTTGAAGATCATAGATGTGGATAAAGGTTTTTGACACATGATGAAGTTAAAGGTTGGTGAAGTTGATCCCATGGTCACAACAAATATGAGAGTTGATATTTCAAAGTTAAATAAAGCACAAATGAAGATGATGGTAAAAGAAGTAGGAAAATATAAATCATTATATGAGGAACTCTTAAGAAGTACAGGCCAAACTATACCCCAGATAGAAGATGAGTCCAAACTGAAAAAACAGTGTGAAGAATTGCACAAAGAAAACAAAGAGTTGAAGGAAAGAATGCAGAGCATAAGGACATACACAACATGTGTCCTACTCTCTAAACAATTTGAGAATCTACAAAAGATACTGGAAGAATTATGGATTGTCTACCAGAGAAACATAGATAACATAGTGTCGCACCAGAGGATCCTTGATAGGTTAAACATGCTACTGCAAGATTAGACACTAAGTGACAAAAGGATCAATGAGGTTAAAAAACTGATTGACACTCATGAAGGATTCACAACAGAGTTGAAAATTGAATATTAGGAATGTAAGGGTATTGTCAATCATGGATTCCCAAGTGTGGTAGATGATACAATAATACCTGCTCAGTTCAACCCTTAGCATTGCCCATGCGGATACTTTGGATATGCATGAAACAGGGGAACAGGTTGAGAGTTTTGTCACATCAAAAATAGCGGTTAGAGACATTATCTTCAATGCCTACACATATAAAGATGAAGCATATCTTTGACATATCCAGAAATGTGGTCAGCAGCTGGATGGAAAGAGTTAATCTATGTCATTGTAATGTGTTTTAGTTATAGAATTTAAGAGGGATAGTTAGGATTCTATTAGTTTTAGTTTGTACTAATGAAAGGGTGTGTCCTTTCATTCATATCTTTTGAGTCATATATAGAGAGAGAGTCATTTTGTATTCTAGGAAGGACAGAACGTAGGTAGAACTACTATTTTCTAGATTGTCTGTTGGAACTAGTGGTTTTATGTAAAACATGTATGTAGAAATGAAAATTCATTTCGTGCAAGCAAGTGTACCATGAAGTATCTGTGAGTCTGTAGTTTTTGTATACCCATTATTCCAAAGATTAATATATAATATTTTCTATTTTTATCTTCAGATCATTTCATGTTATGTGATGTTGATGAGTTAAAATCCTCTGGATAAATCTGAATAGGGTTTGTTATAGTGTTTTATCAGTTGTTGTTGTAAAGATAACAAAATTATTTTTGTTTTTCTTATAACATACATTGAAGTCATTGCAGTGATAGTCTTGCATACTTGTGAGTTCTCTCAAACTATCTCCAAGGATCACAAACATTTGTCCATTTAGTAACATGTAAATTATTAGATAAGGCACTGGTCTGTTATTAGTTTTTTGTGAATAAATTTGGTATGCACAAAGTCCTCACCAGAGAAAAATATTACTAGTTTCTACTAGCATTGTGCTTTCATAATTATTCAAGGTTGCAACAACATTCTTTTATAAACTTTTATTCATTATCAATTATACCCAATTTTTTAGATTAAAGCAAGTTAAAAGCACATAATAAAGCATAGTTGTAGGAAACATCTTACCATCCATGTAAATAGCTACTATGACAAATTTAAATTTACTATATAGAAATCTCTTTGTACTTTGGAGATTGAGGTATACCCATCTAGGTCTAGTGGAGCCTAAGGTGCAAAGGAATTTGGTCTTTGATCATTTCTGTTTGTTGGCCAAGGCTGATTGAGAAATCAATAGGAGAGTTGGCAAAGCTTTGGGATTTCCAATCTGTGGTTTTGGGAACCAACAGATTGGCGACTCTGTTGGGGAGTTATCATAGAAAGTGTTCAGAATTTTGGGTGGTTTTGTTTTAGACTTTTCTAGAGGAAGGACCCCAGAAGATCAATAAAAGTATTATTCCTCTTAGCAGGTGGCGACTCTACGTTTTAATATATGAGTAATAATTGGTATTTTGAGAAAGTAAGAGAAACCCCTAGGAATTTTTTGATAAGATTTATGCAGGGGAGAAGGTCTTTGCACAAGGGACAAGATAACATTGTTTAGTTGAGTCTAAAGAGAAGAAACAAAGAAAAGAAATCAACATCAAATATGGCATTTGGGGGTTATAAGAAGTTTCCTCATAGAGAGGATGGTTCTTCATCTATTGATAGATTTTGAAAATCTAGAGGAAAATCCTTTTTATAACTTAAATACAAATGAAAATAAAGGTGGCCATGATGAAACCCTAACTGCTGAGGAACAGGAGGACATGCAATTGGATGCAATTATTCTTAGAATGGATGACTTAAATGGAGATGAATCTAAAATGGCAAAGGCTCTTAAGAGACAACTAGATTGGGTACTACAGAAACTTAGAGTAGAAAGAGATGCCATCCAAAGCCCTAAGTCAAACAAGGTTGAAGAAGAAAAGGGAAGAGGTGAAGCAAGTAGGCTAACAACCCCTAGGTATAGTCCCCCTCACATGAGAAACTTGGAACAACCATTTAGGGTTTATAATAATCCATTGTCTAATGTTTTGGATAATAATTATGAAAAAGGGATAAATGGAAAAATATACCCTACCATGAAAATAAAAACTAGTATAGTTATAGACAATGCAATAATCATGATGGTGAAAGAAGAACTAATAGTGGGGAAATTACTAGTAACTGGAATAGTAGAGATGGGACCAACAACATAAATAAAAATATAGGTAATTATGATAATAATGGAAATTGTGGCAACAATGGTAATGGAAACAATCGAAATGGAAATAACAATAATGGTGGAGGCAACAATGGAAAAAATGGTAATAATGGAGGAAATGGAAACTATCAAATTAATAACTATGGTTGCAGACCACCTATGACCATTGAAAGATATAAACAATTGGATTTTAGTGGGATAGTTGGATATCCGAATCAGATTGCAAATGATTTAAGGTTACATATTCCTAAATTCATAGGAAATGGAACTAATTTTGCAGAACAACATGTAATAAATGTAAAAAATACCATTGAAGAGTTTGAAGTCCCCCATGAAGATGTTTTTATGAAATTGTTTGTTCAATCTCTAACAGAGGATGCAGGAGAATGGTATAGGAATCTTCTCGATAGATGCATTGGTAGTTTGCAAGAGTTTGTGATAATATTCTTAGAAGAATTTGGAGAACACAATGATAATTCATTTGCATCTCATGAGTTGACTAGCATAAAGAAGAACTAGTCTCTGAGTTTAATAAGAGGTTTAATAAAGTATTTAACAGAATACCAAGAGATATTAGACCTCTTGATTCATTTTTGATTGATTTTTATTTGAGTGATTTTGACAGCAAGACTCACTATGAGATTCTATATCACAAACCTACCACCTTGCAACAAGCATTTAAGATAGCCACTACCATTGAAAATAACAGAAAAGCTACTAAGAGAATTTACAAGACAGATGATCCAAAACTATATAATCCTAGAGCAACAAAAAAAGATGAGTTTGGCCAAATCATGGACATGCTGAAAGACATGAAGGGTAAGCAAAATCACAATGAGAAGCCACCCCCATATAGAAGTAATAAGCCTATAAGTTACAATAGACCAAGATTGCATGACATGCCATATAATACAAACTGGAAAGATGGTAAGCTGGTAAATACAAATCTAAGAAAAGAAACTCCTAATCCATTGAAGAAGGTAAATAATTTTGTGGAATAATATCCATGGTGTGAAGTCTGCAATTTAACCCATGTTGTAGAATAATGTATGATTGCTCAGGGTTTTGCAGAAGAGGAGGACCATGAGAATGAATATGAGCCCATAGTGAGTGTACTTTCATTAGATCCATTTTGGGGTAGGGATGAGGATTCATCTAAGGATGAGAAATCATCAGATGTAAAATGGAAAAAAGAGAGCTAGAAACATAGTGTACAACAAGTTTTTACCGATGATGAGGTGGACATTCCATCCCTAAGGAGATTGTTCCATAATGGAGAGGCAATGTATTCCTTGAAGAACTTAACAAATGAAGAAAAGAAAGCCTATATTGTGGCAATAGTAGCTTAGGAAAAAAGCAATTATCAGTTAAGGAACAAAATAGTGAACCCAGAACAAGGTAAGCCATCTGGGATATTTGCAAAGGTTCCTAAAGATAGTGGAAATAAAGACACCATCGCTAACAAGGAAAAGGAAGGTGCAATAGAAAAGGTCAAAAAAACAAAACCTCTTAAATTAACAAAGCCAATCAAAAAGAAATAGATTAGTAAGCCACTCTCAAATTGTGGATCATTTATGTCTCAGACTTTATCATAGGTGAAAATATATGTGCCCTTGCTTGAAGTAATGAAATTTCCTGATTACAAACATGAAACAATCAATATTTTGTCTAACGTTGGTGAAGTAAATAAAGAGGATCATAAGCCAAAAGCTACAGATCCACCTGTTGTCTATTTGGGAACTTCTATCACTAAGAATCTTACCCAAGTTGATCCTTTTTATCTGACTTTGATGATTAACAATAAAATGGCTAAGAATTATATGATATATTCAAGTGCAGCCATAAACATAATGCCAGAAGATGTCATGAAAGAACTTGGGATGCATGTAGACACTCCCTATGGAAAATGCTATGCTATGGATAACATAGCAATAAAATGGTTAAGAATTGTATGATAGATTTAGGTGCAGCCGTAAACATAATGCTAGAAGATGTCATGAAAGAACTTGGGATGCATGTAGACACTCCCTATGGAAAATGCTATGCTATGGATAACATAGCAATAAAACGGTTAAGAATTGTATGATAGATTTAGGTGCAGCCATAACATAATGCCAAAATATGTCTTGAAAGAACTTGGGATGCATGTAGACACTCCCTATGGAATCATGAAGGATGTGGAATTTCGATTTCCAGCATGCCCAGATATGTCATATAAAACAGACATCACCGTTGTGCAAGTTCTGCCAAATTATGGGATGTTACTATCAAGGCAATGGTCAAATTTGGTGGGGGAACATTTCCAACTAGATCTTTCATATGCGACCATCCTAGTAAAAGGGGTGAATGTAAGGATTGATAGAGAGCCGAGATCATTCTACCTGATAGAGGAAGTTGATCCAAACGAGACAACATGTTTTCTCCAAATGGATATAGATAACTTTCAGGTAAGTATTTCTAAACCCATTCAATGCAAAACTAATAAGTTTGAAAATACTATTGAATCACATGAGGATAAGATTTGGAAAATGTACTTTGATGGTGCTTACAGTAAGGAAGGAAATGGAGCTGGTGTGGTTTTTATTTCTGCTAATGGAAAATCATTCAAATATTCTTTCTTGTTAGCCTTTGAATGTACAAACAATGTTGTTGAATATGAAGCACTCTTGTTAGGCCTTAGAATAGCAAATAAATATGGCATTAAATTACTAACATTTTATGGTGATTCAGAGTTAGTCATATCTCAAGTGAGGGAAAGATTTGCCACTAAAAATGTAAGGCTTCAAAATTACAGAAATGAGGTGTGGGATTGAATTGAATTTTTTGATGCATTTTTTATAACATGGATTGAAAGGTCTAACAATATTTTGGCTGATTTTATGGCTAACTTAGCAATTAAACATAATGATATTCCTTTTGATGACATCACCCAAGTTGAAATAAAAACCAAAAATGTAGTACCAGATAACATAAAAAATTGGCCAATAGTTGATGATGACATGAATCTTCTAAAGTTCCTATTTTGTGAAGATTAGTATGAAAGCCTACATATGGATTTGAATGCATATGTGGAAGAGGAGAGTGGTAAGTGTATACGGTGAAAATGGATAACAACAATATTGAAAGGCTAAATGAATTCAACCACAAAACCCTAGCCTAACAACAACAAAGATCCACCATAACATATGAAGATTACCTAAGACAATGCAAATCAAATGAAATCACAAAGATTATACCATCACATGTCCAATAGGGTTTGAATCTCCATTCTTCCTATCTCCATTGATCTTGCTTGATATATTTGCTCTCAGATTTTATATGCACAAGAACTCAACAAAGAATGAAAATGTGGTTGCAAGTATGATCGCATATGAAAGTTTGAATGCTAGGATTCTTGATTAGAATATATATGTCCAGCATTGATAATGAAGGAAGCATCTACTTATATAGAAGACAGTATAAGAAATGGAGGGATAAGATTGAGAGGTGTAAAAGATAAATGGTCGGCTATGATTAGAGGGTAGGTAGAGAAAATAACAAAATAATGAGAGGGTAGGTAGTGTATGAATTAAGAGATGAATGACATGTGTCATGGGTAGAAAAAGTTAATGAATTAATTAAATAAATAAAGACTTATTTAATTAATAGAAGAAGTGGGATCAATTAAATAAATAAAAGTATTTATTTAATTTAGAAAAGGATAATTTAAATAAATAAATATATTTATTTAAATGAGAAATAAGGCTAGAAGAGGATAAATGAATTAATTAAATAAATAAGGATTTATTTAATTAATAGAAGAATTAAGCTAAAATAATTAAATAAATAAAGATATTTATTTAATTAGACAGGACAATTTTAGGTGTCTACATTTTGCCCCTCTTTGAGACAATGCAACTTATCGCATTGTTTCAAAGAAGATAATATGAACTGATACAAAGTTGCCCCAAGATGGGAATGATATGCCCCCTCAAGAGATTGGATGAAAATGTCTGGAAAGATCACAGACAATCTGTCGATAAGAAAGAAAGGCTAGAATGGACTGACAAGATAAGATAGAGTGACAGAGTCACAGGATAATGAAGACTGACTCGGGAGACAAGGGCTAGGGCTAGGACTAGGGCAGTCTATAAAATAGACCATGAGGGGAATACATCCTCATTGTCATCCACACATCCAAGAGATCAGAGTGTAGAGAGATAATAGAGCAGCTGCAATCAATAGTGATGGCATTGGTGCATAGATTCGATCACGTTCGCTGATTTCAGAGACCAGAAGATGCAGGAGAGTCGGTAAGTACCACAAAACCTCCTTGTACTTTATCGCAATAAATGTTGTCATTAATGAATGTTAGGTAGAGCAATAAATGCACATTTAGGTATGTCAAACAAGGTCAAAAAAATGCCAAGGCATGTCTGTGTTTGTGCCAAGCGTGTCTAGGTTTGTGTTAGGTGCGTCTGTGCAGGAAAAGGCATCTATATCAAATGTGAGCGTGTCTGCGTTGTGCAAGAACATTTGTGCTATGTGGGCACGTCTATGCAGAGCAGGTGCATCTATGCAGAGCATAGGCACGTCTGTGTATTTCAAGCACATCTACGCAAAGCAAGCACATTTATGCAATATGTAAGCGCGTTTGTGTCATGAAGGCCAAATCGGCAGTTCTGTGATGAACATACGCTGTCGATTGGATAAGCTGCTAAGAGGATACACTCAAGCAGGTCCTCTAGGGAAGACTAGGATAGTAGATAGGGCCAGGATTGACAATTCTATGATAGAACATACGTTGCCAATTAGGAAACTACTCAAGAGGATACACTCAAGTAGAGGCCCTAGGATAGGATAGATCAAGGCACTTTGTGATGAACAGGGAGTACCAAGACATAGTACTTTGTGATGAACAGGGAGTACTAATATGAGCAGCACTTTGTGATGAATAGGGAGTGCAAATATGAGCAGCACTTTGTGATGAATAGGGAGTGCAAAAACACGTAGTAATTTATGATGAACAGGGAGTACCACTAGGATAAAAAGAAACACTTTGTGATGAACAATGAGTGTCACTAGGATAGAGTATCATAAGCACTTAAGATAATAGGAAGCATTTTGTGATGAACAGGGAATGCCACTATGATTGACATGATTGATTTGCTTGATTGCAGGAGACTGCAGAAGTATCTACCTATGCTGGAGTCACAGGAGAGATTTCCATCGACTCAGAGTTTACGGTTGGAGCTGACATTTGAGGATAGAGAAGCTATCGAGGTTATGGGCTTGCAACATATTTTGTATGTGATTGAGTTTCGGGTGAACATGGGATTGTTGACTACTTTAGCTGAGAGATGGCACTCAGAGACTTGTAGTTTCCATTTGTTGATGGGTGAGATGATAGTCACCTTGGAGGATGTTTATAGGATTCTGAGGATACCAATCGATGGGGAGTTGATTCCCTACAATTGAGATGGAGACAGGGATGCCCTGAGATGAGTGTTTTAGGATCCAAGATTGGAGATGAGAGTAGGACACATGGCATGGGATACCATGACATGGACAGGATTGGCACTACCATCAGTACTGGTAGGAGTGATCTGTGGGTTCCTGTGTCTAGATAGGGCGACACGAGGGTTGGCTGTGGGTTGGGGGAGCACCTTGGAGACACTGGTGACATAACATACCAGATATGTCTGGGGACTATGTGTGCTGGCGCATTTGTACTATGAGCTTCATCAGTTTGTATACCATGGATCCATAGGATTGGGGTGCGAAGTGACATTATTGCAGGTATGGGCTTATGAGCATCTGTCGGTTACCTAACCAATTCATTTCAGAGGTAGGGGCCATGGGCCTAGTTTTGTGCATTTATATGATATGATTACATCTCAGTCGTGGATCGAGAGATTGGAGTACTGGCATCGGGTCATCGATGAGATTGACATTGTGGTATGGAGACCATACCAAGAGTGCGAGGAGTGGGAGGATGATGCAGTGGAGCTACCGTATACATTCAGGAGTAGGTATCTGATTGGGTAGACACCCTATGTGCTGGAGAGGTAGTTGGTAGACAAAGTGGGCAAGCAGTTTGGCAGGATTCAGTGGATGCCATGGGGTTTTGGGATGTATTCTTAGATAGTGAGGGATCAAGCACACTTCAGGCCGTTATTATTATATGATCAGGTAGTGATGCAGCTAGTAGAGATGATTCCCTTACCTTGGGATATGTAGCTAGAGATAGAGGATGTAGGGATGGATGCAGAGTATACTGCATATTGGGCTAAGCATCCATTTCCATGACTGACAGACCCAGGGGAGCAACTAGATGGAGATGGCAGAGGTAGAGGCCGATAGAGGAGGTGGGGTGTGATAGGAGAGAGGAGAGTGGCTCCACAGAGAGAGGGTGGAGAGGAGAAATAGGCTTACATGGTGAGAGGTAGAGGTGGATTGCCTTTATAGGTGCCAGTAGCACAAGGTCCTAGATAGGTACGGGGGGGACAGGGACGAGGACAGGGGTAGGGGCAGCCACAGGACCAGCCACAGGTACCGAGGGGAGAGGAGGAGTATGAGCTATTGGAGTTGAGGGAGATCTATCAGGGACAGGTAGATGAGATCCAAGAACTCAAGTGGGAGAGGGATAGACTCAGGAGACAACTGAGGGACACTAAGCGGGAGAGGGATTAGCCTATCCAGCATTATATAGAGGCTGAGATAGCACTGAGGGTAGGGAGGCAGGTGGTAGAGAACACAAGAGCTGGATATGCTTATGTTTTGTGGGCCAGGGAGGAGATAGGCTACTAGAGAGACCTATACTATGGAGTCGTGCCACTAGAGCAGTGAGCTAGGAGCTTCCGTAGACCATCGCGGACAATGACGACCACTAGAGGGAGGGATAGGAGATAGGCATCCAGCGATGGGGTCATGGGTCCTCCACCACCACCAGACAGAGGGGAAAAGAGAGATGATCCTGCAGCAGGTCCTTCCAGGGCTCAGACTCCATTGAGGCTAGGCGGCTCCGAGGGAGGGAGTTCATCATAGCCTTAAAGGGATCCCTATGTATCAGTTTTGTACTTTTTGTATGATGATATAGACACCTTCGGGTGATTGTAGCCATATATATTTGACATCATTATATCATGACACTTATGATTTTGATATATATACGAGATGATTCTTGTGGTAGCTATATGCATGTGTACCTATGTGATGAGATGTTTCATAATGTATGTTTCTATGTGATGCTTATGATATGGATGCAAATATGTACATGAGGAAATGCAATATTTTTGTTCTTTTATGTTTTAATATGTTATGTATGATGCAAATGTGAATGTATGAAATGCAGATGAATATGATAATGTAATGATGAGAATGTAAAATGTGCTAACATGTGTTGTGTGCAGGATGTGATGCAATTGTTATATCTATATGTATGTATGAAATGCTAATATGTGGTAATGTAGGTGCAACTACATGAAATGCAAATATTTTTGGTGTGTCATTATACTCAGTCATGTGATAGCAGACTACACAGACTCAAGAAGGATGATGGAAGTCAATCAAGAAAGGGGGATGGAAGATAGGAGATATGAAAGTGAAAGAGCTTCTTGTGTGCTATCATCATTGAGATTTATTATGGCAAAATAGGTTATGACAATCCAGATATATGTTTGACCCAAAAAGTCATTGTACCTGTTTGCATGGAGATAAGACAGTCGCAAACAAGGAATGTCCCAGTTCATACTAGACTCATAGTGTCCTCATATCCTTGGACAAGTCATAGCATTACTAAGAGACAATCTATAGATGGCAAAGAAAAATAGGTGACGATACCCCATCCTCACCTTTCTAGTCAAAGACATCCTGGAGATAGAATCTCTAGTCAGAGACATCCTGGAAAAGCTAAAAGACATGTCACCAAAAGATAAAATCAAAATAAAACCAAGACTCGACACCAACATCCACTGTAGTCCTCAAGTTTAGTGTCTCTTGTCACTTGTATAAGTCTATTTGATTGTGGTCACAATGTTTACTTTCACAAAAAGGATAGATAACACTGAACCATATGTTGTCTGAGTCTGTTGAAAGATTTGATTTGTTGAAGCTCATTGTTGTTGCTTGTGTCTCATCTAAAACTGACTGAATCCATGAAACTAATACTTTATTGTAGAGAAGACAAAACTTTATTGCGGATCGATGATGCAAGTGTTTCTTTATTGCGGATTGTGTGCAAATAGACTGAAGAAAAGTGGAGGAAATTGTACTCCTCTGAAACAGGTGATGCTCTCAGTTCCACACCCACTACTAGACGTAGGATTTGCCTTAGCCACAGATAGGAGCTGATTTATTATGAATGGAAAAGGGTGGAAAGGAAGGTTTATTATGAATGGCAAACCAATCTTGGGTAGATCAATAACAAGCCATGATGGGAATGTGTAAAGTTTATTATGAATGAATAGGTCATGAGTGTGTGCAAAGTGAAAGGATGAGATCGAATCCTGAAGGAGGGAGGAGCAATGTCTCTACACATGGCATCGGTGACCCAGTTTTCACTATGGTACTTGCCCAAGGTGCCACCGAAGTGGTTTTCACCGTTGGACGAAGATGTTTTTCTATTTTTTTCAAAAAAAAATTGTGTCACAAGGCGCCTGTTTGCCAGGATTTCACCAAGTAACTATTTTTTATTTTTATGATTTTTTTTGTATTTTTGATATATTTTGATTTTTTTTGTATTTTTTATTTTTATTTTTTTATTTTTATTTTTGAATTAGGATACTCTAAAGAGCTATGTGTAAAACTTGTGAAGGTGCATGCTATTGATAGGATCCTCCAAAGGTTCACCCTTTGTGGTTGAGAGTTGATATGCACCAGATCCATATGTTGTTGTAATGATGTAAGGACCAAGCCAGTTTGGTTCGAATTTGCCCTTCTTCTCTCTATCTTGCTGATTTTTAGGATTTTCTCTGAGAACCAAGTCACCTACCTCAAATGTGCAAGGCTTGACTTTATGATTGTAGCTGCGACTCATTCATTGTTGATAAGCCTTGAGGTGATTAAAAGTAGTTTGTCTTTGTTCATCCAATAGTTCAAGTTCTTGTAAGCAAGAGACCCTGTAGTTTTCATCACTGATAATGTTTCACAAAGAGACTCGTAAAGAGGGTAACTCAACCTCAATAGGCAAGATAGCTTTAGCACCATAGACAAGTGAAAAAAGGGTAGCTCCTGTAGGTGTGCGGACGCTTGTGTGGTAAGCCCAAAGTGTGAGATTAAAGTGGATATGCCAATTGCGGCCAGCGTCGTCGACTGTCTTTTTTAGGATTCTAAGGATTGTTTTATTAGATGCCTCAACTTGACCATTACCTTGGGGGTAATAAGGTGTGGAGAAATGATGGGTAATACGGAATCGATCACAAAGTTCACAAACATCCTAATTTTTGAAGGGACGTCCATTATCGGTGATGATAGAAATAGGAATACCATATCGACAAATGATATAGTTGAGAATGAATGTAGCAATTTGTTTTCCAGTGACTTGTGTAAGAGGCATGACTTCAATCCATTTTGTGAAATACTCTGTGGCAGTGATGATGAATTTATGACCATTGGAGAAAGGAGGGTGAATCTTGCCTATGAGATCAAGTCCCACTGACAAAAGGGCCAAGGAGTCGCAATTGGTTGAAGTTCTTGTGCTGGTGCATGAATGAGGTCTCCATGAAGTTGACACTACTTAAATTTCTTGACAAACCGATATGAGTCTTTTTCCATATTGGGCCAATAATATCCAATCCTGATGAGTTTCCTGGCTAAGGTAGGACCACTAGAATGTGGACCACATATCCCTTCATGAACTTCACATAACACAATATGATCTTTGTCCCCTTCTAAACATATAAGAAGAGTGCCATCTAGACCTCGACAGTATAGGATATTGACTAAAATGACGATTCGAGAAGATTGGCGAATGAAAGTGCGACGTTCGTTATTGGATAAGTGGGGAGGAAGGGTATTGTCATGAAGGTATGTGAAAATGGAACCATATAATGGGGAATCAGTATCGACAACACATATCATGTCAGTAGGAGTGATCTCATATGAGGGAACCAAAAGGTTATCCACCAAGAACTCATAGCGGGTTTCATTCTGTGGTAAATCAATTAGTGAAGAAATTGTAGCCATGGCATCCGTAGCTTGATTCTACTCTCTTGGTATCTACTCAAAGGATATCTTCATAAAATGTTGTTTCAGGTCATCCACCATTCTTTTGTAAGGCATTAATTTCTCATCCTTTGTTTGGTAGTCCTCAGTTGCTTGACGAATTACAAGTTGAGAGTCCCCCAAAACATGAAGTTCCTAGATCTTCCACTGAACTGCAATCCGTAATCCAGTTGTTAATGGCTCATATTCTTCTATGTTATTAGTGTAGGGAAATGATAATCAATATGATTTCTAGTATGGAATCCCCTTGAGGAGTTATGAAGAGGATGTCAGCTCCTACACCATGCTGTGTTATGAGTCGTCAAAGTATAGCTGCCAAGGCTTTGTGTGTGACACTGTTAAGATGGATTCATCTGGAAACTCTAAAGTTAGAGGAACATCATCTATCATGGGAGCATCTGCTAATTGATCTGTGATAGCTTATCCTTTTAGTTCTTTTCTGTCCACATACTCAATGTCGAATTCACTCAGGAGCATCACCCATTTGGCTAGTCGACTAGTAAGCGTTGTTTTATTGAGAAGGTATTTCAATGGATCAATCCTTGTGACCAACTTAGTTTTATGAGTTAGCATGTAATATCATAATTTCTATGAAGCAAAGACCACAACAAGACATGCATGCTCAATTGGTGTGCAGTTTAGCTCATATCCCACCAATGTGTAACTGATGTAGTAGATTGCCTTTTCTTTTCCCTTAGCAACCTGTTGTGCTAAGAGTGCCCCCAGTGTTGTTGAAGTAGCTAATATGTATAGTAATAGAGGTTGATCTGGAACTAGAGGCATCAAGACTGGTGGATTCAAAAGATAATCTTTGAGTATTTGGAAAGCATGTTGACAGTTATCATCCCATTTGAATTTAATGTTTTTGTGTAGCAAGTGCTGAAAATGATTACATTTATATACAAGTTGTGCTATGAATCTTCGTATGGACTGGAGTCTCCCTTGCAAAGATCAAAGTTGACTAATATTTCATGGTGGTTACATCCCTAAGATGGCCTTGACTTTTGTTGGATCAGCTTCGATTCCTCTTTTTGAGACAATGAATCCCATGAGCTTCCCGAAGGTTACTCCAAAGACACATTTCTTGGGGTTTAATCTTACTTTGTATTTCTCCAACTGATCAAAAATGACTGAAAGTATGTCCAAATGTGTATCTCTATCTATTGATTTTCCCAAGAGGTCGTCAATATAATTTTCCTTAGTAACATGCATGAGATCATGAAAGATAGTGGTCATGGCTCTTTGATATGTAGCGCCTGCATTTTTTATCCCAAAGGGCATGACATTCTAGCAGAAAGTTCCCCAAGGACAGGTGAATGCTATTTTGTGCTGATCCTCAAATGCACTTTTTATTTGATTATAACCAGAGAATCCATCCATCAAAGATAACATTGCATGACCTGCTGTGAGATCTATGATCAAGTCAATATTTGGCAATGGAAAATCATCCTTAGGAAAATCCTTGTTGATGTCTCTAAAATCTGTACATATTCTGACGCTATGATCTAGTTTACTAACAGGCACTAAGTTGGAGATCCATTCGAGATAATCAATTGGGTGTATGAATTCGACATCCAATAATTTTTCAAGCTCTGCTTTGACTAATAATGCCACTTGTGGATGCATCTTTCTTAATTTATGTTTCACTGGTTTTTCCCCCGGTTTAACTGTCAAATGATGCATTACCAAATCTGGATCCAATCCAGGCATATCAGCATATGACCATGCAAAATTGATTTGTCACTCTATGAAGAAACTTATGAACTTGATCTTTCTGTCTCTGTCAGGGATTGAGCTAGGAATATGTTATGTGGAATTTCTTTTGTACCAATGTTTGTTTTGATGGTCTCCTCTACCAACGTAGATGATTTTTCTTCATATGATGCTGGGAGAATGTTGAGCCTTCCATCCTCGAGTGCCTCAGAGATATTTTCGCCTTTAGATATGTCCTTTCTTTTTACTTTTTTGGGGTCAGACAATGCCACCATGTGCTTTTCACCATAAGACCCTTGATTTGTTTTTATTTTTATGTTTTTGTGACTGGAAGGCCCGACACCCTCATCAAAATATGCCATGCTATTGAGTTCTATAGTGTATCCTACCTTATGGTCCCCAAGGGAAAGATCATCTCGTATGCCTAGATAGTCAATAAAGGCTTCATCATTTTGGAATATGTCAAACTGTGCATGTCCTTCATGGTCCCAGTCAATAAGTTGGTGGTGAACAAGGGGAAGGCCTTTGATGTTTTCAAAGTTAGCGGGGCTAAGGGTGAAGATGCAGTTATATTCAGGTATGTCGAGGTAGTTATCAAGGTCATCGTTGGCACTCTCCTCATCCATCTCAATCGTGAACGAATCCAAATTATCATCACTAGTAGCGCATTTCGGGATAGGTGTTCTCATTCTTCGTGATTTTGACCTAGAACCTAGAGGCAAGGACTGTGTGGGATCCTTAGGGATTGTTTCTTAACTAACTTTGAATTTTCTATAAAATTCCTCTTCTTCTATGGGTTCACCTGGTTCTCTAAATGTCTCGATGAGTTCATAGTCACTAGAGGATATGTGTGAATCCCATTCCCATTCATTGGAGTCTGTGGAATAGCAATTCTCTTGTTGAATTTTCGCAGCTTTGATTTGTAATGCTTCTTCTGTCTTTCGAATGTTTTCCTTGGAAGACATGAAACCAATTCCTTTTGAGCATTCTTTTTTTAATGTCAATTCTGGTTGTAAAGGTTCAATGATGCCTTCCTTTCTTAAGCCAAGAGGACTTTTGCCATCATACCCAATTTTTTGTAGGATCTTGAACCCTTTGCCATATTTTTCACATGGTAGGCTGATGTGATCTTGTGTATCATTTTCAGGGTCTTTGTAAAGCATTTTTGTATAAGTCTTCTTCTTCTAGTTCACCCCATCTTTGAAAGATAGTAGGGTCCCATTTGAGTATAATGATAGATACCTACTTATTAGGATGTGGTCTTCCATATTCTTTTGGTGAACTCATAACTTTTTGCAAGCACATGGTTTGATTCAAAGTGTATTCACCCATGCCCTTGTCCTGATATTTCCCTTTAAGCTCACCTTGTTTTGATGTTGAAGGTTTTAATGATTTAGGAACAATGTATGCAGAAGAAGGGACAACTTCTCTATTACTTGGAATGATCGTCTTAGTTTTTGATCTCAAGTTATTGCAGTATATGAATGGATTAGGATCACCATTAACTATTATTTCAACTCCATTGTGAGGAAATTTAATGCATTGGTGATATGTAGATGGGATTTCCCTCATTTCATGAATCCAAGGACGTCCCAGTAATATATTGTATGTGAGATCTAGGTCTAAGACTTGACAAACCACATCCTTTGTAACTAGCCCAACTCTGAGAGGCAAGGTGACTGTGCCTTTGGATGAACACTCTTCATCATCATATGCCTTGATGGTAATATTTTTTGTAGAATTCACAGCTTTATCTAAATATCCCAATTGTTTAATAGTGCTCAATGTGCAAATGTTTAGACCTGCTCCTCCATCTATCAGGACTTGTTTTATTCGATGTTTGTGTAGGAAGGCTTCAATGTGTGAAGGTGCATTATGTGGCTTACTTACAGAGGCGTCATCAGCTTCTGTGAATGTAAGGGAGTGTGGAATGGAAAGGTATCCCACCATGGCTTGGAACTGGTCCACATTCAGATTAGTAGGGATAGAAGTGTCTCTCAAGATTTTGTCAAGAATAGCTTTATGTGTGGGGGATATGCGTAAAAGGTCAAGGATGGAAATAAGTGCGGGTGTCTTCCCTAACTATTCTACAAGGTCATACTCAGGCTTGGTTGATGAGGAAGTGGTGTTTTTAGTTGGAGCACCTTGCAAAGTGAATTTACCTCGACAATTTGTAACATTACATTTAGAGGTAGGTTCGGAAGAAGATCCAATTCCTTCAGGATGATCTTGGGTTTCTGGGCAGAATTTTCAGGTGTTTTGTCCTTGATGATAATGGTAGAGACATAATTATCCATTTAAATGTGATTGATAGTTGAATCATAGTTATAGGATGCTTTGGTATAGTTGGTTTGGTAATTTGTGGCTTTAGCTTTTCCCTTGTCATGCTTTGGGAATGGTTCCTTAAACATTTCATGTTCCTAGTTGGATGAGTGTCCTTCAATCTCAATGTCACCTCTATCAATAAGATCTTGTATGATGTTCTTCAGCCGATGACAGTTTCCTATTTTATGGCCCTTGCTCTTATGAAATTTACAATACTCATCATCATTCCACCAATTTGGTTTAACCTTTGGCTCATATGGAGGTAGATCTGGAATTGTTATTATCTTGTTTGCCATTAGCTTTTTGAAAACTGACTCTAGTGGTTCTCCCAATGGGGTGTACTTCCTTCATGATTTGGAAGTTGTTTGAGTATTCACCTGATTGTTTGTAGAGCTTGATCCGGAAAAAATGATTTTAGGTCGCACTATATTGGCATCCACAACACCATCATTGATTGTGTTCTTGTTTTTATTCCAAAATCTTGGCTTGTATTTTCCTTTAAAGTCCTCTTTGTTTTCTTTGAATATTTTGATGACTCCTTGATCAATTAGGACCTTTTCTATTGCTAAACCTTTCTCAATGACATCCTTGAAGGTGGACAAACAAGATTTTCTTAAGTCATAACCAATGTCTTTATTAACATTCTGAGTGAACATCTCTACCATTTGTTTTTGTGGAATTTCACAAGATCATCTGCTAGCTATATTTCTCCATCTTTGTAAAAATGATGAAAAAGATTCTCCATCCTTTTGTTTGGTGTTGCACAAAGTAGTGACTAATATGTCTATCTCTATTTTGTATGAGAAATGTTGGATAAATGCCTCTACTAAGTCACCCCATGACTTAATTCTAGGTGGAAGTTGGGAGAATCATTCCATATCTTGATCACCTAAGCTCTATGGGAATAATATCATCAAATATGTCTCTTCTACTGCTACCTCAATACAAGTTGTGAAAAACTATCTTATATGTGCCTTAGGATCTCCTTTGCCTGTATACTTATCAAACTTAGGTGTCACAAAGTGTGTAGGAAATGGAGGCATTGGAATGCTCTTGTCAAATGGATAGGGACATATGTCTCTCATTGTGTAAGTTGGCTTTGGTTTATTTATGTCCTCCATTTTCTGTTGTAAGTCCTTGATTTGTTGTTCCAAATTGTTCTTAGATGGAGATCTACTTCTTGGACCATACCCCATGCCTGAACCACTGGGTGGAGGAGGAGCATGTTGCATATATGGATGATATTGATCATACACATGTTCATATGGAGGAGGTCTATAATGTTGTTGTGTATATGGACCACTTGGTATAGAGTCATGATGAGGAGCAGAATATCTGCTTTGTCCTTGTATACCATACTCTATAGGAAAGTCATGAGTTTGTTCTAGTGTGTTGCCCCCAAATTTGACTTGGGGTTTCCTTGTGTCCAAATTTTGAACATGCCTTTGGATATCCAATTGCTTTGGTGGTAGGTCTTTAGCATTAGTATGTGCTTGAGTGTATTTTTCTGCATAAGACTTCCATAATGGTCTGTGAAGGTGAGTATCATATGCTTGACCATGTGTGTTTGGGACCTCAGGTTTTTGAAACAAAGATGATAGTGATTCAGGCACCATATGTGTTCCTCTATTGCCTCCACTATTAGGCCTCCTTTGATCCATGTTGAGGTGAGGTTGTTGCAAAGGTCAATTTTCCATTATTTGAGACATGTCAAAATAATGGGGGATCTTTGCTCCACTTTGTGCCATCACTTGCAAGAAATATTGTCTATCTCTCCTCATTATTTCCTTAACCAATCTATTGAAATGGGTATCCATAATGGAGTCTTCCACTTCTGCTGAATGTATTGAATAGTTATCCATATTGTCATTGTGTGTATTATTATTGTTTGTAGTCTCCATGTTCTCAACATTTGGAATGTTTCTATAGGCATCCATGTCAGGTAATGTGGTATGATCAGAATTGAAAAAGATATCATTGTCATACTCATAGGAACTCATGTTTGTGGACTCTTGAGCCTCTTTAGCTTCTCTCCTAGATTTTTGGGAATGGGTTTCAACCATGAACTAGGTCTTGAGCAAGATGTGTGAGACTAGATGAAAATGGAAAGAGTATGGAAGACCAAGAGTTTGGATGGAATGTAAATGAATCTGAGGTGTACTTGCAATGTCCAAAGTGTAAGACCAAGTATGTATGTAGTAGAGTAGGTGTGCCTTCCAAAGAGATGATAGTTTCTCTTGATGAGGTAAGTTGACCTTGACTCTAAGTAAGGCCAAATGAGACCCAAAGGTGATAGACCCTGATGAGGGACCACTTAGCAAAATGTTGTTGTATGTAGTGTGTTGACAAAGCAAGATGAGGACAAGCAAGTGACCTTTTGACTCAAGTTTAGAAAAATGTGAATGTAATACAAGATGTAAAGCAATGATGCACTTTGTGAGACCCAAAGACAGGTTGAATGCTAGATGAAAACCTAGAGAGATACCTAGGAAGCTCAATAAGTTTGAAACTGACTGTTTCTTGTTTGCTGGATTGTAAAAAAAAATTCAATTCTGAACATAGACGTGCCTGTATACTTCACAGATGCACTTAAATGACACAGACATGGTTCTATCATACACAAACGCATTTTTGAGATTTTGTAAGTGCAATTTTGCTCAAGAGAACACAGATGCAGTTATATGACACAGACGTGGTTCTGTCAAACATAGACGCATTTTTGAAAACTGAGTGCAATTTTTCTAATCTGTGAAGTGACTTGTTGTGACCAAATCTGAATGTTTGACTATTTTCCATGACAAGAGGACACAATGTTTGCAAGTGTTTAGACTCAAAAATGACTTAAAGAAAAGTGTGTTGTTTGATGTAAAATTGTTTTGCATACACTTGAAGACACAAAAGACACAATGTTTTGATGTTTGATCTTGAATGTTTGATTGTTCAAAATAAGACAAGCACAATTCTTATGGCTGGCCAAGACAATAGTTGTTGATCCCACATGGGGTTTCCCCTAAGGCTATGCTATTCAGAGTGGATACTTAGATGCTTGACCCCACTGGCTCCACCCTCAACACTCACTTCTCGGGGCAGCCAAGCATCAGTCCCCATGAAAACTCCCGGTGGTGAACTTTGTATCTCCACTAAGAACTGTATGTGTGTGGGTCGCTCCAGAGGTCCGACCTCCTAACCCAACAACTAGAAGGATTTTGGCTTCTAAAACAAAAAGGTGCTAGTAAGGGCATCTACTCGTGTGGCCATACATGTGGCACTTTCAGCTCTATAATACATAAAACTTCCAGCCGGTAGGGGTTACGCCCTACAACTGATCAAATAAATTTGATCAAATAAGTTTATGAGGAGACATAGTGTCGGTATGAACTAATCAGCACATGTTATCCATAGTTTTCACCATGAATACAGTTGTTTATAGTGGCTCGGAAGAGGTGGGTTTTCCTCGCTACCACTTGGGTCATTCTCTCCTCACTAGTAGTCCTAATGACCACATGGGGAGACAGACCCTCTAGAGATAAAACAAAAAGAGCCTATTGCTCAAGACACAAAAGACATTGGTTCAATTTTAGTGCACCAATTGAAGTATTTGCTAGTCTATGAAAACAAGGCACACAATAAAGATCAAAAACCCTTGCCAAGGTCTTGCAAAAAATATCTATTATTAGTTTGGATTGTTTCAAATGATCACCCCTTCCTGCAAGCACACAAGTTAGGTAAATTTTAGATCCAAAAGACTTTGTGAACTAGGGGCCTTCGTCAAAATGATTTTGCTTTCAAGACAAGCTGCACCAATTTTGTTAACTAGATCTAAAGATGTTAGCTCAATATAAACCAGATCTGAAATTCAAATGATGAAAAACTGAATCAAAGAAACCAACATGTAAAAACTGAACATGGACGTGGTTATCAATAACACAAATGCTAGATAAATACGCAAACACGGTTAGATCTAACACAGATGCGATTCCTGAACACAGACGCGGTTCCTAAACATAGACGCATTTGGAGGCCTCACAGATGTGAATAAGGAACACAGATGCATTTCCTGGAATCTACAAAAAATAAAATAATGCCAAAGGTGCAGACATGATTCAAAATGTCACAAACGCAGCAGAAAATCAAAAAACACGATCTGAAGGTACGCAGACGCGAAAATGTCAAAATGTTGTCGGAAGTGTCAGATCTGCAACTTCAAAAACACAAAATCTGCAATAAAGATGTTAAATGCAAAAGGGACAAGAGTCCCACTAGGCATGCCAAAATGTATATGGTGAAAATGGATAACAACAATATTGAAAGGCTAAATGAATTCAACCACAAAACCCTAGCCTAACAACAACAAAGATCTACCGTAACATATGAAGATTACCTAAGACAATGCAAATCAAATGAAATCACAAAGATTATACCATCACATGTCCAATAGGGTTTAAATCTCCATTCTTCCTATCTTCATTGATCTTGCTTGATATATTTGCTCTCAGATTTTATATGCACAAGAGCTCAACAAAGAATGGAAATATGGTTGCAAGTAGGATCACATATGAAAGTTCGAATGCTAGGATGCTTGATTAGAATGTATATGTCCAACATTGATAATGAAGGAAGCATCTCCTTATATAGAAGACACTATAAGAAATAGATGGATAAGATTGAGAGGTGTAAAAGATAAATGGTCGGCTATGATTAGAGGGTAGGTAGAGAAAATAAGAAAATAATGAGAGGGTAGGTAGTGTATGAATTAAGAGATGAATGACATGTGTCATGGGTAGAAAAAGTTAATGAATTAATTAAATAAATAGAGATTTATTTAATTAATAGAAGAAGTGGGATCAATTAAATAAATAAAAGTATTTATTTAATCTAGAAAAGGATAATTTAAATAAATAAATGTATTTATTTAAATGAGAAATAAGGCTAGAAGAGGATAAATGAATTAATTAAATAAATAAGGATTTATTTAATTAATAGAAGAATTAGGCTAAAATAATAAAATAAATAAAGATATTTATTTAATTAGACAGGACAATTTTCGGTGTCTATAGTAAGGAATCTCTATTTGGAAAAATTATCTTGCAACTTAAAACAAAAAAGATTCGCAAAGGGTTGGTGGAACTAGAGAGGGTGTTTCACAATAAGGATATGACAAATTTCAAGCCCAACACTGGAAGTTGTAAAGAAGTAGAAAAAATAAACATGGGAAGTGAAAACAATCCTAGAGAGGTTTACATTGGGAAGAAGCTTACACCGAAATTAGGACTGCATTGGTCAATCTATTAAGAAAATACAGACATGTTTTTGCTTGGTCATATGTGTTGGCATTATAATAGACAATAAGAGATTGTTGGCATTTCAATAAGGATATTGAGAAGGTTGTTGATGATTATGGATATAACTGATTAAGGATGCTTACTGTCTTAATATTATTATTTTGTCATTGATGTCAAGAAATTGATTTTCTAATTTAGTATGATGTTGCCATATCTTAAGAAGTATGATTTGGTGAGTATAAAGATGTCGGTAAAAGACACAGAAAGAATGTGATGAATAAGAGGAGGAATAAGTTATTCAATGGGCAATTATTACCGAGTTAGACAATCATGAGATCATGATGTTTAGATTGTTTTGATATCCTACATATGTTGTTGATTATAAGGTTAATACTATACTATGTTACCAAGCAAAGAACCTAGTCGGTAAACCCTAAGGAACCTAGTCGGTAAAACCCTAAGGTTATCACTATCGGTTAATGAAGGCGGAATGTCTACCGAGTGAAGTTTAGTATTTACCGAGTTGCAACTGAGCTGTAACAAAATGCATTAAATGATTATAAGTGTTATTTAATGAAGGAAGCAAATGAGTGAGAACTGATTGAATGATTGGTATGTCATGCATGAATTTTGTTAAAGAATCTATGGCAAAGGATAATCGACAAAAAGATCTACAGCACAGATTGAACCGCAATACCTTAGCACAAGTTTCAAAAAATGTATGCAAGTTCCAAGGCAAGGTAAAACATTTTCATATCGAAGGATACATTGAACCTGGTCAAGTTTGAAGATCTGATGGCTATGATTGATCATGGGATATGTGATCAAGGAGATTAAGTGGTTATCAATTATTTATAAATAAGAAACTATTGATAAACAATGTATGCGGGCAAGTGTAAGCATAGGGATGCTACATAGTGATTACCGAGCTCAGAAGCTTGAAGACCTATTTGAATAACAGAGTATAGAGCCCAGCAGAGGGACAAGATAAGTCCTATGACTAGTTTGTATTGTGCAAATAAGAATCTACTTTAGCATTTTAGATGTGAAGTTGCTGATAGATTTTTATTACTATTATTTTGTAAAGTGACAGAAAATCTCTTAACCGAGTGGACTTAACAGTCTTATTTGTAAAACCCTCTAGCAAGGTGACATTCTAATTGAGTGTTTGAAATCCTTTAACAAGGTCACTTCTAACAAGGTGAAGTTCCTAACAGATCTGAGGGAAATCCCTTAACCGGGTCACATCTAGCAATGTGTTTGTAATCTTTAACAAGATTTTCTTTTAACCAAGCATACTCTAGAAGAGTATATTTTTTAGTGGGTCCAAAATCCCACAGTGGTTTTTCCCTATTTGGGTTTCCACGTTAAATCTAGTGTTATGAGTGTTATGATGTTTATATGCTTATGAGTTTGCATGTTTAGCAGTTTTGGTTATATTGCTGAAGTATATGTTACCAAGGTTGAATCTGTTGTTTTTATGGAAGATTAAGTTTGTATGATTCACCCCCCCCTCTCATCTTTTTAGCTTGGCATCTGTACTTACATTAAGTATCAAAACTATCAATTGGTATCAGAGCTTTGGACTCCAGAAGAAAAATTTTAAAGGTACTTGAGGAAAAGATCCAAAGATGTATAAGAGGGATGCACCGAAGCTGAACAAGTCAAGTTTCTCTACATGGTAGAAAAGGATGAAGTTGCACCTATCGGGAGTTGGAGAATATGTTGTATATTATATGGAGAATGATTTCATTACACCTAGCACCTATCCATTGAAAATGGAAGAGATAAAGGCAAAGCAAGAACATATTCAAGCAATGATTGAAATAACATCTGCATTGACCGACTCAGAGTTTAATGATCTAGAAGGCTGCAATGATGCCAAGGCAATGTGGGACAAGCTCATATCTATGTATGGAGGTGAGGAACATGTTCAAAGAGCAAAAGTGGATAGTCTAAGAGGACAACTTGAATCTATGAGGATGAATGAAGGTGAGAACATAACCCAGTACAGTACAAGACTAAAGGAGATTGTCAATCAAATCAAAGGAGCTAGAGGAACCATTGAAGAAAAGGATGTCACAAGTAAGTTATTGAGAACCCTTCTACCTGCTTATGCAATCCGAGTCTCTGCAATCAATTATATTGAGGTCTGTACCCAATATGCCAATTTCTTTGGATGCTACTATTGGTAAGCTACATGCATTTGAGTTAAGTAATTTTGAGAACAGTGGGTCTTCAGTAAATAAAGTTGAATCTGCATTCAGTTCTTTTCATCTTGATGAATCTGATGATTACAATGATAGAAAGTATAAGTACTCTGAAGGGAATCACAGTGGAGCAAGTGAAATATTTTGTAAAAATATGGAGGAAGTACACAAACTGTATGAGGAAATTAGAAAGCAAGAAGAGTTTGAAGCACTATTAGCCAGAAGGTTACCGAGAGGCAAAGGTAAGTATAAAGGAAAACTACCTTTGAAATGTTTCAATTGTGATAAGATAGGACATATGGCTTCTAATTGTCCTAACAAAGATTCTACTAAAAAGAGAGATTACCGAGATGACAGACAGAAAAATAATCATTACAGAGGATATCAAGACTTTAGAAGAAGAGATAGAAAGTCATGCCTAATAGCCGATGAGGAATCCAATGATGATAAATCAGATGAAATTGATACAAAGGAAGTTGTTTATGTGGCTATCAAAGATGGATCAGATGAAGAAAGGTATGAAGAAAAAGCCCTAATATCTCACATAAATACTAATGATTCTTGGATCATAGATAATGGATGCTCACATCACATGACAGGTGATAAACACAAGTTTGTTATATTAGAAGATTATGATGGAGGATATGTAAGATTTGGTAATGATGCACCATGTCCAGTAAAAGGTAAAGGATCCATAACACTTCTTGACAATGCTAAATGTAATGATATTTATTGGGTTGAAGGATTGAAATAAAATTTGTTGTGTAGCACAACTAAACAATACAGGTTACCAAATAGAATTTCAGAAAGGAATTGTCAAAGTTCATGACAAGCATGGAAAGTTAGCTGCTACCAAGACACAAACAAAAGGTAACACATTTCACCTTGACTCAACTCGAAACAAGTGTCTGTATGCAAAGATAGTTGATACCTAGTTATGGCATAAAAGGTTTTGTCATGTAAATTTTGATAATCTGATCAAAATAAGTAAGAAGCACTGAGTAAGAGGTCTACCGAGTTTGGAAAAACCTGAGAATGCTATGTCCCGAGGATGCCAGATGGGTAAAATGACAAGATCAAGCTTTACAAGTAAGTCCTACACTTCTAATGGAATTTTAGATCTTGTGCACACTGATCTTTGTGGTCCTATGAAAGTTCAAAATTATTATGGTGATAAATATTTCATATTATTTGTGGATGATTATTCAAGGATGATGTTAGTTATGTTTTTAAAAGAAAAATCAGAAGCTTTTCAAATGTTTAAATGGTACAAGGCAAGAGTTGAAAATGAAACAGGATGACAACTGAAATGTCTTAGATCAGATAGAGGAAGAGAGTTTACCTCTGATGAATTTAACTTATTCTACAATGATCATGGTATAAAAAGACAAGTCTCTACACCGAGAACTCCACAACAAAATGGGATAGCTGAGAGAAGAAATAGATCTATTGTGGATTGTGCTAGAACCCTAATGATTGAAAAGAAAGTGCCACAAACATTTTGGAGAGAAGCAATAAGCATAGTAGTTTACACCTTGAACCGAGTACAACTGAAGAAAGGAACTTTGAAGACACCATATGAAATCTGGTATGACAAGAAACCTAATGTAAGTTACTTCAAAATCTTTGGAAGTAGATGCTATGTACACAAAGATGATAGAAATGGAAATTTTGATCAGAAAAGTGAAGAAGGAACATTTCTAGGTTATTCTTCTAGAAGTAAAGCATTTAAATGTCTGATCAAATCATCTAACAAAATAGTAGAAAGTGCAAATGTGAAAATTGATGAATTTGCAGAAAGAAATGATGAAGGAAACTCTATGGAACTAAAAGATTATGAATAGTTTGTCTATGTTCAACCAACAAGTCCTATCGAGAGAGTTACTAAAGAAAATAAAGAGGATATTCAGTTACCGAGTGATGAAGAAGATCATACAGAGCCTACCGAGCCTGTATTAGCCAAGTATGTCAGAAGGAATCATGCATCAAGTCAAATTATAGGAGATAAATATTATCCAGTGATGATAAGGAACAAACTAAGATAAAACACATGTCTGATATCAGAATTTGAACCGAGAATAGTGAAAGAGGCATTTAACAGTGAAGATTGGATAAATGCTATGATAGAAGAGATTGATCAAATCAAGAAAAATGACACATGGACACTGGTCCCAAGACCGAAGGACAAAAACGTAATCGTTACAAAGTGGATTTTCAGAAACAAGCTGAATGAAAAAGGTGAGGTCATTCAAAATAAAGCAAGACTAGTTTGCAAAGGATATGCTCAAGAAGAGGGAATTGATTATGGTGAGACTTTTGTGCCTGTGGCAAGACTTGAAGGAGTAAAAACATTGTTGGCATACGTTGCTTTCAAAAATTTCAAGGTATATCAAATGGATGTCAAATCTGCATTTCTGAATGGTATATTAGAATAAGAAGTTTTTATTGAACAACCTGAAGGATTTGTTGAAGACAAGAATAAAGATTAGGTATGTAAATTGAACAAAGCTTTACATGGTCTGAAACAAGCACCTAGAGCAAGGTATGAAAGATTGCACTCTTATTTAATCAAGATTGGTTTTATAAGGACAAGTGAAAATATCAATATGTACATGAAGAATGATGAAAATAGAATACTGATCTCAGCCATATTTGTTGATGATATTATGTTTTGTGGAAATGACTCTTTATGCAAGAACTTTGGAAATGAAATGAGCAAAGAATTTGAGATATCATTAATCGGTGAGATAAAGTACTTTATAGGTTTATAGATACTACAAATGAAAGATGGGATTTTCATTACTCAATCCAAGTACATAAAGGAAATCTTGAAGAAATTTGGAATGGAGGACTCAAAACCAGTAAGTACTCCTATGACTACCAACTGTAAATTATCAAAGAATGATGAATCTGCATCTACTGATGAGACACTTTACCGATCCATGATTGGAAAGCTATAATATGTTGTTCACAGTAAGCTAGACATAGCACATGCAGTAGTTATAGTTGCAAGATTTTCTACAGATCCCAAGGAAATACACATGATAGCAATCAAGAGAATTTTCAGATACTTGAAAGGTACTGAGGATTATGACTTAGTATATCAGAAAGGAAATGACTTTGATTTAGAAGTTTATACTGATGTTGATTGGGCAGGCAACATTGATGACAGAAAAAGCACAAGTGGAGGAGATTTCTTTTTAGGAGAAAGACTAGTGAGTTGGCTTAGCAAGAAACAAGGATGTGTTTCACAGTCAATAGCAGAAGTTGAATACATTTATGCAACATTGAATTGTACCAATATAGCATGGATCAAACAACTATTGGAAGGTATAAATGAGAAAGTTACCAAGCCAGTAACTATATTCTGTGACAATACTAGTGCCATTAACATTTCAAAGAATCATGTTATGCACTCTAAGACAAAGCACATCTCTATCAAATATCATTATCTTAGAGAAGAAGCTCAAGAGAAGAAAGTGGTGTTAGAGTATGTTAGCACAAAGGAACAAATAGTAGATATCTTCACCAAGCCACTACCAAGGGACACTTTTGAGTATCTCAGAAGTAAGCTAGGGGTCCTACCCCTATCTTCTACTCACTGACTGAGTTCGGTGCGAGCATCAATTCGATGATTCTACAAAATATTATGTGTGGATTGATGCTTATTTACACACTTTAGGAGATTTTCTAAAGGTGTGTAGGAAACAAATATAGGGAATAGGAATTGAAGACATAATGCTCTAACTGAGACTGAGTTGACACATAATTGCAAGGAATTCACTTCTCAGCGGAAGAAATCATGTTTTAGTTCTTTACTTTTTGGCATTGTTGTCAAAGGGGGAGAAGACTATTGTATGGGGGAGAAGTCTGATGATAGGGGGAGAGAATTTTGGAATCTCACAGCAATCCAAATCAATTAGGTCAAATCAAATGGTTTTTCCATCAATGCCAAAGGGGGAGATTGTTGGCATTATAACAGACAATAAGAGATTGTTGGCATTTCAATAAGGATATTGAGAAGGTTGTTGATGATTATGGATATAACTGATTAAGGATGCTTACTATCTTAATATTATTATTTTGTCATTGATGTCAAGAAATTGATTTTCTAATTCAGTATGATGTTGCCATATCTTAAGAAGTATGATTTGGTGAGTATAAAGATGTCGGTAAAAGACACAAAAAGAATGTGATGAATAAGGGGAGGAATAAGTTATTCAATGAGCAACTATTACTGAGTTAGACAATGATGAGATCATGATGTTTATATTGTTTTGATATCCTACATATGTTGTTGATTATAAGGTTAATACTATACTATGTTACCGAGCAAAGAACCTAGTCGGTAAACCCTAAGGAACCTAGTCGGTAAAACCCTAAGGTTATCACTATCGGTTAATAAAGGCGGAATGTCTACCGAGTGAAGTTTAGTATTTACCGAGTTGCAACCGAGCTATAACAAAATGCATTAAATGATTATAAGTGTTCTTTAATGAAGGAAGCAAATGAGCTAGAACTGATTAAATGATTGGTATGTTGTGCATGAAGTTTGTTAAAGAATCTATGGCAAAGGATAATCGACAGAAAGATCTACAACACAGATTGAACCGCAATACCTTAGCACAAGTTCCAAGAAATGTATGCAAGTTCCAAGGTGAGGTAAAATGTTTTCAGATCAAAGGATACATTGAACCTAGTCAAGTTTGAAGATTTTGATGGTTATGATTAATCATGGGATATGTGATCAAGGAGATTAAGCAGTTAGCAATTATTTATAAATAAGGAACTGTTGATAAACAATGTATGCGGGCAAGTATAAGCACAGGGATGCTACATAGTGATTACCAAGCTCGGAAGCTTGAAGACCTATTTGAATAACAGAGTATAGAGCCCAACAGAGGGACAAGATAAGTCATGTGACTAGATTGTATTGTGCAAATAAGAATCTACTTTAGCATTTTAGATGTGAAGTTGCAGATAGATTTTTATTACTGTTATTTTGTAAAGTGATAGAAAATATCTTTACCGAGTGGACTTAACAGTCTTATTTGTAAAACCCTCTAGCAAGGTGACATTCTGATTGAGTGTTTGAAATCCTTTAACAAGGTCACTTCTAACAAGTTGAAGATCCTAACAGATCTGAGGGAAATCCCTTAATCGGGTCACATCTAGCAATGTGTTTGTAATCTTTAACAGGATTTTCTTTTAACTAAGCATACTCTAGAAGAGTATATTTCTTAGTGGGTCCAAAATCCCATAGTGGTTTTTCCCTATTTGGGTTTCCACGTTAAATCTGGTGTTATGAGTGTTATGATGTTTATATGCTTATGAGTTTGCATGTTTAGCAGTTTTGGTTATATTGCTGAAGTATATGTTACCGAGGTTGAATCTGTTGTTTTTATGGAAGATTAAGTTTGTATGATTCACCCCCCCCCCTCTCATCTTGTTAGCTTGGCATCTATACTTACATTAAGTATCAGATTTATCAATATGATGATCTCAAGGCATATAGAGAGGATTTGTTCTAGCATGAAATCCCACTAAAACCAGATGCAAAACCATTTAGGCAAAAGAAAAGACCTCTAAATCCAACATTGGCTCCCAAAATGAAGGAAGAGTTGATGAAGATGAGGAATGCAGGGATTATAGAGCCTATAAGGCATTCCAGATGGGTGTCAAACTTGGTGTCTGTTAGAATAAAAAATGGTGATATCAGATTGTGTGTGGATTTTAGAAATTTAAATATATCATCCTTGAAAGATAATTATGCCCTGCCAAATATGGAAGCTCTACTGCAGAAAGTAACAGGGAATGAATTACTTTCTATGATGGATGAGTTCTCTGGTTACAATTGGGTGAAGGTTAAGGAATCAAAAAAATACAAAACAACCTTTACTACACCATGGGGCACATATGTGTACGCCAAGATGCCATTTGGATTTACCAATGTTGGGGCTACTTTTCAAAGGGCCATGGATGTAGCTTTTGAAGGCCTCATTGATTACATTTTAGTTGTATACTGGGATGATTTGACAACATACTCCAAGAAAGCAGAAAACCATTGTAATGACCTAGAGAAGATCTTCATCAAAGCACTAGAATATGGTATCTCTCTAAATCCAAAAAATTGTCACTTTGGAGTCACTGAGGGTAAACTGCTAGGTCATATTGTATCATAGGACGGAGTAAGGATTGACCTTGAGAGAATTGCAGCTATTGACAAAATTTAGATTCCTAAAATAGTCAAAGCTATCCAATCATTCTTTGGACAATTTAATTTTGTTAGGAGGTTTGTGTCGAATTTTTCTAAGATTGTAAAACCTATTTCAAAAATGTTGAAGAAGGGTGGAGAGATAAAATGGACTAAGGAAGCAATTAAGTCCTTTGTAAACATTAAAAAGGCCATCAAGGAAGCACCTGTACTTAAATCTCCCAATTTCTCTAAACCTTTTCAAGTATTTTCTTTTGCTTCATTTCATACTATTGTTTTAGTTATTCTACAAAAGAATGATGAAGGTCATGAACAACCAGTGGCATTTTTTAGCAAAACACTACAAGCTTCTGAGTTAAATTATGATATAAATGAGAAACAAGCATATGCCTTGGTAAAAGTTGTAAAATCTTTTAGACCATAATTAGTAGGAGCTAATGTCATTGCCTATGTTCCTAATGCAACAGTCAAAAATATTTTTAGGCAGACTGAAACTACTAGGAGAAGATGCAAATGGATCAATCAAATTCAAGAGTTCAACATTGACATCCAGATTACTAAACTGGTAAGAGGTCAAGGATTGGCTAAACTAATGACAGAATCAAATTTTGAAGCAACACAGATAAATCAAGTAGAATTAGAGGAGGCTCAGATAAGCATTGAGATGTGTCCTTGGTACAAGAATATTGTCTATTATTTAAAACACATGAAATGTCCAAAGGATTTAAATGATAGTCAGAAAGGAACACTTAAGCTTCAAGCATCTAGGTATGTATTTCTTAGAGGTGATTTATATTGGAAAAATAGGGATGGTATCCTCCTATTTTGCTTGGATGTTTATCAAGCACAGTCTGTTTTAAAGGAATTGCATGAAGGTGTATGTGGGGGACATTTTTCAGCAAAAACTACTGCCCATAAAATATTCAATGCTAGTTATTATTGGCCACAAGTCTTTAAGGAATATCATACTTAAATTAGAAAATGTGAGGCTTGCTAGAAGTTTTTAGGAAAGCTTAAATATGATGCAGCTCTTTCACTCATACCCATGCAAACTGAAGAACCTTTTCAGATGCGGGGTATTGATTTCATAGGATAAATTGCAAATAAATCCAGTGGAGGACATAAATGGATTCTAGTAGCCACTGATTACTTTACCAAATGGGTGGAAGAAATTCCCACAAGGCAGACTACAAGTAAAGTGGTAACAAAGTTTCTTTTGGAAAATATATTGATAATATTTGGGTTGCCCCATAAAATTATTGTAGATAATGGTATGTGTTTTAGATCCAAAGAATTTGTTGATTTTTGTGAAAGTTACGGAATCACATTGTCATATTCGTCACCTTATCATCCCCAGGGGAATGGACAAGCATAATCTAGTAACAAGAACTTATTAAAGATCATTCAAAGGATGTTAGGTGACAACAAAAGGGCATGGGATTCAAAATTGAATTTGGTTGTATGGGCAGATAGAGTAACAGTCAAGAAATCCACAAGGTTTTCTCCTTATCAGCTTGTGTATGGTAAAGAAGCAAGGTTTCCTTTGAACAACCTGCTCCTAGTGTATAAATTTGTTTCAGAGGAATATTTAGAAGATTTTGACTTCATGGAAGACAGGCTGATCCAATTGGTTGAATTGGATGAGTACAAGAGAGAGGCTCGGGAACAAAATATACATAGGCAGAAAATGGTAAAAGCATTGCATGACAAAAAGGCTTTTGATAGAACTTTTGAAGAAGGAGAGTGTGTGCTCAAATGGAATGCAAAAGACCAGGATAGGGGCAAGCATGGAAAATTCGAAGCACTTTGGCTAGGACTATACATCATCATGGATAAAGGAGGAGAAAATTCATATTTCTTGCAGAACATTGAGGGTGAAATTCAAGAATTTCCAGTACATGCTCAGCATCTCAAACATTTTTTCTCTTAGGGAGCAGGGAGTATTCTTGTACTATAGTAGTGTAGTTTTTTCTTTGTTGTTTGTTTCTATTTATTTTTGGTCTTCTTTCCAGAGATAGCTGGGATCTTGCTATGTCCCTAAAAAGAACATACATCCCTAGAAAGAGCCACTGTTAGCACATATTTTTCTAAAATATTATGTGCTATTTGTTTGATGTTTTATTTGTACATTTTCATCATAAGAGCATTTACTGTTGGATTGAATATGTAGGAAGTATGTTGCAATATCAGGAGGATCCTATTATGACCTATTTTCAAAATTGAAAAAGTACCGTTGGGGCATGCTAAGGGTTGGCACTGAATAGGGACTACATAAGGAAGTTTCATCATGACAATATTGGGATCCTTATAAAGACATTCTTTGGGCCTATGTGATAGACTCTGCCATCTATTAGTACATATGAAGTTTCCATGGAGGGTTGCAAGTGTAAAAAATATATGAAGAGGAGCTTAATTAGCACAATTATTAAATTATGTCACCCCGACAAGACCAACTACCCGAAGCAATGAAAAAACCTATTGGCATAACATAGACCGACCATTCCAAAGGAGAACCAAAAGGAAGTTCATAAGGAGGGTTTCATCGACGTAACATTCACTAGCGGGGGCATGAACAAATGTTATACCAATAGCCGATGAGGTTATGGGTATAACTTAGATTGATGAAAGAGAATGCAAAGTAGAGGTCAACAATGTCATCGAATCATCGAAAAATGTCATTTCCTGCTACCCTGATACCCGATGGGCTAGGCAGCAAAGGTGGTGTCATCGGCATGAATTACTTTGATGAGGCAACACCAAAAGGTGGAAAATACTAAGTTATTAGGATAACTTAGACCATCTATAAAAAGTGTTTTAGGTTACGTCGATACCCGATGAGAAGGACAAGCCAGTATGAAGAAGGAGACTTGATGGGGATGAGTTACACCGATTGAAGACCAAGTCATCAGGAGAAGACACTTTTTGTTACATCAGCACCTAATGAAAAATAAAGATAGGTGTGATCAAGGGGATCTCATTGGGGAAACATATGTTGATAGACTGGAATAATAAAAGATACATAAATGCAAAGGCGGTGACATCGGGTCATCAGAGAAACATAAAGTGAGTTGTTTCAATGCCCAATAAGATGACCCGATGTAACAAATAAGATGTGGACCATGGATGAGGACTCATCGGGATAACTTAAACCATTGAAGGAGCATACTTAGAGTTATGTCGATGCCCGATGGGCAGAATGCCACGCAGGAAAAAGAGGGTATATCGGAATGACCTATGTCGATGAGATATAAAGGTAAAGATAAAGCCTAGAAAGAAGGCAGAGCCATCGGGGAAGTTATAACCATCAGAATTTTAACAAATGAGCTACATCGATACCCGATGGAGTGATCGATGAGACCTATTCTAATGAAAAGGATGGGTGGCACCAAGTGATTGAACTATTGGGAGTTATGATGAATAGCCATTGCAAAATTCAATCTTAACGAATCCACCCACCATTATTAATATAGGCAACAAACAACTTTGTGCTCACACGAGGTGAATCACAACACCATTTCAATTGAGTAAATGCTCCTGAAGTATGAAATCTATATATAGAAGTTGGTATAAGGAATTGGTATAGAAAACTGAAGAAAACAGAGAGATTGGAGCGAAATTAAGCTGCAAAAGAATTGAATTTCAAAAGGCTCGAAGAACTCAAAAATGGAGGGCTCTAGTTCCAAGGGCAAGAGGAAGATCACTAAGGTCTCTGAGAGCACTTTGAAGAAGTCTAAAGGTGGAGAAGGTGCACAAAAATGGAAGTGAAATCAAGACATGATTGAGCAAATGAGCTCACTAGGAGCCAAATCCCAAAGATCTAAGGCTAACCTGCCCATCTGTGACCAATTAGAAGATGATTTCAAGGAAATTGGTGATGTCTGGAACATGATTAAAGGTCACGAGTTGTTCTTGTATCATTATTTAAGAAGGAGTAAGCTGACCCCAAATTTAAACCCATGGACAATAGGATTGGGTAAACTTGTGGTTCCTAACGTCTTCGTGAATATGTAATTGATGAAAACATTGGCTAGGGATTATAATGCCACAAAAATATGTATTTAATTATCAAATGGTGATGCATTCATTTGTATCTCAACAACCACCATTCAAGAGGTTTTTGACCTTGGATTTGAATCTGATGTGCTACTATCTTTTGAGAAATTTGAGGAAGAGTATACAAAGATGGATACTATATACAATGGGTGGAATTTGACCATACATAAGACTGAGAAAGGAAAGTTAACAGATGAAGATGGGCCCTTGTTTGATATGAACATTTTTAGTAAGTATCTGCAATATACATAAATGGCATGTGGTTAAGTGGGAGGATTCGAGGTTCCAGATGTAGCTCAGATAAGACCTTTGGTTCTTGCTGCTAACACATAAATGCATGAGCCGAGATAGTTTGATTATGCTAATTACATTTTTGAGAAGATGCATGACGGTTTCTTAAGCCTTCATAATAACCCTGAGAAGTTTTTTAAGCTCTATTCATTGTTGATGCATATTATTTTGTTTTATGGATGACACACGGGGCTGTGGCCTGAGGAATTGAAGCATTCTTTGTGCAACCATTATACAGAGCTTTTGGAGATTCTTTTGATGGGTCATTTCTAGAAGAAATCAAAAGATTTCTTAGACCCCATGAACATGGGGATACCAAGGTGAATCACAATTGGGGTGACTGATATGTATGCCAGGACTACACATATTTTAGAGTTTTTAGATTTGAAGGAGCTCCTTATGTGCTACCAAAGAATTCACTTGACAGAATTGCCTACCTGGAGATTATAAGGCAAATGAGTGTCTCAAATGCACATAATTTTGGGGGTGCCCACAAGCAAGTTTTCTTGCCCGGGGCTTTATATTCTAGTTATTTCACTATTGTATCAACAAAGGCATATGAAATCATTGACAAGAGGTAATAGAAGATTATAACCTATATGAGCACACAAGCCGCAAGAATTATGACCCAGAGGGTTATATCCACCAAGGCAGAAAAGGGCAAAATCTGGGTGATTATTTTCATGAGCACGTTGAAGCCTTGGATATCTTCAGAAATAAGGAATTCGAGGAGGCTATGCAGATCTTTAAGGACTTGAACTAGAAACTAGAAGAAAAAAGGCAAAGACTGCAGGAGATGGAAGGAGAAGAAGAAGCTGAGAGTGAGTCAGGTGAGAATGAGGTTGTCTCAAGATTTAGGAAACCTAAAAGGGAGGAGGAGCCTAAAGCACATGACCTAACTATTGTGAGGATCAATGTTGATGTTGATGTTAGGTTAGAAGAGAACACTTATTTTGTGTTTGATGATGAATTCATCAAATTGAAGGAGTTTAAATCTTTCTTATATCACTTCAAAGGAAAGAGGATAAGAGAAGCCATGCCTAATGTAACACCAGGAAATGAGGCAGATATGATTTGAAAAATGAAGGTTGATATCGATGCAAAAGTAGAAGGCATGACCCCTCAAAGGGGATGACAACTCCTTATAGAAGCAAGAATAATTTTGTTCCCAAGCTGGGACCTTAGTGCATCCTTCATTTTTGATAGTTTATTACATTTAGATAAGAAGGACTTCAATTTAGACATTCAGGGTGTGAATGACATCTTCATTGGATCAAGATATGATCCAAATGATGAGGCTATGCGTTTGTGGGCTCTCTATCCTCCAAATAAGAGGCTATAGATCATAGATGTGGACAAAGATTTTGGACACATGATGAAGTTAAAGGTTGGTGAAGTTGATCCCATGGTCACAACAGATATGGGAGTTGATATTTCAAAGTTAAATAGAGCACAAATGAAGATGCTGGTAAAAGAAGCAGGAAAATATAAATCATTATATGAGGCACTCTTAAGAAGCAGGGGCCAGCCTGTACCTCAGATAGTAGATAAGTCCAAACTAAAAAATAAGTGTGAAGAATTGCACAAAGAAAACAAAAAGTTGAAGGAAAGAATGTAGAGCATAAGGACAGACACAACATGTGTCTTATTGTCTAAATAATTTGAGAATCGGTAGATGATACTTGAAGAATTCTGGATTGTCTACTAGAGAAACATGGATAACATAGTGTCACGCCAGAGGATCCTCGATAGGTTAAACATGCTACTGCAAGATCAGACACTAAGTGACAAAAGGATCAATAAGGTTAAAAAACTAATTGACACTCATGAAGGATTCACAACAGAGTTGAAACATGAATATGAGGAATGTAAGGTTATTGTCAATCATGGATTTCCAAGTGTGGTAGATGATACGGGGGTAATAAAGGATAAAAACCAATGGATTACTGAATACAAATCCCTACTCAGTTCAACACTTAGCATTACTCATGCAGATACTTTGGATATGCATGAAACAAGAGAACAGGTTGAGAGTTTTGTCATAGCAGAAATAGTGGTTAGAGACATTATCTTAAATGCATGCACATCTAAAGATGAAGGATATATTCGACATATCCATAGATGTGGTCAGCAGCTGGATGGAAAGAGTTAGTCTATGCCATTTTAATGTGTTTTAGTTATAGCAATTAATAGGGATAGTTAGGATTTTGTTAGTTTTAGTTTGTACTAATGAAAGGGTGTGTCCTTTCATTCATATCTTTTTGGTGTAGGACCACCTCTTCAACAATAAAATCATGGATCTGAGGATGAATACTAGGATCATAGTGGTTGTCTTAGTGTCTTGTATTTATGCAAGTTTAATGTACTCAATAAGACCCCACCATGTAAACCCATGTCACTAATTAGGCAATTGGATAAGCCAATTGGGACAATGTGGTCAATAGGGGTAGTAGAATGTTTGATTTTGTGTTTGATAGGTTTCTAGGATGTCTTAGTGGTTTTTCGTTGATCCAAGTGTGTGGATCCCAACCTTAGAGAGTTTGACAACTTTTTATGCAAAAATGCAACTTTTGAGAGCAAAAGTGCAACTTTTCAAAGTTTGGTTGATGTAAGCCCATAAATGGCTCCAAAATCTTTCAAATTAGGTTGGTAAAAATTGGAGAGGGATATATACCTTGTGGAAATGATTCTGGAGGTTGGGGTAACTTTGGATTGAAGTTTGGAAGTAAATAAACACTGAATAAACTAAGTTTTCCTTGAAATTCTGAGTTTGCAGAGGTTGTACCTCCTTGACTGGTTTGAACTTGATAAAACCATTCATAGAGTAGATAGAGAAATGAATTAGTTTTTATTTGGTGGTGGTCTGAGGCTTTGGCTATTTTTCTGTAGTGAGAAACCCTTGTTTTATTGACTATAACCCAGAAAACCAGGGTTTGGGTAGGGTTTCGCCAGATAATGGCCATATCTTCCATCTCCCTCCTCTAGAAGTTCTTTCCTTTGGTGGAATGAAAGATTGGCTAGTGTACATTAATATTTTCATGGGTTTTTGCATGAAAGGCTTGGTTGTGTGGATTTTTAAGAAAAACTAGGTAGGCATCTCTATGTGACTACCTTAAGCAAATTTAGGATAGTCGTCATAAAATATGATAGCGATGGATTCCAAGCATGCAAACCTGGAATTATAGGTTGTTCACTACTCCCCAAATGCTCATAAAGTTGTATTTTTAGTTGAAATACCAGTAATGGGGTTTGCTTTGTAAATTAGGCCTAATCACCCTAATTAGGTCTCTAGGCTTCTAAGGGGTTCAAACCCTTAGGTTGTAGATCTTGCCAATCCATTTTGGGGATGAGTGTAGCTCCCAAAAGGGTATCTAGAATGGTGAGTATTTTGTTAGAGTGTGTGAAATATTTTGGAGTTAAGGTCAGTTCTCTTGCTAAATAGGGCTACTAGCCTAGGGGGTAGGTTTCCAAAGGAGGTATAAGGTTTTGAAGACAAAACCCTAAATAAATGCTTGTAATAGTCCTTAGTAGTCATGAATGGACCAATTCCAAAGCCCCTAAGAGAAGGAGTCACCGGTGAGGCATGTTAGAGAAGTTGAAGCCATTTACTCATCTTGAGTAGGTGTTAGGCATGAGTAGTGGAGAGTAGTTCAAAACCTTAAGATGTGTGTTCCTTCCTTGTAGGGTCATTTTTTTCATTTGAAGTGTCAGAACCTAACATTTTGGACTTGTCCTTAGGTGTAAGGGGTCCTCTGCATCATGTGGTATCAGAGCTTAGGAGTGTACTTTGGACTAGAGAAGAATACAAAATGTCAGAGGAAGAGGGATCCCAAGATATCCCATCAAGGATGACCAATGTTGAGTTGGTTGTCTTGGTAAAGAAGCAGATGGTAGAGAGCAAAGCATTTAGGTCTGAGAATTGGGCCTTGAGAAATGAAATGAACTAGTTGAAGGGAAAAGTGGAGAGGGGAGAGAGAGACTCTGGAGGAGATAAAGAAGGGGATGACGAGGAGATCCCTAGGAAAGAAGAACTAGAGGTTCCTACAGACCAGAGACCCCTGATGAGTTTCCTTAAGTCCATGGAAAGAAGAACAATGGATGTGAAATTGGATCTGCCAGTGTTTGCCAGTAAGATGGAACCGGATATAGTGATGGAGTGGATAGACTCCTTAGACAATTTCTTTGACAGTGAAGATATACCAAAGTACCAAAGGGTGAAGACAACCCAATCCAAAATGAAAGGGACTGCACTGACTTGGTGGACTTCCATCCAAGATGAGAGGGTGAAAGAGGGAAAGAGAAAAGTGGCTACTTGGAAGAAGATGATGGCTTTGGTGAAGGAAGCCTATGTTCTAGTGGACTATAATGTCCAATTACATAAGAGAAGACAAAATTTGAAGCAGAAGGAGATGGATGAGAGTTTCTATATAGAGGATTTCATGAAGTTGTGTGTGAATACCAAGGTAAAGGAGAGTGAAAATGAGAAAGTGGTGAGATATCTCAATGGACTAAGATTTTCCATCCAAAAAGATTTGAATCTCCACACCCTGGAAACAGTCCAAAAAAGTTTTCAGTTGGCACTTAAGGTGGAGGAGAAGCTAAAGAGGAGGCAAGAACAAAATAGGAGAGGCAAAGGGAAACAAAAAAGAGGGGGAAGAAGTCCTTTCAGAGGAAAAGGAAGTGGTTTTGGATACGAAGTTGAGTCTAATCAAGGAGGCACCAGAGGAGAGAGAAATTATAACCAAGGAGGAGGTTACAATCAAAGAGAGAACTTTAGGGGGAAAATACCATTCTATAGAGGAAGATCCCAACGTAGAGGACCTCCTAGATGCTACAACTACAACCAAGAAGGGTATATGGCCAATAGGTTTCTGGCAAAGGCCACAAGCTCTACAGGAGAAAGGAGGAGCAACTTGGTGCAGGAATCTGATTGCGAAAGTGTGGCAAGTGAAAACACCTACCAAAGTGTTAATACTCCTAATAGCTATGGCTACCCTAAAAGAGGAGAGGCTCTGATGATGAGGAGAGAAATAACCACCATGAAGGTACCTGATAAGGAGCCCCCACAAAGAAATTCTATTTTCAAGACTACCTGCAAAGCAAGAGGAAAGGTATGCAAGGTCTTGATAGACTCTGGGTCTACTGAAAATTTTGTGTCACTTGAAATGGTGGAGAAGCTTAAGTTGAGAAGGTTGCCACATCCTTACCCCTATAAGGTCTCATGGCTCACCCAAGGTCAGCAAGCAGTGGTAGGAGAGCAAACATGGGTAGAGTTTGAGATTGGACCATACAAGGATAGATTGCTATTTGATATAGCCAAGATGGATGCATGTCACCTCCTATTTGGGAGACCATGGAAGTTTGACTTGAAGGCTTATCATGATGGGGTTAGAAACACCTATTCAATCACCAAGGATGGTAAGGTGATAGATCTTTTACCCCTATTAGAGAATGAGATAGAATAGAAGGGAAAGGATGCCAAAGTATTGTTGATAAAAGGGAAGCGGTTCATGAAGGAGATTGCAGAGAAGGATGCAATTTTCTATGCCCTCATTCCCAAGTCCAAGGTGACAAAAGGGGAGCAATTTGTAGAGAGGAAGAAGAAGAATGGAGGTACATAGACCCTACATTCAGACAGTTACTTGATAAGTACAAAGGCATCATCTCAGATGGAATGCCAAGACCCCTACCACTGGTGAGAGACATAATTCATTGCATAGATTTGATCCCTGGATCTACCCTACCAAATAAGGTAGCATACAAGCTTACCCTAGATCAGAATACAAAGATGGAAAGACAAATTGAGGAGTTGCTAGAATCAGGGCTAGTTGGCAAAAGTCTAAGCCCATGTGCAGTGTCCGTAGTCCTTGCACCCAAGAAAGAAGGCACTTGGAGGCTATGCACGGACTCAAGGGCCATCAGCAAGATAACTATAAGGTATAGGTTCCCAATCCCTAGGATAGAGGATTTACTTGATTGCTTGGGGAGTGCTAAATATTTCACCAAAATGGATCTAAAAAGTGGATACCATGAGATTAGAATTATGCCAGGGGATGAATGGAAAACAACTTTTGAAACCAATGAGGGGTTGTATGAATGGAAAGTCATGCCATTTGGGTTGTCCAATGCCCCTAGTACCTTTATGAGGTTGATGAATGAGGACTTGGTGTAATTTATAAGCAAGTTTGTGATAGTATACCTTGATGACATCTTGATCCTTAGCCACTCAAGGGAAGAGCACCTCAAACATATAGATATGGTCCTCAAAAGGTTACATGAAGAGAAGCTAATGATAAATTTGGATGTGTTTTTTTTATGCAAGAGGAGATCATTTACCTGGGCTTTGTAATCTCACAAGGTGAGTTGAAAATGGACCAAGAGAAAGTAAGTGCCATATTGTCTTGGCCTACACCTAAAACTATGAATTATGTCCTGAGTTTCCATGGTTTAGCAACTTTTTATAGGAAGTTTATAAGGGGATTTAGTCATGTTTGTGCACTATGCTTGACACCATAAAAAAAAGGACAAAAGTGCAAGTTTAGCTGGACCAAGGAGGCAGATGACTCATTTGAAACTTTGAAGAAGAAAGTTGTAGAACAACCAGTCCTTTCTCTTCCAGACTTCAACAAGATATTTTAGGTGGAGTGTGATGCAAGCCACATGGCTATTGGGGTAGTACTCAGTCAGGAAGGAAGGCCAATTGCCTTTTTTAGTGAAAAGATAAATGATGCCAAGAGGAGATACTCATCCTATGACTTGGAGATGTATGCTTTCATTCAGTCATTGAAGAAATGGAGGGACTATTTATTTCCTAAGGAGTTCATAGTTTTTACTGATAACCAGGCTCTAAGATTCATAAACAATCAAGAGAAGTTAAACCATCGGCACATGAAGTGGGTAGAGACCCTACAAGCTTTCACCTTCAACCTTAAGCACAAGAAGGGGGTCAAGAATAAAATTGCAGATGCTTTAAGTAGGAGGGTCTTAACCATCAACCAAATCAAGATGGAGAGTGTTGGTATTGACTCCTTGAAGAACATGTATGATGTTGATGAAGACTTTGGAGAGATCTACAAGGTATGTGAGTCTTTTGGTAACCGGTATCATGTTGAATTTTCTGAATTTCTGATACAAGATGGATTGCTATTTAAAGGTGGATAGTTATGCATTCCTAAGTGTTCAATGAGACTGAATACCATTAGGGAGAAACATTGTGGAGCAATGGCAGGTCATTTTGGTCTTGACAAGACTCTTGACCTTGTGAAGAGACATTACTACTGGCCTAAGTTACAGGCAGATGTAAGGAAGTTTGTGTGGACATGTGTAATCTGTCAAAAAGCCAAGGGGAAATCCACCAATGCAGGCTTGTACCAACAATTACCCATTCCTTCTAGGCCATGAGAAATTATCAGCATGGATTTTGTATTGGGTCTACCTAGGACAAGGAGGGGTTTTGATAGTGTTTTTGTAGTGGTGGACATATTTAGCAAAATGGCTCATTTCTTGCCATGTAAAACCTCTTGTGATGCCTCATATATTGCAGATTTTTTTCAAAGAAATAGTCCGGATACATGGGTTGCCACTAAACATAGTTTCAAATAGGGATGTGAAGTTCATAGGTCACTTTTGGAGGACCCTTTGGAATAAGTTGGGCACTAACCTAGATTTCTCATCAGCCTACCATCTTCAAACGGATGGGCGAATTGAAGTTGTCAATAGGTCCTTGGGGAACCTATTAAGATGTTTGACAAGACAACATGGAGAAAAATGGGACAACATACTTTCACAGGCAGAATTCTCATACAATGACACCATAAATAACAACACAGGGAAGTCTCCTTTCCAAATTGTGTATGGCATCCACCCAAGGGGTGTATTGGAGTTGAGGGATTTTCCCAAGGAAGATCTCATTAGTGCAGATGGTGAAGCATTTGCATCAGCCATCAAGGAGGTACATGACCAAGTGAAGTCTCATCTCCAACAATCTGTAGTGAAGTACAAGGTTTATCCTAACAATAAAAAGAGGGATGTGCAGTTTAGTGTTGGGGACCTAGCATGGGTACATTTGAAGAAGGAGAGACTCCCAAAAGGTAAGCACACCAAGCTCGTGCAGAGGAAGATTGGACCATGTCAGATTTTGAAGAAATGTGGATAGAATGCTTATGAAATCCAACTTCCTCCTGATCTTGGATTGTCACCCATTTTCAATGTGTGTGATCTTACACTTTTCAAAGGTGATAGCAATGAAATGGAGGAACCAATGCAGGTTGCAGCAGATGATGATATTCCAAAGAATGATTCACCAAAGTTGAGAAAGATTCTAGACACTAGAATCACAAAGAGGAAAATGAACAAGGATTACATTGAGTATTTAGTGGCTTGGCAAGACAAACTAGACTCTAAGGTAGTTTGGATGATAGATAAACAAATCTCCAGCCATGGTGCAGACCTCCAAACTCTGATCTCAAGTGGTCTTGACATCTCTTCTCTCAGGTAGTATGGTGTAGGAGAACCTATTCAACAAGAAAATAATGGATATGAGGATGAAGACTAAGATCATAGTGGTTGTCTTAGTGTCTTGTGTTTATGCAAGTTTCATGTATTCAATAAGACCCCACCATGTAAACCCATGTCACTAATTAGGCAATTTGATAAGCCAATTGGGACAATGTGGTCAATAGGGGTACTAGAATGTTTGGTTTTGTGTTTGATAGGTTTTTAGGATGTCTTAGTGGTGTTTGGTTGATCCAAGTGTGTGGATCCCAACCTTAGAGAGTTTGACAAATTTTTATGCAAAAATGCAACTTTTGAGAGCAAAAGTGCAACTTTTCAAAGTTCAGTTGATGTAAGTCTCTCAATGGCTCCAAACTCTTTCAAATTAGGTTGGTAACCATTGGAGAGGTATATATACCTTGTTGACATGATTCCCAAGGTTGGGGTAACTTTGGATTGAAGTTTGGAAGTAAATAAACAATGAATAAACTATGTTTTCCTAGAAATTCTGAGTTTGCAGAGGTTGTACGTCCTTGATCGGTTTGAAATTGAAAAAACAATTGGTGAAGTAGATGGATAAATGAACTAGTTTTGATTTGGTGGTAGTCTAAGGAATTGGTTGTTTTTGTGTAGTGAGAAACCCTTGTTTTACTGACTGTAACCCAGAAAACTAGGGTTTGGCTAGGGTTTCGCCAAATAAAGGCCATATCTTGCATCTCCTTCCTCTAGAAGTTCTTTCCTTTGGTGGAATGCAAGATTGGTTGGTTTAAATTAATATATCTATGGGATTTTGTAAATAAGGCTTGGTTGTGTATTTTGAAGCAAAAATAGGTAGGCATCTATATGTGACTACCTTAAGCAAATTTAGGACAGTCATCATAAAATTTGATAGTGGTGGATTCCAAGTGTGCAACCATGGAATTAGAGATTTTTTACCATTCCCCACATTCTCATAAAGTTTTTTTTGTAGTTGGGATACCGGTAATAGCGGTTGCTTTGTAAATTAGGCCTATTTGCCCTAATTAGGTCTCTAGGCTTCTAAGGGGTTCAGACCCTTAGGTTGCAGATCTTGCCAATCCATTTTGGGGATGAGTGTAACTCCTAAAAGGGTATCTATAATGGTGAGTATTTTGTTAGAGTGTGTGGAATATTTTGGAGTTAAGGTCAATTCTCTCGCTAAATAGGGCTACTAGCCTAAGGGGTAGGTTTCCAAAGGAGGTATAAGGATTTGAAGAAAAAACTCTAAACCAATGCTTGGAATAGTCCTTAGTAGTCATGACTAGACCAATTCCAAATCCCTTAAGAGCAAGAGTCACTGGTGAGGCATGTTAGAGAAGTTGAAGCCATTTACTCATCTTGAGTAGGTGTTAGGCTTGAGTAGTGGAGAGTAGTTCAAAACCTTAAGATGTGGAGTCCTTCCTTGTAGGGTCATTTTTGTCATTTGAAGGGTAAGACCCTAACCTTTTGGACTTTTCCTTAGGTATAAGGAGGCCTCTGCATCACTTTTGAGTCATATATATAGAGAGAGTCATTTTGTATTCTAGGAAGGACAAAACATAGGTAGAACTACTATTTTCTAGATTGTCTATTGGAATCAGTGGTGTTATGTAAAATAGGTCTGTAGAAATGAAAATCCATTTTGTGCAAGCAAGTGTACCATAAAATATCTATGAGTCTGTAGTTTTTGTATACCCATTATTCCAAAGATTAATATACAAGATTTGCTATTTGTATCATCAGATCGTTTAATGTTATATGATGTTGATGAGTTAAAATCCTTTGGATAAATCTGAATAGGCTTTGTTGTAGTGTTTTATCACCTATTATTGTAAAGATAACATAATTTTTTTTGTTTTATAACATACATTGAAGTCATTGCAATGATAGTCTTGCATACTTGTGAGTTCTCTTAAACTGTCTCCAAGGATCACAAACATTTGTCCATTTAGTAACATGTAAATTGTTAGATAAGGCACTGGTATGTTATTAGGTTTCCTGTGAATAAATTTGGTATGCACAAAGTCCTCACCAGAGAAAAATATTACCAGTTTCTACTAGCATTGTTCTTTCATAATTATTCAAGGTTCCAACAACATTCTTTTATAAGATTTTATTTATTATCAATTATACTCAAGTTTTTATATTAAAGCAAGTTAGAAGCACATAATAAAGCATAGTTGTAGGAAACATCTTGCCATCCCTATAAACAACTACTTTGACAAATTTAAATTCACTATAAAGAAATCTCTTTTTGCTTTGGAGATTGAGGTATACCCACCTAGGTCTAGTGGATCCTAAAGTGCAGAGGAATTTGGTCTGTGACCATTCCTGTTCGTTGGCCAAGGTTGATTGAGAAATCAGTAGGAGAGTTGGCAAAGCTCTAGGATTTCCAATTTATGGTTTTGGGAACCAACACACCCGGTTGAATGTGTAAACAATAGTGCTAACAACTTCTCTCCAAAAGGTTTGCGCAACATTTCCTTCTATTAGCATAGTCTTGGTAGCATCCAAAATGGTTATGTTCTTCCTTTCAACAACTCCATTTTGCTAAGGGATTCTAGGAGTAGATAACTATCTTCTAATTCCACTCTTCACAAAATGTATCAAACTCTTTTGATGTGAATTCTCCTCCTCTGTCAAATCTTAGGCACTTGAGCTTCAACCTTGTCTCAGTCTCCACCTTAGCTTTGAATATCTTTAATTTCTCCAATGCTTCTAATTTCTCCCTTAGAAAGGTAACCCACATCATCCTAGAATAATAATCAACTAGAAACATGAAATATTTGTCACCTTGCATGCTTCCCACTCTTGTAGGACCACATAAGTCGGTATGAACAAGATCTAACAATTCATTAGATGAATATAGTTTACTTTTGAATATAGTTATTGTTAGCTTTCCCAACTGACATTCCTTACATACTGGATTAGATGGCTTCACAATTTTAGGTAAATCTCTAATAGCTTGAGTACAACTTATCCTTATCATGCAGTCAAAATTAACATGACACATCCTTCTATGCCACAACCAACTTTCATCAATCTGAGCAATCAAACAACTTTTATCACCAACATTCAAATGAAAGATATTACCTTTAGTCTTAGTCCTTGATTCAATCTCAATATCAGAGGTATTTAGGATCTTGCATTTACCATTCTTGAGTTGAAAATCATATCCCTTGTCAACCATCTACCCAACACTCAAAATATTATGCTTCAAACCTTCAACATACAAGACAACATCAGTATTATGCTTACCATTAAAAGATATAGAACCACTACCACTAATCATACAAGCTTTATCATCTCCAAATATTACTATACCACCATCATACCTCTCCATACTCACAGATTTACTTTTATCACCTATCATATGGTGTGAACAACCACTTTCAATAACCCATTCATCTTTCTCTTCAATCTTAGTAGCCAAAGCTTTCTCCTCAACAATGCAACTTGTAGAACTCACTAGTACCAGATCATCTTCCTTGATGGCAATAAATACAAACTCATCTTCAAAATTCCCATTCTCTGATTCTTCATCTGTCACACCTTCATCAACAACATAATAAGACCTCTTTTTCTATTTGAACTTTTGGTTAGGCTTATAGGGCTTATCATTCTTTTCATGCTACTCATATCGATCATACTATCAAATCTATCATGCCTCTCACATTTATCATGCTTATCATATCTAGATATTCTCTCAGGACACCTAGAAGCAAAATGTCCTATCTTATTACAAGAGAAACATTTCAAAGGTAACTTTCCATCATACTTACCAGCTCCCTTAGGAAATCTTTGAGCAATAAGGGCTTCAAGTTGATCCAGTTCTCTTTCTTGCTCTTGCATCTCTCTCTTTTCTCTTTCATATCTGGATAACCAACATGAACTTTATCCTGGATCATACTCTTGCTTCCCAAATACAAAATCTCTGAATGTAGTCTAATATTTTTCATGTGATTCTCCAAATTCACTCATCTCAAATGCAACAATCTTTCCAACCAACATGTCTCTAGTCATATTAGTCACACTCTCGATTTCATCAATAGTAGCTACTTTATGCTTGTAAGTAGGAGGCAATGATCTCAACACTTTAGCAACAATATCATCTTCTTCAAGAGTTCCATTGGCACATCTGATGTTCATGACAAAATCATTCACCTTAGCCATAAAGGATGTTATGTTTTCATCTTATCGCATCTTCAATGCCTCATACTTCCCTTTCAAACTCTACAACTTAGCTACTTTGACTTGTGCATCTCCTTCATAGAGGGTTTCTAACTTCTTCCAAATCTCATGTGTAGTCTGCAGATCCATCACATTTGTCATCTTTGAATTGATCAAGGCACTCACTAATGCTTCCTTAGCTCTTATGTTATGTTCAACATCCTTGATCTCAGTAGCAGTAACTGGTCCATTCTGAGGAACATTGTAGACATTCTTTGTAATCTTCCAATACCCATCTCCAAGAAACATCAAGTAAACTTCCATTCGATACTTCCATATAGTGTAAATACTTCCATCAAATCATAGACTCTCCTTCTTGAACACATAAGTTGTCATCCTAGATCACCTCAAGCGATCAAGCTTCTTCTAGAGGATCTAGCTCTGATACCAATTGTTGGCAACAATAACGAAGGAAAATGGAGAGGGGGGGTGAATCAGTTTTTATCAGATTAAATAAATTAAGCACAATCTCAGACCTGATCAACTATAGAAAGAATAAAGATAAAGACAACAACAACAACACACATAACACCAATATTTTTGATGCGGAAAACCCGGTTAAGGTAAAAACCATGGTGGGAACCTACCCACAATGAGATAATACTCTATAGTAGTATGTGTAAATATTACAATGTGGAATGCACATGCATTCAAGCACACTGCCTAGATCTCACTTCTCAAAATATAATAACCCAGAAGGCTCCAACCCTCAAGGAATGTTCACTACCTTACAATAATATTTAGACTATAATCTGGATTACATGAGCTGCGAAAATAGCATCTGCTAATGCTAGATGATAGTTCTGGTTAAGCTCATTTATTTTCCCTGCAACCATCTCTACTCAATACACCATACCGAAGGATAAATTTGTTTATGCACACATACACCACTTTCTGATAATGTAGACACAACATCGACACCCAAAATGCATGAATATAACGCTTATTTATACAATTCATCAACCTTGACTATTGTGTGTGTGAAAAGTGGATAAGTATCTACAAGCTGTAAGACACAACACTTTAATTAAGTCATTGCATGCATGGTTAGACGGATATAATCATGAATATAAAAACCATAACAAATTGACCTATTTCCTTTTAAAAGATGAGAGTATAGACTTTCTCTCAGATTTGTCTAAGCAATACCAGTGACTAGAATACACCAAGATGAAGGATTTAATCTATATGAGCACAAGAATAAGCTAAATGTATGCAAGATTAAGATAGATAAGCTAGATGAATGAATATTAAGCTAGATGAATTCAAGCAATCATGATTAAACTAAATATGCAAAAAGCTAAACTAGATGCAATAATCTCAAAGCACAATATCTTTAATGACTCCAGAGAAAAAACTGCACAATAACAATAAATCTCCAGGGTGTTTTGAATGAGAGATGAAGGCTGAATTTATAGAGACTCAAAAGAGAGACCAATGGTCAAGATCGATTAGCAATGAGCAGCTGAGATTCCTTAAGAAAAAGCACTATTCGGGATAATTGAAATAATTCAGAGATCAGATTAAGTTAATCTTGAGATAGATTCCAATTATAGCTTGATTGAATGCATTCAGATTATAAGTTTGAGTTTGTATTGGAGATAAATTTAGTTGATTCTATGCACTTGAGATAAAAATAGGTGATTCCATGCACATTTCTTTAATTTGCTCAAGATTTTTATTTAGAAAAAGGCCTTTTCAATGCAACTGAACCTCTTTCCTCAAGAGAAGCTTTGAGTTTTAATTTTGGAGAAAATGATTAATTCAATTTAATTGTTTTTTTGATTTCTCAAGTTATCTCAATTTTAGAAAAAGAAATATCTCAAGTTTGATTTCTTCTCTCAATTTAATTCTTTTCTTTTGTTTTCAATTTGACTCTTTCTTTTGCAGATTAATTCCTCTTTTTGTGATTAATCTCTTTTTGTAAATTAATTCTCTTTTTTGTAATTAATTCCTTTTTTTTGTGATTAAATGGAAAATTTATTTCTTAATTAAATATGCTAAGATATTTAATTAAATAAATAGGATAATTGATTAAAATGATTTACTTGGAAAAATTTAATTAATTAAATAAATATTTAATTAATATAGAGTGATTTATTTGCCATGTAACATTTTTTTTGGTCGGTAATATTGATCTTTTATTGATTAAAATATGAAAGTATTTGATTACAATTCAAGAGGGGCCTAAGATATGCCCAAAGTATACCATGTAACCTATAAATTTATCTGCCTATCCCTAAACATTACAATAGTACTACAAACAGGGCTGAAAAATAAACCCCTATGAAGGCTTGCGTCATACAAAAAAAACCATGGATCCCCATCCATCGATTCTAAATCTAGCCAAAACCGGTTCCTTTCATCAAAAATCGGAAACAATAAAAAAACCGGTTCCCTTCATATCGAGTTCAGACTGGCAAATAACCGGTTCCCTTCATCAAAAAACTGAAAACTGCAATAACCGATTCACTTTGTAGACACAAAAGTGTAGGTAGGTTAAAACCAGTTCCCTTCGTCAAAAACTAGAAACTGCATAAAACTGGTTCACTTCGTAGACACAAAAAACTTGCAGGTGAGATAAAACTAGTTCAGTAGGGTGGTCGACATCTTGCACTTCTTTGTTTCCTCAGGATGACACTAAAAAACCATGGCCTCCACCTCTCCTGCTCATTCTAATAAGTTCTGATTGCTTCCATTAGAGAGTTCCACTCCGCCCTTATGTGACTTAGATAAAGTCTCCAGTTTACCATATTTGGCCATCAGACAAACGACAAGAACCCCAACGCTTCCACTATGATTTGAATCTCAAAGTACTCACTAAAATTAAAGCCATATCCCAAGTGCATCCATTCAAAAACAAAATCCATCCCAGTTATTAGTTCCTTTTCAAAAAGATAGTTCATGACCCAGTGGAGATCATCCTCGACAATCCCCAATTCCAGGCCCCATGCCAAAATCATGGCAGCTATATCCACATTGCATTCCACCAGTGTGTGGCTTGCTCAAAGAAAAAGCCCAGCGTCCCCTGCACTGCTCTTATAACTTCATTTGAGCAGCATTCTCAGTCTTTGATCTTCCACCAGTCCGTAAAGAGCTTTATGTTGTTTCTTTGTTTGGAAGGTGAATGTAGCCTCCATCTCATCACCAAACAAACTTGCACAAGAAAAAACACATACACTAGCTAGCAAAAGAAAGATAAAATGCATTATGTTTGGCTTCTTTAAAAAGGAAGTCAACTTGTGCGAGTAGTTAATCACATTGCTGCCATGGCCTTTGGTCATTATTACTTGACATTGTGTGTATCACATCATCACCCATCCACATAGATGTAAATATTATAGATTGAAGCTTGTTGTAAGGAAGCACATGTAACAGTTCACATCACTGCCTTTATTGTTATCATTCACGTGCACAAAATAAAAGAGTCAAAGAGAAACATGCTTGAGCTTCTAATCATTACAAAGCAAGAGTTAATGACCACCTAAGTTGTGATTCACACACATCATATATGTACTTTGGTAGATAGAAATCATCATATGTTATCTGAGCACATGATATGACCCTATCACATCATCATTTAGAGTTCGAGTTTTAGCCCATCTTATACTGAGTCCAACTTGTCATCAAAGACTTCAAAAATAGAATCCTCAATCTAATTAAAGGATAGTGCCCATTTAGACAATTTATATGCAACTATGTTGCCCTCCCGTTTGACGTGAGTAATAATGACTTCTTCAAAAAGTTTCAAATCCTCTAGAATTAGTGAGATGAAGTTTTCTAGGAATCGTGCTTTGATTTGGCCATTTTTAATGGCCTGGATTATGATTAATGAATTCCCTTTCAGATGTAGTTTTTTAATCCCCATTGTCCTAGCACATCTTGTTGCCAGCCACACTGCATAAACTTCTGCCTCATTGTTAGTACCCTGTTTGATGTGTTGTGCTCCCAATTTTATAATGTTGCCACTGTGATTTCAAAAAACCACTCCCACCCCTGATAGACCCCCTCCTCACTGTGCTACCCCATCAAAATTATCTTTGATCCACCCCGGCTAGGGTGGAGTCCATACTATGGGTGAGTTACATTTTTTACTCATCTGTCTAGAAAGCCAGGCCCTCTTGGTGCCCAAAACCATAGATTGGAAAACTTAAGGGTTTGCCAAATCCTCAAATAATCCAACTAGCCTTGGCCAACGAATAGGGATGATCGAAGACCAAATCCCTCTACACTTAAGGCTCAAATGAACCTAGGTGGGTATACCTCTTCCTCTCAAGCACAAAAGAGATTATTTAAAGTGGATTTAAGCCTTTTAGCAAATTACAAAAACTGGCAAATTGTTGTTCTGCAATTATGCTTTATTATGTGCGTTAAGTGAATGCCTTTGAAAAGAAATGAAAATGATTATGATATTATAATAAGAATAAGGATGCTTTCAGGACTTAAAAGAAATATGTAAAGATCAGTTCATATAGAGTTTAGGAAGAATGTTTCTCTATCAAGGACCTTGAATGCTTGGCCAATAGAGACCTTAAAAGATAAATAACAGACCAGTGCCTCTATCCAGGGGTATTTATGACACTTTGTGGACAAAAATATTAGCAACTCCTGAGACAATATTAATCATCAACTATGAAGGTTTCAGTATGTGTTAAACAACAATGAAAGCCCCAATCTCACACTTAATGTAACAACATGTGATGGCACATCATAGCAAATTATAGGACAGATTTATCAAGAGGACAAAGATAACTCATCAACATAGAAGTATGCACAATACTTAGAAAAAGAAACAATGAACCTTCATATATTAATCCTTAAGAGATGATTGCATATATAAGCTGCACTTGAAAATACTCCATTACAGTCTGTTTGCATAAAAAGATACTTCTTCATTCTATAGACTTCCCTAATACATATAACTTGCAGTCCTTCCAAGTAGTATGTTTTTTCTGAATCCTAGATGCCCCTTTCATACAAAATGACTCATTATAAATATATATACTAAGAGATACGGATGAAAGGACACATACTTTCATTATCCTAGACAACTAACTGAACAATAACCAAATAGCCCAACTAAAACATCAATTACATTACAAAAACTAAACAATGAACTAAGACTTCTGATCTAGCCGCTGCCCACACTTCTGGATATGGTACAAATAGCCCGCATCTTTGTAGGTTGTAGCGTTAAATATCACATCCCTGGCTGCATTCTTGATCATGTAAAAGTTCTCAAACTGGTCGGTCATGTCATTCATATCAAGAATATATGTTTTGGCAATGGCTTGGGCTGCACTAAGTAAAGACTTACACTCAGAAAGCCATACGGTCTTATCCTTAATTACACCTGAATTGTCTACCAAATGGGGAACCCCATGCTGAACAATTTGTTGTCACTCATCAAATTTAGATTTCAAGTCCTTTGTGAATTCATCATGTGTGATGAGCAAACCCTGAACCTTTTTATTTACTTTTTCCCTGGTCGATGCATCTTCTAACAACAGGTTAAGTCTATCTCGAATTCTGGTGTTTGAAATCATATTGTCCATGTTCCTCTGATATACTTCCCAGAATTCATCCAACACCTTTTCCATATTGTCATATCTTTTACTCATCAATACACAAGCAGTATCAACCCTGATGCTCTTCATCTCCCTCTTCAACTTAATGTGCTCATAAGCTAATTTTTCAAATTTCTTCTTTCAGTGGTCTCCTGAATCAGTAATTTGAGAGATCGGGTGCCCACTTCTTTTCAGAGTTTCCTCATATAAGGCCTTATATTTATTCTTCTCTGCTATCTCATGTTTCATTTGAGCCTTATTGAATTTTAAGATATTAATACCTATGTCAGCAGTGACCATAGGATCTACCTCTCCATCTTTCAAGGTCATCATGTGACCAAAGGCTTTGTCCACATCTATGATTTTTGGACTTTTACTTGGGGGGTACAATTCCCATAATAACAATGCTTGTTCATCAAGATCATACCTTGAACCAATGAATATATCATTGACCCCTTAGACATTCAACTTGAAGTCCTTATTGTCTACATGCAATAAGATGTCAAAAATGAATGATGCACTCAAATCCCATCCTGGGAAGAGAATAATACCTGCTTTCACTAGCAACTACTTTCCTCTCTGAGGAGTCATTGTCTCTATTTCTACATCAATATCAGCTTTAAGCTTCTGCAACATTTCCTCCTCTTTCTCTAGTGTGATATTTGGCATTGCTTCCCTCAACTTCTTCCCTTTGAAGTGGTATAAGAAGTATTTAAATTATTTAGACTTGATGAATTGATCATCTGAAACAAATGAAGTGTTCTCTGTCATGCTCTCATCTGTTTCTATATTTAGCACAATGAGGAGCTTATCTTGTTCTTCTGGTTCCTTCTCCTTCTCAGGTAGACAAAGCTTGGAAACTACTTCATTCTCCCCTGAATCACTTTGAGATTGGTCTCCCTCCATGTTTTCTAGCCTCTGTCTCCTCTCCTCCAATTTCTTCTCCAAGGTCTCCATAACCTCTACAAGCTCCTCCACTTCCTTATTTTTGCATATTTCTTCAAACTCATCCTCTTGATGAAAGTAATATCCCAACTCTTGTCTCTTCTTGCTTGTGTGGATGTAACCCTCAGGATCATAATGCATTCTAGACATGTGCTAGAATAAGTTGTACTCATCCACCAACTTCCTGTCAATAGCCTTATATGCTTTGGTAGATACAATTTTAAAATCCTGGAAATGAAGTGTACCAAGGAGGAAGGCTTGCTTGTGTGCACCTCCAAAATGATTGGCATTAGAGACACTTAATTGCCTTACAATTTCCAAAAAAATAATCATGTCTGGTGTAGGTTTTGATAGCACATAGGGATAACCTTCCAATCCATAGAACTGAACAAAAGTGAAGTTTTGGCATGAGTACCAATCACCCCAATTGTGATTAACCTTTGGATTTTTCTATTCATGAGGCCTAAGAAACTTCTTGACATCCTCAGAAAATGATCCCTGCAGAGGCTCACCATAGAGCAAGAAAATTGGCTTAACAAAGAATTCCTCAAATTTGAGGTAATGAGAATTTACATATCTGTAATCCCAGAGAGAAACCTACAACTGCACCGATTGATCATGTCCATTCTTCCCTACTATATTTACATTCAAACCTTCTGACCATAATTCCCTAAATCTTCCATAAAATAAAATAATATGCATTAACAATGAATAATGCTTGAAATGCTTGTCTGGATTATCTTTCAAGTTCATGAAGCCTTCATGAAGTTTGTCCACCAGGTATGAAGCAAAATCAAAAGCTCTAGGCTCATGTCTTTGGATATCTACTGCTAAAACTAGTGGTCCTATGTTTGCCACATTAGGAGCTTCAACTCCTCCAACCTCGCCACAAGCCATATATGTATATTGTAGATACTTAATGAAAATAGTCATATCATAAGGAGGACCATCTTCCTCTGTTAGTCTCCCCTTCTCTGCTTTGTGGATAGTGAGGTTCCAACCCTGGTATGTAGTATCCATTTTTTTGTATTCCTCTTCCAAATCCACAAATGATAAGGGCACATTTGCCTCCAAATCCACTGTAAAAACTTCCTGAATTGTGGCTATTGCAAAGTGAACTAAAGCAGTCCCATCGAGCAACAAAATGCATCGCTTTTTTGTATCATAATGTCTTACCAAAAGCTTCAATAAATCAATATTTACAAAGACATTAATTACCAAGAGTTTACCTAAATTGGTACTCCATGGGTTTGAAATTGGCATAGGCTCATTCCTGCGAAGGTAATGAAAAAGAAATAGCTCATGCCCACGCACTATTGTGAGTACATCTCCAATTTCTCTACATCTGTCCTCTAACTAGTCGTGAATAGGAAAATTTACCTTAGCTCTACATGACCTAGCTCCTGGAGAGCCCATATGATCTATCATGTCTTGATTTAATTTTCTTCAGGCCTCACTGACTTCACCCTTCAATTTTTTTGTCATGGTATTGGATACTTCAACAACCTTTCACTTCCCTTTTGAGCTTGACCCTTCCATCTCTGCAAATTTCTTTACTCTATGCTCAACAGCTCATAATATTTCTCAATAAACACCTAATATCTTTCTACAATAACTTTGTATGAAATGTTGTTATGCTACACTGGCTATAAATCCTAAGGAGTCCCATCTTGTACTTAATTACTACAATCTTGATGGATCTTCTTTGTGTGGCAATGGACCTACTCAATGGATGCATTTAATGGAAGCCATTATGTCAGTTTTTCACATCAAGACCTCCAATGGCTAATCGGCGAGACTTTTCTCGATGATTCAATTGTTTGTCGCTGTTTGTTATGACTTTACTTCTTTTCACCTTTTGATTAGCACAAGCTATCCCGACCGACTTATCAGGTCTCAGGATAGCAATTTTTCACCTATCCCGATGGTTCACTCTATCCCAATGGGAACTCCTTTAGTTTTGGCTTTGCTTTTTGTTTTCACGCTCCATCGGCATAACTCTCCCCGATGCATTCGCCTTCGGTTTTCTTTTACCTAACCCATCGGGTGTCGACATAGTTTATTTTATGTCCCTCTGATGCCCCGATAATCTCAATATACCAATCCACATTATGATTAAATCCCCCACATTATCGGCATAACTCACCTTGAAGAACTCTTTTCAACTCACCATCCACTTTAACAGTTCTATCGAGATTCAGCATAACATAAAATTTCTTCTTCCGATGTCCCGATGAGTCCTCACTTAATGTTTACTTTAGCGGTATAATTTACACTGATATCCCCATAGGCACTTTTATCTTCATCGAGGGTTGGAATAGCCTTTTTCTATTCCTCCTAAAGTCCCGATGAGTCTCTGATGCACTTTTATGCTTTATGATTCTGATTCTATTTTATCGGTACAAGTAATACCGATGGTTCCACCTTCCAATTCTCCATTTCATCGGGAATCGGTTTAACTATTTTTGCACTATCCTAGTCTTTTTCTCTGATGGGCCCACCTTCAGTTCCCTTTAGTCATCGAGTATCGGGATAGATTTTTATTGCTATTTCTGATCTCTCAATGCTATAAGTCCATGATCTGCATTGCCTTATCATTACAAGTTACACCGATAGCCTCATAGGCTATCGGTATAGCAATTTTTACTCTTTTCTGATAAGTTGATACATGCCGATAACAAGCACCCTCCTTGTGCCTCATCGGAACAAGCTATCCCGATGGTGTGACCTTTCCAAGAGCGCACACTGTGCTGAAAATTACTTAAGTGCCTCCATGAATCTGCCCTCTGATTTATCGATATATATTATGTTGATAATCCATCTTTTGCTTGCTAGTGTTGTTTCATCGGAACTACTTATGCCGATAATTGAAATTTTACAGTTTTGAACAAATGAGCCATCCACCTTGAAGATTAGTTATCCTAATTATCCCACAGGGTTTGATAAATACTATAAAACAATCTTAGATTATACCATAATGACTTCCCTGCTGATTAAATGCTTCCATACTAGGTTCCTTGTGCAGTCTATACTTAGTGCATGCCCTTAGTGTGCCCAAGTGATACCTTGACATTCCTGACATAGCTTATCCTTAGAGAACTTTACTCATTCTAATAAGATTCTTGCACATGCAAACTAGCAGTAAATGCTCATATGATAAGAAAAAGGCCTCCATATAGCACAAAATGTTTTGTTAAAAATGTGTGCTAACAGTGGCTTTTTCTGGGGATGTATGTTCTCTTTAAGGACATAGCAAGATCCTAGTTATCTTTGTAAAGAAGACCAAAAAATGAAAATTGAAAACAGAAAGCAAAAAGAAATTTAAACTATTATGATACAAAAATACTCCTTGCTCATCAAGAGAATAAATGCTTAAGATATTGAGCATGAACCGGGAACTCCTACACCTAACCATCAATATCCTGCAAGTAATAAGAGTTTTCTCCATTTCTTTTTGAAATGATGAATCCTAGCTAGAGCGCATCAAATTTGCCATGCTTCCCTTTATCCTAATCTTTGGCATTCCATTTCAACACCCATTCCCCTTCTTTAAAAGACCTATCACATGCCTTCATATCATGTAAAGCCTTTACCATTTGTTGTCTTTGTAGGTTTCTTTCTTGAGCTTCTCTTCTACATTCATCCAACTCAGCCAACACCATCAACCTGTCTTCCATAAAGTTTACTTCTTCTAAAAATTCCTCTGTAACAAATTTGTAAACTAGGAGGAAGTTGTTCAAGGGTAATCGCGCTTCTTTTCCATATACCAGCTCATATGGAGTGAATCTTGTGGACTTCTTAACCATCACTCTGTCAGCCCATACAACTATGACCAGTTTCGAATCCCAAGCCTTCTTATTATTACCCAACATTCTTTTGATAATCTTCATCAATTTTTTATTGTTGGATTCTGCTTGTCCATTTCCCTGGGGATGATAAGGTGATGAATATGACAAAGTGATATCATATTTTTCACAAAAATCACAGAACTCATCTGATCTGAAACACATCCCATTATCTACCACAATCTTCTGAGGTACCCCAAATCCAATCAAAATGTTTTCCAAAAGAAACTTTATCACAACTTTGTTGGTAGTCTGTCTTGTGCGAATGGCTTCAACCCACTTAGTAAAATAATTTGTGGCCACCAAAATCCATTTATGCCCACCACTAGATTTTTTTTCTATCTCACCTATGAAGTCAATACCCCACATTTGGAATGGTTCCTTCGTATGCATGGGTCTGAGAGGAATGGCTCCATTATACTTAATCTTCCCTGAAAACTTTTGACAAGCCTCACATTTCCTGATATAAGTATGGCAATCCTTGAAAACTTGAGGCCAGTAATAATCGATATTAATAATTTTATTAGTGGTCTTAGCTGAGAAGTGGCCCCCACATACACCTTCATGTAAATCTTTTAAAACAACAAAAGCTTGACACTCATCTAGACATAATAAAAGAACACCATCTCTATTCTTCCAGTATAAGTCTCCATTAAGTAATACATACCTAGATGTTTGAAGCTTTAAAGTTCTCTTGTGACTATCATTTAAGTTATCCGAACATTTCATGTATTTCAAGTAATATACAATAAGGACACCTTTCAATGCTAATTTGTACATCCTCCAGCTCTACCTAATTTACTTGTGCTGCTTCAAAATTGGATTCTGCCATCAACTTCTCTAGACATTGACCTCTTACCAATTTTGTGATTTGTAGATCAATATTGAACTCTTGGATCTGGTTTATCCATCTGCATCTTCTTCTAGTAGTTTTTGATTGTCTAAAAATGTCCTTAACAACATTTGGTACATAGGCAATAACAGTGGCACCAACTAAATAGGGTCTAAAAGATTTCACAACTTTCACAAGAGCATAAGCCTATTTTTTATTCAAATCATAATTCAATTATGATGCTTGCAATGTTTTCCTAAAAAATTCCATTGGCTATTCATGACCCTCATCATTCTTTTGTAACATGACAACAACAATAGTATGGAATGAGGCAAATGAAAATACTTGAAATGGTTTAGAGAAATCAAGTGATTTTAAAACAGGGGCTTCCTTGATGGCTCTTTTGATATTTACAAAGGCTTCGAGAGCTTCATTAGTCCATTTTATTTCAGCACCCTTTTTCAACATTTTAGCAATAGGCTTTATGATTTCAGAGAAATTTGAGACAAACCTTCTCACAAAGTTGATTTGACCGAAGAAAGATTGGATTGCTTTAAAAGTTTTTGGAATTTGAATTTTATCAATAGCAACAATCCTTTCTGGATTAATTCTAACCCCATCTTTTGAGACAATATGATCTAACAATTTTCTTTCAGTAACCCCAAAATGACATTTTTTAGATTCAAAGATATGCCATATTCTAGTGCTCTAATAAAAATATTTCCTATATCATCACAATGATTTTCTGCTTTTTTAGAGTAACCAGTCATATCATCCTAATATACTGCTAAGATACAATCAATCATGCCCTCAAAGGCCATGTCCATAGCTCTTTGGAATGTAGCTCCTGCATTTGTTAGTCCAAAAGGCATCCTAGCATAAACATAGGTACCCCAAGGTATAGTGAAAGCAGTTTTGAACTTTTCTGCTTCCCTAACTTTGACTTGATTATAGCCTGAGAAGCCATCCATCATAGATAACAACTCATTCCCTGTGAATTTCTGCAATAGAGCTTCCATGTTAGGCAAAGCATAGTTATCTTTCTAAGATGAAACATTTAGATTTATGAAATCTACACATAACCTAATATCATCATTTTTCTTTCTTACTGGTACTAAATTTGATACCCATATTGAGTGCCTTATAGGCTCAACGATCCCTCCATTTCTCATTTTCATTAACTCCTCCTTCATATTAGGAGCCAAGGTAGGATTTATAGGCCTTTGCTTTTGTCTGAAAGGTTTTGCATCAGGCTTCAAAGGTATCTCATGCTAGAACAAATCTTCCCTGTATGCTTTAAGGTCATCATATGACCAAGCGAAAACGTGCCTATACTTCCTCAGCAGATTAATCAACTCTATTCTGATTTTTGGTGTGAGATTCCTTCCAATATATACTTCTCTTGGGTTGCTTTCACTTCCCAAGTTTACCTTTTCAACTTCCTCACATCCTCCTGAATTAGGCTTGAATTTCATTTCATCTTTATAATCAAACATTATTTCAAGCTCTATCAATCCTTTTGGGATTTTATTAGTTTTTAGCTGCAATACTTCTTGCCCAAGTATAGTTGCTTTGTCATCCTTGTCCTCCATAAGTCCATTCCAATCAATCCATTGGTGCTCATACTGATCTTCACAAAATCAGAATTTTAGTAGATCCCTGTCATCATCAAAAACTTGCCAACTTTTTACATTATCAGGCACTAATTGTCTGGTCTTGATTTCTACTTGGGTAATATCATCCAGAGGGATGTCATTGTGCTTGATATCCAGGTTAGCCATGAAGTCTGCCCAGATATTATTGGATCTTTCAGTCCAATTGATGGAGAAAGCATCAAATAATTCAATGTGATCCCAAACTTTGTTCCTATAGTTTCTTAATTTTTCATTTTTTGCAGCAAATTTGCCTCTAACTTGTGAAATGGCTAATTCTGAATCACCATAAACCATTAGTAACTTAATACCATAATTATTTGCTAGTTTAAGACTTAATAAGAGGGCCTCATACTTGGCAACATTATTAGTACATTCAAAAGTTAACAAGAAAGAGTATTAAAAAAAAAAAATCATTAGGTGAAATAAGTACAACTCCTGCTCCATTTCCTTCCTTACTGTAGGCACCATCAAAGTATAATTTCCAAATTAAGTTTTCATTTTGTTTAATTATTTGTGTAACTTTATTGATCTCTAAAGGTTTATAAATACTTACCTGAAAGTTGTCCATATCAGAATGGAAAAAGTAAGTTGCTTCATTAGGATCAACCTCTTCTATGAGATATGGAGATCTTGGCTCTCTATTTATCCTCACTGTTGTCCCTTCTACTTGAATAGTAGCATATGATAGACCGAACTGAACGTGACCATCCACCTGTTAGGTCCCGGAGACAACTGAGAGGGGGGGTGAATTAGTTGTCTAATAAATTAAAACCAAAAACAACTTAACCAACTTAATGCTTAATACCAGTAAACCAGTTCAATATGCTGGTAGACAGTTTTAACAGTTAATTGCTATACCAGTAAGGATTAGTGTATGAAACATAAAGACAAAGTCATCCACAACACATAACACCAATATTTGTACGTGGAAACCCTATAAGGGGAAAAATCACTTTGGGAAACCTTACCCATAATCAGATGATACTACTACAGATAGTAAGTTTACATAAATGGGGTCTGCACATGCAAAAAGGCCAAGCGCCTAAAGCTCACTGCTCAATCACAAAATGGGAGTCACTCTAACTACAATTGGATAGTTAAATCCAATAAGAAAGTACTACTAAAATTAGCATCTTCATATGCTAGATTTAGTATCGATGTAGTTCTGATTGTCTTCACAAAAACCCTCCTTCAATATTCAAATGGTGTCTACGTGTATAGCTCTTCTTATTCTCGCATATACCTTCACACAATCCTTTTTCACATTCCACACTTGATTTTACAAATAAGATCTTACATTTATACCATATCCTAAGACCAATTTTAGTAGGTCGGCTCTACAAGATATTACAATAAAATTAATATAAATATTAATTAACACCCGATGCAACAACTGATTCAATATGTCGGCTTAATACATTTACAACAATAATAAGTCATCTCCATAGCATGCCATGCTGATCTGGAAAAGATAAACCTGCCGGTGTAACCTGGACCTATTTGCTCGTAACAACAAATATGCAAATGCTAATGTACCAATAAACAAAAACTCCAAGACAGAGTGTCCACACAATTTCTTCGACATAACCAAGTGTTTTCCATATCATTCCAAGTGTCGGTGATCATTATATCTTGCTGGTGTACCAGATACCAGTGCCGGTGCATGAGTCACTTGCTTGCCGGTGAATGTTGTTGATTCTCCAAGTGCCAAAGTTGATAAGTGTTTAGTAGGTGTTGACATCAATGAAAAAACCATACCAAAATACCAACAATCTCCCCCTTTGGCATTGATGGCAGCACAAGATGGAAAAACCATCAAAGTGCCAAAATAGAAATGCCAAATACCAAAAAGCAACAATCTCCAAAAAGAGATCATAACCAAAAATCAAAATACAGATATAAAGAGTAATAATCTCTCCCAAACAATAATCTCTCCCCCTAAGAGAAACATGTGTTTTTCCATACTAATCTCTCCCCCTTTGACATCAAATACCAAAGTTCTTACCAAGCCAACTTCATATACAAAATACCAATCAATTTAGTATACCAACTACTCCCCCTGAGAAGTAGCTTCCCATCAAAGTCGGAATAAAAGATTTCTCTGTTAATTATGTCGGTTGATGACAATCATCAACTTCCTAAGTCTCTACCGGTGGGGGTGTGACCCCAAGCTGATCTCTAAGATACTTAAAAGTCTCTTTAGGCAGAGGTTAGTAAAGATATCTACTATCTACTCTTTTGTATTCACATAAACCAGTTTTATTTCCTTTGCTTCAACATTTTCCCTTAGAAAATTCAATTTGATAGAAACATGTTTGGTTTTGGAATGTAATACCGGAGTCTTAGATATATCAATTGCTGCAGTGTTATCACAATAGATAGTAATAGGTTCCTTGCATTTTACCTTTATGTCTTTCAACATTTGCTTAAGCCATAGTACTTGTGTACAGTTAGTTGCTTCTGCAACATATTTTGATTCTGCTGTTGATAAAGATGTACAACTTTATTTCTTACTTAACCAAGAAACTAGTCTATTTCCAAGAAAGAATGCTCCACCGGTGGTGCTTTTTCTATCATCCACATCTCCTACCCAATTTGCATCTATGTATGCACATAATTCAAAGTTTTCATCTGTAGGATACCATAATCCAAGATTTATAGTACCTTGTAAGTACCAGAAAATCCTTTTTACTATCGATTCATGATTTTTTCTAGGATTACTTTGAAATCTTGAAACAATACATACTGCATTCATAATATTAGGTCTTGTTTGTGTTAAATACAGTAAACCTCCTATCATAGATTTGTATCTAGTTGGATTAACATGTGTAGATTCATCCCTTAGTGATAGTTTGTCATTTGTGGTCATAGGTGTGCTTATCAGTTTAGAGTTCTCCATCCCAAAATTCTTTAGTAACTCTTTTAAGTACTTGGATTGACTCAAGAATATACCTTTATTAGTCTATGAAATCTGCAATCCTAAAAAGAATTTTATTTCTCCAATCATAGACATTTCAAATTCTTCCTACATTTTAATAGAAAATTCTTTACATAATCCATCTTCTCCTCCAAAGATTATATCATCAACAAATACTTCTATAACTAGGATGTCATCATTAGTCACTTTATAGTATAAATTGTTGTCTGCATTACCTTTAGAAAAACCAATCTTCAAAAGATATTTATCCAATCTTGCATACCAAGCTCTTGGAGCTTGCTTCAATCCATACAAAGATTTTCTTAACCTACAAACCATATCTTTGTTATCTGTCAAAGAAAATTCATCAGGTTGTTCAATGTAAACTTCTTCAAGATCTACATTCAAAAATGCACATTTAATATCCATTTGATATACTTTGTAGTTCTTATGTGTTGCAAAAGCCAAAAATAATCTGACTACCTCAATTCTAGCTACCAGTGCAAAGGTTTCATTGTAATCAATTCCTTATTTCTAAGAATATCCCTTACACACTAGTCTTTCTTTATTTTTGATAACCTTACTGATGCCCTCCTAAATGACACAATGTTAGTTCTTGATCAAACAACACAAAACACACAAGACGTTAGAGTTAGTCAATCAAAAACTAAAACATATGAAGGCATTCCAAGAGAGACACTAAAAACATGCTAATGAATCTAACTAAAGAAGTAAGACAATGAGATATCTCCAACTATCTCTTAACATGATATTAGCTCCTTCTCCCTTGTTCCTCTCCTCTCCAAGTTCCAAAATAGTGTAGCTCTCAGTAGCTTATTGCACTATGGATGCTTATGGAGGATTGAGATTTGTAGAATAGCTCCAAACATGAAATGAAAAGCTATTTTTAATGCTAAAATGATTGATTTTACCAAAAAGACAAGATTTAGTTATGCTATGCTAAATGCTCTCTAAAATGGCTATAGTCTAAATGCTTACAAGTTTTCAGGATCTGGATTATGAAGGAATGGGCTCTATTTATAGGAAAAATGGAGCAATGGATGGCCAGGATTGAAAGGTTTAATCAAGGGTCAAGCTTGAAAGTTGGGGATCCATGTGCACAATTTGCACCAATGAAATGGTGACAAGTGTCAACATAAGATTGGGTTGAGAGAAGAGGTTGGAGGTATTAAATGCCTGAGGAGACCTCATGGTTATCTAGAAGGTAAGGGTCAAGCCTAAATTAGGATTACCCATTGGATTAGGAGTTAATGCAAGGATAAACCTTTGTGCAAATGATTAAGAGATAATCATGGTCAAAGCATTAAAGGCTTGATGAGACCCTTGGGTTGGGTAGAGGTTGAGTCAAAACAAATGTTTTAACCATGTAGGAGGGTTTGGGTTAACCATTAATGGTTTTTGAAGACTTTGTGGATTAAGTGGTTGAAGGTTGGAAGCTTTCAAAGGTTATCCAAGACTTTGAGACATTTAGTGGTTGAAGGTTGGAAGCCTTTAATGGTTATCAAAGACTTTTAGGCTTTGAGAAGTGACTCTATTTTGCTTAGGAATGTGACAATAATTAGGGGATGGATTAGGCTAATTAGGAAGGGGTTAGAAGAATCTAGAAGGGGATTAGATTTTGCAAGTGGATTTGGTGGGTGAGGGAAAATAGGATTTTATTTAAAATAAAAATTCATTTATTTCAATAAATGTGTGCAAGTTGTATTTGGATAAATATTCACATAAATATTAATTTATTTAAATGAAAAAAAGGAAGATAAAGCATTAAAATGCTTGAAGACTTTGAGGGGAACCATTAAAGGCTTGAAGACTTTAAGGAAAACTATTAAAGTCTTAAGAAGACTATAGAAGGAAGCCATCAAGTTTGAAGACTTTAAAGCCATCAAGTTTGAATACTTTAAGGGAAACCATTAAAGGCTTCAAGTGGGTGAGGATAAATAGGATTTTAAATAAATAATTTATTTAAAATAGTTGTGCAACTTTCTTTTGTAGGAAAATACAAATGGGTGGAGGATAAAGGTGATTTAAATAAATGATTTATTTATTTAAATGTGAGAGGTGGGATTTTGGGGGATTTAAATAAATATTAATTTATTTAAATGTGAGAGGTGGGATTTTGGGGGATTTAAATAAATATTAATTTATTTAAATGTGAGAGAAGATTTAATTAAACAAATATGATTTATTTATTTAATTAATGGTATGAATTTGGTTAAGTGAATTAAATCAAATAAATTGAATAATTTATTTAATTAATAGGAGAAGAGGGTTAAGATGAATTAATTAAATATTAATTTAATTAATTATTAATTGATGGTTAAATAATCAAATAAATACTAAGTATTCATTTAATTAAGTGGACAAATTTATGTGACTACACTTACCATCTTCATTAAGTTTGTTTCTAAATACCCATTTGGTTCCAATTACATTTTTATCTTTAGGCCAGGGAACTAATGTCCAAGTGTTATTTTTCTCAATTTGTTCTAATTCTTCTTCCATAGCTTTAATCCAAAATTTATCTTCACATGCCTCATTAACTGATGATGGTTCAATTTGAGAAATAAGATATACCTCTTCATTTTCCAATCTTCCTCTTGTCATAACTCCTTTAAACTTGTTTCCAATTATCTGATCTTCAGAGTGATTCAGTCTTACATATCGGGGTATCTTTGTTTTCTATTGTCCCTCAGTTACTATGGAATACTCAGATGATACCGGGGTAACTGGATCTTCATTCTATACCAGTGGATTCAGTGTAGGTTCATTTGTCAAAATTTCTATTGCCGGTTCAGAGTCTATATACCTTGAAGTTCCTCTGAATTGTTCATCAATATTTACATTTGTACTTTCAACGATTTTCTGCAATCTTTTGTTAAAACATCTATATGCCTTGCTTTTAGATGAATAACCAAGAAATATTCCTTCATCACTTCTGGGATCAAATTTGCCAATATACTCATATCTTCTGATATAACATTTACTTCCAAAAATTCTGAAATATTTAAGAGTAGGAGTAATACCAAACCATAATTCATGAGGGGTCTTACCGGTTTTACCTTTGATGTGAACTTTGTTGAATGTATAGACCGTTGTACTAACTGCCTCTCTCCAATATACATGTGGTATGTTTTGTTCTGATAACATAATTCTTGTTGTGTCCAAGATAGTTTTATTTTTCCTTTCAACAACTCCATTCTACTGTGGTGTCCAAGGTGTTGATAGCTATCTTCTGATTCTATTTACTTCATAGGATGTATTAAATTCCTTAGATGTAAATTCTCCTCCTTGATCTGATCTTAGACATTTGATTTTCTTACCGGTTTCATTTTCTACCATTGCTTTGAATAGCTTCAACTTTCCCAGTGCTTCTGATTTTTCTCTGAGAAAAGTAACCCAACACATTCTAGAATAATCATCAATGATTAGCATGAAATGTCTATCACTTTGTAAGCTTTTAGTTCTAGCTAGACCACATAAATCAATGTGAATTAAATCAAGAGCATTATTGGATTTTTCTGGAATACTTTTTAAACTAGCTCTAACTTGTTTTCCAAATTGACATTCCTTACATACTGTATTGTGAGGTTTGACAATTTTAGGTAAATCTCTAACTGCCTTAATAGTACTGATTTTCACCATGCAATCAAATTTTACATGACAGAGTCTCTTATGCCATAACCAACTTTCATCAATATGTGCAATTAAGCATGTCTTTTCACTGTTATTCAAATGAAATATATTACCCCTAGTTTGATTACCAGTTGTAATTTCCAAGCTAGTTCTATTCATGATTTTGCATTTTCCATTTTTGAATTGTAACTAAAATCCTTTCTCAACTAATTGACCAACACTCAAAAGATTATGCTTTAATCCTTGAACATAGTAAACATTGTCAGTGTTATGCTTACCATCAAGAGATATTGTACCCTTACCTTTGATCAAACAAGCTTTGTCATCTCCAAATCTCACTAAGCCTCCATTGTATTCTTGAAAGTTGAAGAATTTACCTTTGTCTCCTATCATATGATGGGAGCATCCTGAATCAATGATCCATTCATCCTTTACTTCAACTTTAGCTGCCAAGGCCTATACTACCGGTTGAGTAGTAGGTGTCGGTTGATCTTCTATTATAGCAACAAAAACCCATCCATTGTCTGTTGGATCCTCATCAGAATCATCAGTCACGCCTTCATCAGCAATGTAACAAGATTTGTCTTTATTCTTCTTAAATCTGCATCTCTGATATTCAGGGTTAGGTTTGTATGTTCTTCTAGCTTCTTCTCTTAGTCTAGCATGTCTATCAGGGCATCTTGAAGCCATATGACCAATCTTATTACAGTTAAAGCATTTAAAGGGTGCTTTACCTTCATACTTACTTCCAACTGGACCTTTAGGCATTTTCCTTGCAAATAGTGCTTCAAGTTCTTCATTCTCTTTCTTGCTTTCTTCAAGTTATCTTGCATAAAAGGATTTCCAATCAGATTTGTCAAATTATGGAGCAGATGATGTTGATGCTTTAAAGGCAAAATCTATCTTTATAGTAGCAACAGGACCAAATTCTTCAATTTCAAAAGCTAAAAGTTTCCCAATCAATGTATCCCTAGTTACTGATGTATTAGGCATTATTCTTAACTCATTTATAGCAGCGAATTTCATTTTATATGCCAGTGGAAATCCTCTTAAAACTTTTGAAACAATTTCATCCTCACTTAAGGTTCCTCCATAACATTTAATACCCAAAATAATCTCATTTACTCTTTCCATAAAAGCAGAAATCCTTTCATCTTCTTCCATTTTCAGATGTTCATACCTGACCTAGAAGCCTTCAAGGTTTGCAATTTTGACTGTGGAATCTCCTTCATTTAGTGTTTCCAAATGATCCCAAATAGCTTTAGCAGTAGACCTATCTGATAGTCCCATGATTTGTTGATCAGATAATGCACTCAAAAGTGCTTCTCTTGCTTTGCAATCATTTTCCTCTTCTTTAGTCAAGTTGGGTGGATTGGGCTGACTCTGAGTAGGAGCAGTATAACCATTCTTTGTAACATCCTAGATGTCCTTTCCAATGAAATTTACATGTGTCTCCATTCTGATTTTCCATATGCCATAGTTGGTTCCATCAAGTTTAGGATTGTCCTTCCTGAAATAGTTAGTAGACGTTGGATCTCCTCAAGCTGTTAAACTTCTGCAAAAGAGGACTTAGCTTTGATACCAATTGTTAGGTCCCGGAGACACCTGAGAGGGGGGGTGAATCAGTTGTGAAATAAATTCAAACCAAAAACAACTTAACCAACTTAATGCTTAAAACCGGTAAACTAGTTCAGTATGTCGGTAGACAATTTTAATAGTTAATTGCTATACCGGTAAGGATTAGTGTATGAAACATAAAGACAAAGTCATCCACAACACATAACACCAATATTTGTACGTGGAAACCCTGTAAGGGGAAAAACCATGGTGGGAAACCTTATCCACAATCAGATGATACTACTGCAGATAGTAAGTGTACATAAATGGGGTCTGTACATGCAGCCAAGTCCTTAGAGCTCACTGCTTAATCACAAAATGGGAGTCACACTGACTACAATTGGATAGTTAAATCCAATAAGAATGTACTGCTAAAATTAGCATCTTCATATGTTGGATTCAGTACCGATGTAGTTCTGATTGTCTTCACAAAAACCCTCCTTCAATCTTCAAATGATGTCTACATGTATAGCTCTGCTTATTCTCACATATACCTTCACACAATCCTTTTTCACATTCTACACTTGATTTTACAAATAAGATCTTACATTTATACCATACCCTAAGACCAATTTTAGTAGGTCAGCTCTACAAGATATTACAAGAAAATTAATTTACATATCAATTAATACCCGTTGCAACAACCAATTCAATATGCCAGCTTAATACATTTACAACAATAATAAGTCATCTCCATAGCATGCCATGCTGATCTGGAAAAGATAAACCTATCAGTGGAACCTAGACCTATTTGCTGGTAATAGCAAATATGCAAATGCTAATGTACCAATAAATAAAAACTCCAAGACAAAGTGTCCACACAATGTCTTCGACATAGCCAAGTGTTTTCCATATCATTCCAAGTGTCAGTGATCATTATATCTTACCGGTATACCAGATACCGATGACTGTGCATGAGTCACTTGCTTGTTGGTGAATGTTGTTGATTCTCCAAAGTGCTAGAGTTGATAAGTGTTTAGTAGGTGTTGACATCAATGACAAAACCATACCAAAATACCAACACCACCAAATTTGACCATTGCTTGGACAACAACATTTCATAGTTTGCAGGAACTTGTACCACTGTGATGTCTATCTTATATGTGCTATCTGGGCAAGCTGGAAACCTGAACTCTACGTCTTTCATAATAACCACCACAGGTACAGACCTGTTGCCCATGGTATAACACTTACCATAAGGTGTGTCAATGTGCATCCCAAGCTCTCTCATGACGTCTTTAGGCATGATGTTCACTGCTGCCCCTGAATCTATCATACAGTTCTTGACCATTTTATTGTTAATTAACAATGTCAAATAGAATGGATCAACTTGTGTGAGGTTTTTTGTGATAGACGTGCCTAAGTAAATCATTGGAGGATCCTCTTTCAACCTAGAAGCATCTTTGTTTATATCACTAGCATTTGATATAATTTTCAAGGTCTCATCCTTATATTCTGGAAATTTCATCACTTCAAGCAAGGGCATAGAAACTTTTACCTAAGACAACGCTTGAGACATAAAGGTTCCATAGTTTGACGAGGGCTTACTGATTTGTTTTTTCTCCACTGGTTTGACTAGTTTTGGCATTTCCATTTGTTTAGTCTTTTTCGGTTTTGTCCCTCTCTTGGTACCCACATCCATGCCCTTGGCCGCGTTACTATTGGTTCCACCCAATTTTGTGACGTTGGCGAAGATACTTGGTGGCTTGCCCTACTCATTATTTACATTCCTATTCCTCAGCTGGTAATTACTTTTCACTTGTTCCAACTGCAATAGTGAAAGGTTTCTTCTCCTTCTCAGTTAAATTTCTCAAAGATGGCACTGCTTCCTCCTGAAACAATTTTCTCAAAGCAGGGATATCTTCATCATCATCAGAAAAAACCTGTTGTATACTATATTGCAAATTCTCTCTTCTTTGATACACATTAGAATATTCTTCTTCTTCAGATAAATCCTCATTTTTTCCCCAATATGGATCAGATGAAAGGGCATTCACTGTCATTTCATAATCCTCATTTTTATCTTCCTCTTCTATCAAGCCTTGGGCAATCATGCATTGTTCTGCAGCATGAGAAAGATTACATACATCACACCATGGATACTCATCTACAAAGTTTGTGGCTTTCTTTAATGGGTCAGGAGTCTCTTTGTTTGTATTTGGTTTTACTGGTTTTCCATCTTTCCAATTAGTGTTATATGGCATGTCATGCAACCTCGACCTATTGTAATTTATTTGCTTATTGTTCCTGTATGGTGATCTTTCATTATGATTTTGCTTACCCTTTAGGTCCTTAAGCATGTCCATAATCTGAGTAAGATCATCTTTCTTGGGAATCCTGGAGTTGTACAGCTTCGGATCATCTCTCTTAGCAACCTTCCCAGCCACCTTCCTATTATTTTCAATAGTAGCAGTTGTCTTGAATGCTTGCTGTAAAGTGTCAGGTCTATGAGAAAAAATATTATAATGAGTTTTTCTCTCAAAAGCACTCAAATAAAAGTTAATCAAAAATGAATCAACTGGTCTAACATCTTTGGGTATTCTATTTAATAATTTATTAAATGTTTTATTAAATTCAGCAACTGATTCTTTTTTCTTCTTCCTTATGCTTGTTAATTCATGGGATGCAAATGAAGGATCATTGTGATCTCCAAATTCTTCCAAGAATAACATTACAAATTCCTACCAGCTGCAAAAATCTATCAGGAAGGCTTCTATATCATTCCCCTGCATCCTCTATCAAATATTGAACAAACAACTTCATGAATACATCTTCATGAGGAATCTCAAATTCTTCGATGATATTTTTTACATTAATTATATGCTACTCTGCTGAATCAACTCCATTTCCTAAGTATTTGGGGATTTCTAATCTCAAATCATTAGTGATCTAATTTGGATAACCAAAAATGCCCATGAAATCCAATTGTATGTATCTTACAATGATTAAGGGTTGCCTGCCAACATGATGGTTTCTTTGATTCTTCATAATTCCTCTATTGAATCCACCATTGTTGCCATATTTTTTGTTATTACCATTGTTTCCACCCCCATTATTATTGCCATTATTATTACCATTATTACTGCCCCTACCTCCACCATTGCCACTTCCATAATTGCCTTTGTTACCTCTATTATGTCCATTATTTTGATTGCTGCCACATCCATTATTTCCTACATGGTTACCCCTATTTGTGTTAATCTGGTTCCCATCATTTCTCCCATCTCCATTCCTTCTTCTATCCTCCTGCCTCTCTTAAATTTGATCGCTATGCACATCCCTCCATCTTCTATTTTCATTTACCAACAGGTTATCATAGGTTACAAAAGGCTGGTCCATTCTTCTCATATGAGGGGGACTATATTTTAGAACTACTTGTCTACTTGTTTCACCTCTCTCTTCTCCTACCTTCTTTGTCTTGGGGCTTGAAATGTTATTTCTCTCTATTGCTAGTTTTTGTAACACCCAATCTGGTTGCCTTTTAAGTGCCCTCACCATCTTGGCATCATCGACATTCATATCAGCCATCTTAAGAATAAGATCATCCCATTGTTTTGCTTCCTATTCCTCAGTAGTCATGATCTCATCATGGCTATGTCTATTATCCTTTGAATTTAATTTATAAAAAGGATTTTCCTCTCTATTCTTAGATTTGCCAGCAGATGAAGAATCTTCCTCCCTACTAGGAAATCTCTTATATCCTTCAAATGCCATGTTTGATTTTTTCTCTTTGTTCCTTTTCTTGGGACTCAACTAAACAAGATCTTCTTGTTCTTTGTGCAGAGACCTCCTCCCCTACATAAATCTTAATGACAAATTTCTAGGAGTTTCTTTTATTTTCTCAACATACCAATTATTATTCATGTATTAAATGTAGAGTCACCAACTCCTAAGAGGAACAATATATTTTACCAATCTTCAGGGCTCCCTCCTCCAGCAGAGTTTGAAGTGAAACCCCCAGAAATTTTGAATACTTCTTATCACAACTCCCCAATGGAGTCGCCAGTATTCAACTCCCTAGTTGAATACTTCTTATCACAACTCCCCAGTAGAGTTGACAATATGCTGGTGCCCAAAACCACAAATTGGAAAACTTAAGGGTTTGCCAAATCCTCAAATAATCCAACTAGCCTTGGCCAATGAATAGGGATGGTCAAAGACCAAATCCCTTTGCTCTTAAGGCTCCACTGAACCTAGGTGGGTATACCTCTTCCTCTCAAGCACAATAGAGATTATTTAAAGTGGATTTAAGCCTTTTAGAAAATTACAAAAACTGGTAAATTATTGTTCTACAATTATGCTTTATTATGTGCTTTAAGTGAATGCCTTTGAAAAGAAATAAAAATGATTATGATAGTATAATAAGAATAAGGATTCTTTTAGGACTTAAAAGAAATATGTAAAGATCAGTTCATATAGATTTTAGGAAGAATGTTTCTCTATCAAGGACCTTGAATGCATGGCCAACCAAGACCTTAAAAGATAAATAATAGACCAGTGCCTCTATCCAGGGGTATTTATGAAACTTTGCGGACAAAAATATTATCAACTCCTAAGACAATATTAATCATCAACTATGAAGGTTTCAGTATGTGTTAAACAACAATGAAAAACCCAATCTCACACTTAATGTAACAATATGTGATGGCACATCATAGCAAATTATATGACAGATTTATCAAGAGGACAAAGATAACTCATCAACATAGAAGTATGCACAATACTTAGAAAAAGAAACAATGAACCTTTATATATTAATCCTTAAGAGATGATTGCATACATAAGCTGCACTTGAAAATACTTTATTACAGTCTGTTTGCATAAAAAGATACTTCTTCATTCTATAGACTTCCATAATACATATAACTTGCAGTCCTTCTAGGTAGTATGTTTTTTCTGAATCCTAGATGCCCTTTTCATAGAAAATGACTCATTATAAATATATATACTAAGAGATACGAATGAGAGGACAAAGGACACGTCCTTTCATTATCCCAGACAACTAACTGAACAATAACCAAATAGCCTAACTAAAAAATCAATTACATTACAAAAACTAAACAATGAACTAAGAATTCCAATCCAGCTACTGCCCACACTTCTGGATATGCCGCAAATAGCCTGCACTTTGTACGTTGTAGCACTGAATATCGCATCCTTGGCTGCGTTCTTGATCATGTAAAAGTTCTTGAACTAGTCGGTCATGTCATTCATATCAATAATATCTATTTTGGCAATGGCTTCGGTTGCACTAAGTAAATACTTACACTCAGAAAGCCATATGGTCTTATCCTTAATTAGACCTGCATCATCTACCAGATGGGGAACCCCATGCTGAACAATTTGCTAGCACTCGTCGAAATCAGATTTAAATTGCTTTGTGAATTCATCATGTGTGACGAGCAAACCCTGAACCTTATTCTTTACTTTTTCCTTGGTCGATGCATCTTGTAACAACAGGTTAAGTCTATCTTGAATTCTGGTGTTTGAAATCATGTTGTTCATGTTCCTCTAATATACTTCCTAGAATTCATCCAACGCCTTCTCCATATTGTCATATCTTTTACTCATCAATAAACAAGCAATATATGATAACTCAATGATGAAACACTAGTACCAAACCGGTACTGAGAGGGGGGGTGAATCAGTACAAACACAAATACAGTCCAAAACCGGTTTGACAGCAAATACTCCAAATGACTGACAAACAGGGATACCGGTAAACAGAGTGCAATCGGTAACATCCAGTACAACTCAATCAGTCATGAACCGGTCACTCAATAAGCTTTCCTCTTAGCTCAATATGACATTATCATTATATTCTCATGCATAAACAAGTAAACTTAACCATCAAATCTTCACAATAGTGAGTTCAATATGTTTTATAGACAGGCATAAAACATAGAACCGTCATGTGCTTAACAGGTCAAACAAAGCATCACAAGACAAAAGAATTTCACATGACACACATATTTTTCACATGGAAACTCAATTGGGAAAAACCACGATGGGGATGAATACCCACAAGCTACTTTTTGAACTCTTTAGAAGTCCACTCTGTTAGGAGCCTTGTCTGGTTAAGGACATTACAATAGGTTCTGGTAGGAACCGATCCTGTTAGGGATCACCCGGTTAAGGGATACCCAGTTAAGGGTTAAACCTGGTAGGGTCACCTTGTTAGAGGATTTCAAGAACTCAATAGCTAAAAGGATCTCCTAAGCTCTCTAGCTTCTTAGAACTCATTAGCCTCGAATTACCCGATTAAGGGATTTGAATCAAGCCGATTAAGACCGCCTGATTTAAGGGATTTTGAATCAAGCCAGTTAAGGCTACCCTGTTAGGGGATTTTACAACTGTTGAAGTGGTTAGAGATCAACAGGTATTACAATGATCTGTTAATAGCACTCAATGCTAATGCAGATCCATTTAGGCTCCTCTTTTCCTTCTGCACATTCACTTTGCAAGTATCTCTTCTCTCCTTTGGTCTGGAAAGAATCACGTATCACTTCCCTTGGATACACACTCACAACTTTTGCCAACAACCTCAGAAAGAAACACAACATCAACCTTATAGGAAACATATAGGTCGGTAGCAAAAACCCTAAACCCTAAACCCTAAACCTGTTAGGTTAATCAATTCAAATGGTTCGATCCTGACCGCTGAATCATACTGCATTAAATGCAACAATCTTGAATCGATCTCAAGCCATTCTCCATCGTCCATTATCCACTAATTTCTTAGCGGCTGATAACCCATCATGTGTTATCACTGTTTGATAGACTTTGCACATTCCCGAGGTAGATAGGAATAGTCTTCTTCATACAAGATCCTTCACGCGCATAGAGCTTACGTGGCAACATGATCTGTCCTCCATCATACTGCTAACTCATCACACAAAGATCATTGATTGAGTCACATAGACTTGAGGTACTCCAACCAAAAGCCCCGAAGTGGAAGCTACCTACCAACCGGTAGTCATACAATGCTTCCATGTGTCGGTTCCCATAACTACATGCCTGTTCACCTTGAACAAATATGCCGCTTCACTTTGGCATATAAACCAGTTCATACATATGCCGGTTCCTCTCTTTATTCACCTATCACATGTGCCGGTTCACACTATGTCTCATATTGACATCAATGACAACATACAATATCATTATGTCTTCATGCCAGTTCACATAATGCCAACAATCTCCCCCTTTGGCATTGATGGCAATATACAAAAGATATCTTCTTTGCTTCACATCTTCTCCCCATTTGTTGCAGATATCTTTTCACTTCACTCCTTCTCCCCCTTTGACAACAATGCCAAAGTGGAGGTACAATCATCACTATTTCATCATGCTGCTCCCCCTGAGGAGTAGCATCCTTCAACACACCAATCAATCAAAACTTTGTCTTTCTAGCACCTAACTAATGTGGAACAATCACTTTTAGTTCACCTCCTGAAGGGGCAATACCCATAATTCACCTCTCAAATGCACCAATATTGTCTTTGGGAGAGGCTTGGTGAATATGTTTGCTAATTGTTCCTTACTGGACACATGCTCTAGTGCAATCTCTTTATTCTGAACCTTTTCCCTCAAGAAATGATACTTAAGCTCAAAATGCTTGGTTCTAGAATGTAAAACTGGATTCTTTGATATATTGATAGCACTTGTGTTATCACAGAATATGCTTACCGGTTCATATATAGGGATCTTGAAGCCTTCCAATATGTGCTTCATCCAGATTGTCTGAGTGCAGTTCATGAAAGATGCAACATACTTCGCTTCCATTGTAGACTGAGAGATACAACTCTGCTTTTTACTCATCCATGAGACTAGTCTACCACCGAGAAAGAATGCACCATCGGTTGTGCTCTTCCGGTCATCCACATTACCTGCCCAATCAGCATCTATGAACACTTTCAAATTGAAATTATTGTTGTATGGGTACCACAATCCATAGTCAACTGTTCCCTTCAGATACCTAAGAATCCGCTTGACTGCGATCAAGTGAGATTCTCTTGGACTCTTTTGGAATCTTGTAGTAATGCCATCTGCATGTGCAATAGTCGGTCTGCTATGCACTACATAATGCAACTTATCAATCATTGATTAGTATTCCTTCTCATCAACTAGTGTGGAATCATCCTCTTTTGTCAATTTGCAACTGGTCACCATCGATGTACCAACCGGTTTGCTATCTTCCATGCCAAAAGTCTTCAACACCTCTTTGACATATTTGGACTGAGTGATGAAGATTCCATCTTCCATTTACTGGATCTACAATCCAATGAAGAACTTAATCTCCCCTATGAGTGACATCTCAAACTCTTTCTTCATCTCATCAGCAAACTCATGACTCATCTTGTCATCTCCACCAAAGATGATGTCATCAACAAAAACTTCACAAATCAAGATCTGATCTCCTTCAGACTTCAAGTAGATATTGCTATCTTCACTTGTTCTCTCAAATCTAATCTTCACAAGATGGGAATGTAGGTGCTCATACCATGCCCTAGGTGCTTGCTTTAGACCATATAATGCTTTATGTAGCCTATATACTATGTCACTATCTTCAGATAGGGCAAACCCATCTGGTTGCTCAATATACACCTCCTCTTCAAGTACACCATTTAGGAATGCAGATTTTACATCCATTTGATATACCTTGAACATCTTAAAAGATGCATATGCAAGAAGCATACGAACTCCTTCCAATCTAGCTACAGGAGCAAAGGTTTCCCCACAGTCTTCACCTTCTTCTTGAGCATATCCTTTGCATACCAGTCTGGCTTTATTCCTAATCACTGTGCCATCCTCATTCAACTTATTTCTGAACACCCATTTGGTGCCAATGACATTTTTATGCTCTGGTCTGGGTGCCAAGGACCATGTACCATTTTTCTCTATCTGGTCAAGTTCTTCTTCCATTGCCTTGATCTAGTCTTCATCTTTATGAGCCTCTTTGAATGACTTAGGCTCAAATTCAGAGATCATACATGAGTTTTCTCTGATCTTTCTTCTAGTAAGGATTCCTACATCCTTATCACCTATGATCTACTTGGGATCATGATTCAACTTGACATACCGAGGAATGGTCTTAACTGGTTCTTCTTGCTTCTCTTCTTCATCCTCATCTTCATCAGTATCAGCATTCACTGGTTCAGGAACACTATTACTGGTACTCGGTTGACTAACAATAGGTTCCCAAAAGGCTGCAACTAGTTCATTTATAGCTTGCTCACTGCCGGTTTCCTCAGTCTTCTCAGAGGATTCATCAACTCTTACATTGCTGCTTTCCATAATTCTCTGAGTCCTATTGTTGTAGCACTTGAAAGCTTTACTCTTGATGGAATATCCTAGAAAAATTCCCTCATCACATTTAGCTTCAAATTTGCCCTGATGTTCACTCCTCTTGATGTAACATTTGCTACCAAATACCTTAAAGTAGTTAACCATAGGTGTCTTACCAGTCCAATACTCATAAGGAGTTTTGTCCTTACCCTTTTTGATGAGTACCCGGTTCATAGTGTAGACTGCAGTGCTCACCGCTTCTCTCCAAAAGCTATAAGCAACCTTTCCTTGAATCAACATGGTTCTAGCTGCTTCACCCTGCACACTTCTAGTTTTCATAGGACCACATAAATCAGTATGCACAAGATCAAGCAAGTTGTCAGCAGTGAAAGATTTACCTTTAAAGGTTGAGGAAGACATTTTCCCCAATTGACATTCTCTACACAAGGTATTATTCGGTTTGCTCAGCACCGGCAACCCTCTAACTGCCTTGATCTTACTAGCCTTCATAATGTTATCAAAGTTCACATGGTAGAATCTCCTATGCCATATCTAGCTATAATCTAGCTTAGCCATAAGACATGTACTTATATTTGCATTCAGATGAAACAGGTTACCTTTAGTCTGCATGCTGGTGGCTACCAATTTACCATCTTTACCTTTGATTCTGCAAACTCCATTCTTGAATTGCAGAGTGAGGCCACTGTCATTTAGCTAGGCAATACTTAGAAGGTTGTGTCTGAGACCATCAACCCTGTACACATTGTCAGCACTACTCTTTCCATTCAAAGAGATGGACCCTCTGCCTTTGACCATGCATGGTGCATCATTGCCAAAGCAAACCACACCACCATCATACTCCTCTAAGGATAGAAACTTGCTTCGGTCACCAGTCATATGGTGAGAACAGCCACTGTCAATGATCCACTCATTGGAATCATCAAACTGGGAGACAAGAGACTTCTTGTCTGCCACATCTTCCTTTACAGCAACAAACACAATGTCTTCATTCTCTTCATCTTTTGATTCCTCATCTTTGACACCTTCATCAACTACCACAAAACAATTTCTCCAGTTTCCTCCTTTGAATTTCTTGAACCTTTCCAATTTATCCTTGTTGTCACTATTAGGATAGTTCATAGCAATATGTCCTATCTGGTTACAGGAGAAACATTTCAAAGGTAGCTTACCTTTGTATTTACCAGTTCCTTTTGAGAATTTCCTGGCAAGAAGTGCTTCAAATTCCGTCAAAAACTCTTCATCCTTCATTTCTCTGCTCTGATTAGGTTCCCCACTAGTGCTAGCCTCTTTTCCTTTTCTGGAAGGTATAGCAGAGGCTCTAAAAGTTGATTTTGTCTTTTGAACACTACCATCAAAACTATTCAGCTCATAGGTTGTCAACTTGGCTATGATGGAATCCAAGGATGCCTTAGATTTGTCTATTGATCTTAGCTCCTGAATAGCAACAACCCTTATTGCATAGACAGGCAACAAGGATCTCAGGACTTTGCTTACCACAGTGGAATCTTCTATTTTGCCACCTGCACTCTTTATTTCTCCAACAACTATTTTGATTCTTATTCCATACTGTTGAATGGTCTCTCCTTCAACCATCCGCATGTCTTCAAACTTCCCTCTCAGGCTCTCTTCCTTAGCCTATTTTACATGCTCATCACCACCATATATATTTTCAAGAGCATCCCATACCTCTTTGGGATTTGCCTTGTCCTGAACATCAATAAACTCAATGTCAGATAGACTACTGATGAGGGCTTCCATGACTTGCCCATTTTCTTGTATCTCTCTCTTTTGGTCATCGGTGAGAGTACTAGTAGGAACAACATATACACTTTCAACATAACTCCAGTGTTGAACACCCATGCTTTTGATGAATATCTTCATCCTATCTTTCCATATACCAAAATTTTCCCTGTTAAACTTTGGACCTTCCCTCTTCATCATTCGACTAGGATCTTTTCCTCAAGCAGTTAGGCTTACAACACAGAGGACCTAGAGGCACTCTAATACCAATTGATAACTCAATGATGAACCACTAGTACCAAACCGGTACTAAGAGGGGGGGGTGACTCAGTACAAACACAAATACAGTCCAAAACCGGTTTGACAGCAAATACTCCAAATGATTGACAAACAGGGATACCGGTAAAACAGAGTGCAACCGGTAACATCCAGTACAACTCAATCAGTCATGAACTAGTCACACAATAAGCTTTCCTCTTAGCTCAATACTACAGTATCATTATATTCTCATGCATAAACAAGTAAACTTAACCATCAAATCTTCAAAATAGTGAGTTCAATATGTTTTATAGACAGGCATAAAACATAGAACCTTCATGTGCTTAGCAGGTCAAACAAAGCATCACAAGACAAAAGCATTTCACATGACACACATATTTTTCACGTGGAAACCCAACTGGGAAAAACCACGGTGGGGATGAATACCCACAAGCTGCTTTTTGAACTCTTTAGAAGTCCGCTCTGTTAGGAGCCTTGTCTGATTAAGGACATTACAATAGGTTCTGGTAGGAACCGATCCTGTTAGGGATCACCCGGTTAAGGGATACCTGGTTAAGGGTTAAACCTAGTAGGGTCACCTTGTTAGAGGATTTCAAGAGCTCAATAGCTGAAATAATCTCCTAAGCTCTCTAGCTTCTCAGAACTCATTAGCCTCGAGTTACTCAGTTAAGGGATTTGAATCAAGCAGGTTAAGACCACCGGATTTAAGGGACTTTGAATCAAGCCAGTTAAGGCTACCCTGTTAGGGGATTTTACAATTGTTAAAGTGGTTAGAGATCAATAGGTATTACAATGATCTGTTAACAACACTCAAAGCTAATGCAGATCCGTTTAGGCTCCTCTTTTCCTTCACATTCACTTTGCAGGTATCTCTTCTCTCCTTTGGTCTAGCAAGAATCATGTATCACTTCCCTTGGATACACACTCACAACTTTTGCCAACAACCTCAGAAAGAAACACAATATCAACCTTATAGGAAACATACAGGTTGGTAGAAAAAACCCTAAACCCTAAACCTGTTAGGTTAAGCAATTCAAATGGTTGGATCCTGACCGCTGAATCATACTGCATTAAATGCAACAATCTTGAATCGATCTCAAGACATTCTCTATCGTCCATTATCCACTGATTTCTTGGTGGCTGATGACCCATCACGCGTTATCACCGTTTGACAGACTTCACACATTCTCGAGGTAGATAGGAATAGTTTTCTTCACGCAAGATCCTTCATGCGCACAGAGCTTATGTGGCAACATGATCTGTCCTCCATCATACTACTAACTCATCACACAAAGATCACTGATTGAGTCACACAGACTTGAGGTACTCCAACTGGAAACCCCGAAGTGGAAGCTACCTACCAACTGGTAGTCATACAATGCTTCCATGTGTCGGTTCCCATAACTACATGCCGGTTCACCTTGAACAAATATGTTGCTTCACTTTGGCATATAAACCGGTTCATACATATGTCGGTTCCTCTCTCTATTCACCTATCACATGTGCCGGTTCACACTATATCTCATATTGACATCAATGACAACATACAATATCATTATGTCTTCATGCCGGTTCACGTAATCCCAACAATATAAACCCTGATGCTCTTCATCTCCCTCTTCAACTTAGTGTGCTCATAAGCTAATTTTTCAAATTTCTTCTTTCAGTGGCCTCCTGAATCAGTAATTTGTGGGATCGGGTGCCTACTTCTTTTAAGAGTTTCCTCATATTAGGCCTTATAATTCTTCTCTGTTGTCTCATGTTTCATTTTAGCCTTATTGAATTTTGAGATATTAATATCTATGTCAACAGTGACCATAGGATCTACCTCTCCAACTTTCAAGGTCATCATGTGACCAAAGGCTTTGTCCACATCTATGATTTTGGGCCTTTTATTTGGGGGTACGATTCCCATAACAACATTGTTTGTTCATCAAGATCATACCTCGATCCAATGAATATATCATTAGACCTTGGACATTCAACTTGAAGTCCTTATTGTCTGCATGTAATAAGCCATCAAAAATGAATGATGCACTCAAATCCCATCCTGCAAAAAGAATAATACCTGCTTCCACTAGAAATTGCCTTCCTCTCTAAGGAGTCATTGTCTCTATTTCTGCATCAATATCAGCTTTAAGCTTTTGCAACACTTCCTCCTCATTCTCTAGTGTGATATTTGGCATTGTTTTCCTCATCTTCTTCCCTTTGAAGTGGTATAAGAAGGATTTAAATTTTTTAGACTTGATGAATTGATCATCTGAAACAAATGAAGTGTGCTCTGTCATCCTCTCATCTATTTCTTTATTTAGCACAATGAGGAGCTTATCATGTGCTTCTGGTTCCTTCTCCTTCTCAGGTGCACAGAGCTTGGAAACTAATTCATTCTCCCCTGAATCACTTTGAGTTGGGTCTCCCTCCATGTTTTCCAGCCTCTGTCTCCTCTCCTCCAATTTCTTCTCCAAGGTCTCCATAACCTCTACAAGCTCCTCCACTTCCTTATTTTTGTACATGTCTACAAACTCATCCTCTTGATGAAAGTAATCTCCCAACTCTTGTCTCTTCCTTCTTGTGTGGATGTAACCCCTAGGATCATAATGCATTCTAGATGTGTGCTGGAACAGGTTGTACTCATCCACGAGCTTCCTATCAATAACCTCATATGCTTTGGTAGATACAATTTTAAAATCCTAGAAATGAATTGTACCAGGGAGGAAGGCTTGCTTGTGTGCACCTCAAAAATGCTTGGCATTAGAAACACATGATTTCCTTACAATTTTCAAAAAAGTAATCCTGTCTAGTGTAGGTTTCAGCAGCACATAGGGATAACCTCCAAATCCATAGCACCGAACAAAAGTAAAGTTTTGGCATGAGTACCAATCACCCCAATTGTGATTAACCTTTGGATTTTTGTGTTTGTGAGGCCTAGGAAACATCTTGACATCATCAAAAAATGATCCCTGTAGAGGCTCACCAAAGAGAAAGAAAATTGGCTTAACAAAGAATTCCTCAAATTTGAGGTAATGAGAATTTATAAATCTGTAATCCCAGAGAGAAACCCACAACTGCACTGGTTGATCCTATCCATTCTTCCCTACTATATTTACATTCAAGCCTTCTGACCATAATCCCCTAAATCTCCCATAAAGTAAAATAATATGCATTGACAGTGAATAATGCTTGAAATGCTTGTCTGGATTATCTTTCAAGTTCATGAACCCTTCATGAAGTCTATCCACCAAGTATGAAGTAGAATCAAAAGCTCTAGGCTCATGTCTCTGGATATTTGCTACTAAAACTAGTGGTCCTATATTTGCCACATCAGAAGCTTCAAATCCTCCAACCTGGCCACAAGCCATATATGTATACTGTAGATACTTAAAGAAAATAGTCATATCATGAGGACCATCTTCTTCTTTTAGCCTCCCCTTCTCTGCTTTGTGGATAGTGAGGTTCCAACCCTAGTATGTAGTATCCATTTTTCTTTATTCCTCTTCCAAATCTTTCTACAATAACTTTGTGCGAAATGTTGTTATGCTACACTAGCTATATATCCTAAGGAGTCCAATCTTGTACTTAATTACTACAATCTTGATGGATTTGATTCATGTGGCAATGGACCTACTCAATGGATGCATTTAATGGAAGCCATTATGTCAGCTTTTCACATCAGGACCTCAAACGGCTAATCGGCGAGACTTTTCCTGATGATTCAATTGTTTGGCATCGTTTGTTATGACTTTACTATTTTTCACCTTCTGATCGGCACAAGCTATCCCGACCGACTTATCGGGTCTCAGGATAGCAATTTTTTACCTATCCCGATGGTTCACTCTATCTCGATGGGAACTCCTTTAGTTTCGGCTTTGCTTTTTGTTTTCACGCTCCATTGGCATAACTCTCCCTGATGCATTCGCCTTCAGTTTTCTTTTACTTAACCCATCAGGTGTCGGCATAGTTTATTTTATGTCCCTCTAATGCCCTGATGATCTCAATATACCAATCCACATTATGATTAAATCCCCCATGTTATCGGCATAACTCACCCTAAAGAACTCTTTTCAACTCACCATTCGCTTTAACAGTTCTATTAGGATTCGACATAACATAAAATTTCTTCTTCCGATGTCCCAATGAGTCCTCACTTAAAGTTTACTTTATCAGTATAATTTACACCAATATCCCTGCAGGCACTTTTATCTTCATCGGGGGTCAGAATAGCCTTTTTCTATTCCTCCCAAAGTCTCGATGAGTCTCCGATGCACTTTTATGCTTTATGCTTCCGATTTTGTTTTATCGGTATAGGTAATACCGATGGTTCCGCCTTCCAATTGTCTCTGTCATCGGGAATCGGTCTCTCTTTTTGCACTATCCCGATATGGTCTTTTTCTTTGATGGGCCTGCCTTCGGCTCCATTCCATCATTGGGTATTAGGATAGAGTTTTATTTCTATTTCCGATCTCTCGATGCTATAAGTCCATGATCTGCATTGCCTTATCATTACAAGTTACACCGATATCCTCATAGGTTATCGGTATTGCAATTTTTACGCTTTTCTAATAAGCTAATACATGTCAATAACAAGCACCCTCATTCTGCCTCATCAGAACAAGCTATCCCGATGGTGTGACCTTTCCAAGAGCGGACACCGTGCTGAAAATTACTTCAGTGCCTCCATGAATCCGCCCTCTGATTTATCGGTATATATTATGCCAATAATCCGTCTTTTGCTTGCTATTGTTGTTTCATCAGAACTACTTATGCCGATAATTGAAATTTTACAATTGTGAACAAAGCCTTCTACCTTGAATATTAGTGTTCCCAATTATCCCATAGGGTCTGATAAATACTATAAAACAATCTTAGATTATACCATAATGACTTCCCTGCTGATTAAATGCTTCCATACTAGGTTCCTTGTGCAGTCTATACTTAGTGCATGCCCTTAGTGTGCCCAAGTGACACCTTGACATTCCTAACACAAGTGATCCTTAGAGAACTTTACTCATGCTAATAAGGTTCCTGCACATGCAAACTAGCAGTAAATGCTCATATGATAAGAAAAAGGCCTCCATATAGCACAAAATGTTTTGTTAAAAATGTGTGCTAACAGGCCCCATGCTTTATTTTGATGTTGGGCCATGCTTTTTGTATTTTCATGTCCTCTATGGTAAAAGGGTTTTTTTTTGAATCCATCTGGGAAGTTGCAGCCCCTAAAGTGTCCTCCACTGACTAATCAATTCTGCTACAAAGCCTTCTACCATCCTCATCCTTGTCTTGGAAAATCCTGTAATTTCTGTCCTTCCATATTTCCCATATTACAAGTGATGGGCATATGTTCCATATGCTTGAGAAATTTGATTTCTTATTTTGCCTTGGCCAACTATCAAACACATCTTTGAGCGTATTTGGTAATGGGCTTTGCCATTGCAATTTACCTTTCACCAAGTCCCAACATTTTTGCGCTATCTTGCATTGTAGTAGGAGGTGGTCAATATCCTCTTCAACTTCCCCACACATAAAGCATTTGGTCGGTCTTGCCAATCCAATCCTTTTCCTCCTCTCACCAGTAAGAATTCTCCCTTTCAGGGCCATCCATGCAAATGCCCCTTCTTTTGGTAGACAATGCTTATGCCATATTAAGTCATTAGATGTCTTGCATTCCCCTACCATGCCTTCCAGAAACCTATAACCTAATTTAACTGAGTATTTCCCATCTTTTGAACCACACCAAATTACTTTGTCCTGGCCTTTTGTGAGGTAAATATTTCGCTGATCCAAGACTTGTTTTAACAACCTTTGTTTTTTATCCGATAGCCCTATGTCTGATAGGTGTTTCCAGCACCAAACCTCTTCTACGTGGCTTTGTTTGCATACCAAATAGTCAATGACCTTGTCACCCCAAATTTTGCATAAAAGAGATTTTGCTTCGAAAAAATTGGCCATGTGTTTTATGACTGGGTACGCTACCCAAGAATCATCCCAGAATTTAGCTGACTTTCCGTTACCAATATGCCATGAAAGATGTTCAATGAGTACTTTCCTGCTACTCACTATGAAGTTCCAAATTGCAGATAACCTAGGTGGGTTTTTGATTGTGAAGATTATGTGATTCTACATTGTGTCCATGTATTTAGCCCTCATTACCTTTACCCATAATTGATTTGGATTATTATAAATGCTCCAAGAGAGTTTAGCTCCCAGAGCTTCATTCATAAGTTGTCAGTTCCTAAGTCTAGCACCACCCTTCACTTTCGAACTGCAAACTTTTTCCCAAGCCAATAGAGGGATTTCCAAAAGAATTTTCTCATTTTCTGTTTGATCACATTGATGATTTTGTTGGGAATTTTTAGGCATGTCATTGAGAAGATGGGGATGGTTGAGATAACTATTTTTAACATCAAAATTTTGCCTGCCAAAGTTAGCCATTTACTTTTCCATCCCTCCAATCTGTTGAAGCAGCTTTCAACTAATTTTTTCCAAATTGTTGACTTACTAGCGCCTCCAAATAAGGGAACACCTGAAAACTTACTTGGTAGAGTTCCCAGCTTCATGCCAAGAATGTTGCTACTTTCCCTCTATTTAGGAGGTGGAGTGTAGAAGAAAAAAATCTCAGATTTGAGCCAGTTCACTTTTTGTCCTGACACTTGCTCATAATTATCAATCACTTGTTTTACAGTCTGAGCTTCCCTTGCTGAGGCCTCTCCTGCCAGAAAAGTATCATCAGTGAATTGCAGATGAGTCAGAGGATCCACCTCTATAGCAATCCTTATACCCTTCCACCGGCCAACTCTACATTCTTTTGAAATCAAATGCCCCAGCACTTCTACCATAATAATGAAGAGAAAAGGGAATAGTGGGTCCCCCTGTCTTAAACCCTTGTTGGAAGATAAGAAAACTTGAGGGCTCCCATTGATAAGGATTGATAAGGATTTAAATAATATGATGATAAAAGTGGATATCAACCTTATCATAGGCTTTCCTAATATCCACTTTTATCATCATATTCTCCTTTTTAGAAAGACAGATAGAATGAATTGCCTCATGTGCCAAGATAATACCTTCATAAATCTATCTACTGAGAGCGAAACCACTCTATTCTGGGGAAATAACATCTTCCATAATACATTTTAGCCTTTTGGATATCACTTTAGAGATCACTTTGTAGATCATGTTGCACAAAGAAATGGGTCTAAAGTCATGGAAGGTAGATATGTTTTCCTTTTATGGGATCAGTGCTATGAAAGTATTATTAAAGTCCTTAAAAATGAAACCACCTATTCTAGACTCCTCCACAACCTCCCATAAATCATTTGCCAGAATGTCCCAGAAATGTTGAAAGAAAAGAGCTGGGAACCCATCCGAGCTTGGAGCTTTGTCAGCTCCCATGTCAAAAGTTGCAGTCTTTACTTCCTCCATTGACACAGCCCTAAGTATCATCTTGTTGTGTTGCTCCTTCACACAGGAGGGTAAGATATCCATAATAGATTGCACTTCTTGGTCTGCCCTTGCCTCCCCATTGAAAGCACTTGAGAAGAAGTTCACCACCTCACTATTGATGGAATCTTGATCGGTTAATAGCTCCCTCGCCATATTATGTATAGAGAAAATTTTGTTATAGTTCCTCCTGACCTTTGTAGAGGTGTGGAAGAATTTAGTATTTCTTTCACCTTCCTTCAGCCATGTCTCATGATATTTCTATCTCCAGAAGGTCTCTTCTCTTACTAGGACTTCCAAATACACCTTATTAAGTTGTTTCTCTCTCAAGAATGTCGATTCATCCATGCCTTGAAGAATAATTTGTTCATGTAGAGTTTTTAATTCTTCCTCTAGACTTAGTTTCTCATTAAAGATGTTTTTGAAAGACTCTCTATTCCACTTTTTGAGTTGTTCTTTTACAAATTGAAGTTTTTTGAAGAACATAAAAGCCTTGTTACCCAGTTTTTTGGGGGGTAGATTCCACCATGTCTCCACCAAAGATCTTAAATTGTTATCCCTTAGCCACATAGCTTCAAATTTGAAAAGAAATCTATCAGGGGCTCTTTCATCCTGTATTCAGATACCAATGGGGTAATGGTTTGATCCCATGAATGGTAAAATATCAGCACTACATGTCCACTGATGAGAGGATGAGTCACTAGCTACAAAGAGTCTGTCCAGCCTTTCTGCTATGTTTAAAAAACCACTTCTTCTATTTGTCCAAGTGAATTCCCCAATTTTGAAGGGGATTTCTATTAATTTTGACTCTGTGATGAAAGAGCCAAAATCTAAGTAACTTTGCCTCATCCAACCATTACCACCCATTTTGTCTGATGGTCAAATCAAAGCATTGAAGTCACCCCCTATTAGAAAAGGAGTTACAGTGTCCTGTCTTAGACATCCTGAGATATCATTCCACAACTCTTTTTTTAAAGAGGGGTTGTTTGGGCCAGAGACATTAATTAAGAACAGTTGCAGCTAAAGCTGCTTCAATTGAATTCGCACCCATTGCCACCAGTGTCCCTGGTTAATAATGTTGACATCCACAAGGGACTCATTCCATAAGATGGTTAAGCCACCCGAGGCTCCTTGAGCCTCAACTAAGACACATTTCCATTTTTTAAATCTACTATAAAAGGTTTCAAAATCTTCAGAATTAACTTTGGTTTCTTGTAGGCAAACAAGATCTGGGCAAAGCTGATCAAGGCATCTCTTAATCAGTCTAACCTTGTCAAGGGCATTGTAGCCCTTGACATTCCACAAAAGGAACCTCATTGCTTCCAAGAAGAGACCATGTCCCTTCCTGATCTAAGTCTGAGTTTGCTTTGGCTAGCAACATTACCTGCAATCTCCAATCTAACTCTATTGGATTTAGGTCCTCTTTTCTTACTCTCACCTATCTTTATCTTAGCATTTTGAGCCAAAGTAATTTCCAAGGTTCTCTTATCTGAACCCCCTCCTATGGAAAGAAGTCCCATGTCATCCTCTCCCACCAGATTATCAGATAGTTCTCCCTTGGATTCTGACAAAATTAGGTCACCTCCACTATCTTTCACCCCTTCAAAGGATGCATCTAAGTTTCTAATGGGAGAAATTTGGATATCCTTAAAGATCATTTCCTCCACAATCTGTTCAATTCTTAGAGGTGTAAATGGGAGTTTGCCCTCTTGTAAGTGTGTCCTTTCTTGAGGCACCTCATTGTGTTCTTTAGGCAAATCCTCCATTTGAGTCTCAGGGACTACAGTCTCTTCCTCTTCTGCCATGTAACCAGCTTGAAAATATGAGGGGACACATTGATTTCCTCTTCAGTGTGATCAACATTTTTCTTAGGATTCTCTGAATAAATTAGATCCATAGCACTTAAACCAGTGGTTGGGGCCCAAATGTTTCCCACTACATCCATCCCCTTACTCTGTAATTCAGGATTACTATATTGATTTTGGATTGTTACAGAATCTGATCCGACAGTGTTTGTTAGTGTTACCGGGTCTTTTGTAGATGCCTCTGCTGCAAATAGATCGTCAATCAGGCCTTTACTAGAACAAAGAGATGTTATTGTGTTCAGATCTGGCTCATAACACATCCTAGAATATTGCAAAACACTCCAATCCAAAGTTTCCCAATGATGTTCCAAGTCCTTTTGTTCCAAAAGTCTGATTATATCCTCTGCCAGTTCATCTTGGACTTTAGACTTTCCTTTGTCTCTGATTTTGCAGTCTCCTTTAGCATGGGCAAAAGAGTTGCAATCCGAGCATGTTGCCATCCTTTCTTCCAAGACCACCTTTTGCGCCCAGATCCCCAAACCAGTTTTGATTTCTATTGTGTTCGGTAAGTTATGAACCAGGTCCCAATTAATGCATATCTGTGAGACCATACTGAAATTCGTAGGGTTTACAAATTCCTTAGCTTTTCTGAAAGAGCCTAGGTTTTCTCCTATTTTTTTAGGGTTTCTATGTTCTTGTATTCTTGAGGCAATCCTAGAAATGTAATCCATATTGGCACCCTATTGATGGTTTTTGTGTTTGGATTGAAATTAGGCTTCCATTTGAGAATGCTAAATCCTTTTCCATCCATAAAGAAAGGTCCATTATCAAGAATCCAATCCCTATCCATATTAGTAGCGCATATAACCAGGAAAAATCCATTTTCTATTGTTTTTACTTCTACACCCTCCCCCCAAATAGTGTAACACCATGCTCTAATTTTTGATAGAGACGACCATGAACCCCCCCATTTCAGGAAAAGAGCATGTGCATTAAGAAAATTGATATTGTCACCCCATTCACCATTTGAGATTTCAATGTTCAGGACTCTATTATAGATAGAGTTAGGGCATACCTCTAACACTTTCGCAGCTTCCCTCAAAGGCTTCTACTTCCAAAAAGTCTCCTGCACCTTCTTGAAATCCACCTTCTTATGGTTGCTTAGGGCCTCATATCCTCCGAAACTGTCGGTGATCATTCATCTGTCGTTACTCTTAAAACCACCCATTGTCATCCTCCTTTGTTGCACATTCTCCGGACCCTTCTATGATCAAGACTGGTCTCAGAATATTGCGTGGGTATCTCTGAAATGGCCACGATTTCTATTCCTATTCCTTGGCCATTTTCCATTGAAGCCTCCTCTGTATCTAAAACCCTCATGGCATGTGAATCCCTACCAAGTTCAATCTACCATCTAGCATGTGGTTACTTGCCATGTAACATTAATGATTGAAGAATTAATTAATTAGGTGCTCAAGGTTGATTTAATTGCCTTTGGTTAGGACCTTGGTGATGTTGTCAAGATTAGGGGCCCATGGTTTAGGTGGCCATTTTTAGGGTATAACATTTTCCCCTCTTTGAATTAATGTGTGAGAAAAGCATTGGTTCAAAGAATAGTTGATGTCAAATAGATATCAATTATGAACTTGATGGATCACAAACTGATGAAGAGCGAGATGTTCAACTTGATTTGAAGTGATGAAACTGAACAAAGTTGATTAAAGCGATACCAATCCTGAACTTGATTGAACTAGGACCAACAAAGAGCAAGATACAGTTCTTGAACTTGATTGATCAAGAAACAAGCATCGATCTAGAACTTGATTGAACTAGATTGAGCAAGAGACACAACTGATTCTAAACTTGATTGAACAAGAATTGACTAAGCAAAGTGATG